>NW_026293420.1:47802-347802 GCF_026419915.1 Harpia harpyja
AATGGATTAGATCACTTTCTAATTAACTCTTAAGTTCTCTGTCCTCTGCTCTGACAGGTGTTGATTCAAAATCACTCTCTACTCAGAAGCTCTACAGTTGGATATCCCAGCAGGAGCAGTGGGGGACAGCAGCCAGGTAGACCAAGACCTACTCCTTTTTCTCTCTGTTAAGTCAATAAACCTGAAGGAGCACAAAAGTGACTCCTCTGATAGCAAAAACAGAATGGGATGAAGGGGCTTGAGATTTTTAGAACTGGTCTCACATATATCATAATGAAGTAGCAGGAAACACTTTCTTTTGATCCCATTTCACAGTTCCTTCACAGCCAGAAGAAATTTCATTACAGGAATTTTCATACCACTAAACTGGCAAAAAGGCATACAAGCCTTTTTATCCCTTCTTCTCCTCTTATACTTGTTCCATAAAACCATTTTCCACTCTCCAGCTCACGATCTCTCTAAGCAGAAAAGTCCTATCTGCCACACACTTGTCATAACCTAGGCAGGATATGAGAAATTTTCAAATACATCAGTATTCATAAAATTAGAAACATCAAAATGCAGAAAAGAAAAAAAAAAGGAAAAAAGGGTGGTGGGGTAAAAATTAGTTTCTACCTTGACTGTTAGGCTCTTAAGCTGCCAGTATTTAACATTAATGTTTCTATTTCAAGGTCATGATTGCTACAGTTCTGCTATTTGTGGATATCAGTTCGAGATTATCTGCCTTTCACCTGCTCAGGCAATCCACTTCTTGATGGGGTTTTTTTTGGGGGGGGGGGTATGTTTAAAATGGTTAGAATCCACCCATCCAAGCTATCATTATGCTTCTCTTGAGTTAAATACAAGAAGTTAGCTCCACTGGTACATTCATCCACAAGAACGTTAACACCTCCAACTTCATAGACAACCATAAATTATTTCTGTCAACAGCAAATTACTAAACATAGTACAACACTCTATGAAAGAGAAAAAGAATGCACATAATCAGCAGTTCCCTTTTTGACTAGAAAATTAAAATCTCTAACAGCAGATAAGCCTGAACTAAACATCAATCAAATCTGGACCCCAAATGGGGTATGGCTTATGATATGTCACATGTCTGGACTTGACTCTTGAAAGCAATCATGCACTTAAGAAGATTTGAGGTTGTTATGCAGAGGTTTAACTAGAGTCTTGGCACCTTAATTTGGGACATGAAAGGTATTTGCACCACAGTACCAGGTGCAGTAAAGGAAACTGGCCTTGCAGTTCGATTCCAATGCCGCATCCACAAACAAAACGAGGCTGCTACGTTTGAGGAACATGCATGGAAATCTCACCTGCCATCCCGAAGTTACGCTGTGGCATTTCATCACCTCTTGTCACTTTCCTCAGGCTTGGTAAATCTTTTGCAGAGTCCGAGGCAAAGGCCCATAGCTTTTTCCTGCGTTTTCGCAGCTTGGTTTGCTGTAAGGCACCACTTGTACCCTTGATTTGCCTTCATACATGCATTCTTGTACTAGAAAAGAAAAGGAAAATTGCCAGTCATGCCAGTCATTATACTATCCACAGGGCAATAGAGTGCACTGCTTGTAAGAGGACTTAATACAGTAAATAATAACTAAATATCTTGATTTTTTTAACAGTTTAGTCACGTGCTTAGAGTCTGACCGCCAACACAATCTAACACGAAAAAATATTAAGATAAGTAGAGCTGTATTTTAAAAAGTGGGGCTTCTCTTTCCTCTCCTGAGGGTTTATCACCCAGAGCAGGCTGAAGTTCTGATCCTGCAAACTGCTCCCCAGTGCTTGAATGCTCATTCTGGGAAACAAATTCTTTTGCAGGTACAATCTTTGTTTACTTTCTAGTTTGAATGAAATGAAAACAGACATTTAGCAATAAATGCAGCATGATGCTCCTTACCTTACACTCCTTTTTCTCTAACAGATCTGTATCTTAGAATATTTGAGTATATTCTTTCCCAAACCAGGCACTGAAAATAAACCACTACCAGTATCACCTCATTTTCAGCAACTTCTGATACATCATCCCAGTGTGCCTTCCAAAATGTGCCATGCTGCACAGCTGCATGAAATAAACTGGGAACATTTAAAACTGTCTTTGGCCTGGAGCACACAGCACACATCTCAGTTGTTTGCTATATTCTTGGTATGAGGCAGCAAAATGAACAAAGCCAGGCTACACATAGGGAGGTAGGGGGAGAAGGTCTGGATTCTACACAGTTTCGGGGGTAGGGGGAAGGATGAGAACCTATTTTATTCTCAAAATGCAACCCTGATGTTTTCCAAATACCTTGCTGACCAGACCAAGACAAGAGTTTTGAATGTTAACGGCAATAAAAAGAGCACATTTCAGTATTTCAAGTGTGCTGCTGTGCAAGGTGGAGAATGCATGAATCAGAGGAACATGCCACACATTCCTGCTGCAGGTGTTTGCCTAACAACTGAGAGGGGAGCACAGCACCGGCTGCTGTGGGAGGCTACCCAGTAAGGACCAGTGCTGACTGCAGGGAGGAAGAACCCAATACCTTTCCATGCCCTCAGGAGCTCTCGGTGGCAGCAAACAACCAGAAGCGCTGTTTTATCCTGAAGCACATGGCAGGGCAGCTGCAGGAAGTTTCTGCCGTGGTTGCACACCTTGCCACCCACCCAGCTGTCATCAGTCCCCGTTATGGCACAGAGAAACACCTAAGTTTCATGCACATGCCTACACAGAAACACACGCAGAGGGAAAAAATCCCTTGGGTGTCACATACAGAAATAGCACTGAAAACCTTGTCCTCTGACAGAGTCACTGCAGTGTCTTCCCAGATCAATAAACAGCACGCCTTGTGGCAGGATCACCATCGCAAGCATATCACTTGCTTTCATCTCCATCTTAATCTATCGGCTGGCGCTTGCTCCCTCCAGACTGTAGCCGGGATAAAAGCGATTCCGTTTACAAGAAGCACAGCACCGTGTGAGCCCCCCGTGTGAAGTCCCGTACTTATAAAAACGGCTACAAATAATAAAACTCTGCAGGGACCGCTGACCCACACAGAGGCTGTGTTTTCTGAAGAGGGCGTCTGCGTGAAACCTGCAAACCCAGGACTGCGACCCCCTCACCCTGTCCCTTTTCTCCTTCCCTCAGCCGGGCCCGGCTCCAGCTTGGAGCCCCCCCCGGGCAGCCAGCAGGCAGGAGACACCCCCACGCCCGCCCAAGGGCCTCGCTCGCCTCACGGGCAGCCCCAGCCCTCACCTCAGGCGGGCCGCAGCTGGAGCAGAGACTGCAGAGACCAACATGGCCGCCCGGCAGCCCCGTGCCCCAGGACTACAGCTCCCAGCATGCCCCGGGAACCACCAGGGCCCCCGGCAGCCCCGCAGGCCCCAGGACTACAGCTCCCAGCATGCCCCGGGGCGCGCCTTCCTGCTGCCTGACCCTGCAGGGACACCATCCCCGGCCCGGCCCCGCCCCCCGCAGGCCCCATGGCCGCCTCCCCGGGGGAGGACGAGGACGAGGACGAGAAGAAAGAGAAAGAGAAGAAGGGGGGACAGAGCGGCAGAGAGAGGTGGGACAGGGAGCAGGAGAGAGGGACGGAGGGGAAGGGTGAGAGGAGAAAGGCAGGGAAGAGAGAAAGAAAGGGAGAGGCAGGGACAGAGAGCAAGGGAAGGACGGGAAACAGCCCAGAGAGACTGAGAAACAGAGGGATGCGGATCAGGACAAGGAGGGGCAGAAGGACAGAACAGCGGTGGCCTCCAGGATGGAGACGGCGGAGGAGCGGAAGGGGATGGGGAGCAGGACGGAGGCCCAGAGAGAAGAGAGAAGGCCCAGCCAGCTGAGCAGGGGATACAGGCAGGAACGAGGGGACAGGCTGCAGGAGAGAGAGGAATGAGAAAAGCCAGACAGGGAGTGAGACAGAGAAAGAAAGAGAAAGAAGAAAATAGTGATGGGTTAAAGACAGAGAGGGAGGAATTAAAAAATGGGGGCAGGGACCCAGACAGAGCATGATGGGGAGTGACCAGAAATAGCAATTCTGGGCAACTGCCCCCGTTTCTTGAGCACTCCCCAGGAACTGCATCACCGGGAGCCTCGAGGAATGTGCTGCCTGCCAAAGCCCTGCCCTGGGCCCAGTCCTGAGCCCTAATATTGGTGATGAGCATTGCCCTGCATAGTGGCCAGGACTGAGGGCAAAAAAGGACAGCTGGGGGTAAAAAAATTACCCAGCTGGTTTTGGGTTGGGTTTTTTTTGCTTGATGTTTTTGCTTTTAAAAAGAATACTGTTTAAGCTCTAAATACAAACTGCAAGGAAAAAGGAACCAGGCGTACCAGTCTGGACACATTTAAAGCCTGAACCCATTCAACAGCTGCACCAACCACCACTGGCTCCTGCTGCACACGCTCCACCGCCTGCCTGCAGGTACAGGCAGCCGCCCTGTTTCTTGAGCATTCCCTGGGCACGGCAGCACCAGGCAGCTCAAAAAACCACGCTGCCTGCGAAAACTTGAGAACAGCTTAATTCTGGACAATTTTTCTTCTTTTTAGGCTGGGTTAAAGACTCATCCATCGAGAGATGGCTCGGGACCATGCCAGGGCCAGTGGCACTGCTTTCTGGATCCCGTGGTGGCGATGGGCAAAGGAACAGGTTGTCAAATCCCGGGCCTGGGTACATGTGTGGGTTTCCAGGGTCACCCCTGCCTGATTTTTCCCAGCGAAGCTGCAGGCAGTGCCAGCCCCGTGCTGCAGCCGCGGGGCTGAGGCTCAAGGAGCCGGGCATTTCCTCAGGCGCTGCATCCTGCCGGGCCCCACCGCCAGCTGCTGGCTGCCCTGGGCTTCCCCCTGTTCTCTCCAGCTCTGCTTTCTGCCAGCGCTGGGGGCACCCCAGAACAGCCTGCCTGCTCCCCACAGCCCCACTGCCGTCCGCGTCTGCAGCTCATACGTGGTGTCCACATGCCACAGCTGATTTGGGGGCTGGCAGGTCTCTCTTCTGGCAGCCTAGGAATGGGGGCAAAGCAAACCCCATCCCTCCGTTTCAGTCTTTGTCCCCAGGGAGACCCAGTGGAGAAGTACCATGTGCTGGAGAGCGTCCTTCAGGGAGGTGACAGCCGATTGCAGAGCAACACTGAGACCCGCCTGACAGCAAAGGTGCTTGGTGGCCACAGAGGAGCCCAGGTGAGCTGGTTCTCTTGGAGGCCAGCAAAGCAGCTTTCCTACGCCCCTGGTTTTGTGAGATACAGAGCAGTGCAGAGATGTTTCTCAGGCATCCAGGCCTGAGGAGGGTTTCCCAGTGCCCCCGTGAGAGATCCTGCTCCCAGGCAGCATGTCCCCCTAGAGCTGAGGCCGTATCTAGCCCCCCAGAGCTGGGTATGGCTGCGCTGAGGGGTCTCATAGGGAGGATGGGGTCATCCGCCTGCTGGCTCTGACACAGAAATGATGAGCTGCAGCCCCGTGGCCATGGTTGGCTGGTTCAGCGTCTCCGAGTGCCTTTCTCCCATGGAGCGTTTAAGCCAGGCACTTTTTCAGAGTGTGATGGATGATGTGAAGATGGATGCTGGTGATGTCCTGGTGGCTCTGTCCCACTCCCACTTCAAAGTTGTGATGCCTGAGATCTGGGGCCACCTGCAGGCTCTGGCGGAGATGTCCAGGGAGTTTGTGTTCCATTTTTTGATATCTTAGCGCTACAATGTGCTCGGGTTATGGTATGCTAGTGTTGCAGTGTGCTAGGGCTGTGGGATGGCAGGATTACAGGATGCCAGAATTTAGGCAAGTTAGGATTAAAGCATGTTACTGTTACAGACCGGCTGTGGGATTGTTGGCCCTGGGTTCTTGGAGTTATGTTATTTTTGCTTTGTCTTGTGTCCTGGGTGGTCTTTTTTTTTTTTTTGCAATTCCTTTTTTATCTTGTTTGTCTTTTCAGGGTTTGGATAGGGGCCTTTGGTTTGTGTATGTTTCTTCTGGCTGGTTTTTCTACTGTTCTGGTGGTTTGTGTTGCATTTTCTGTCTCAAAACCACCATTTGTGGTCTGATATGTCTGACCAGGTCAGACAGTGTTACTTCTGGTGCAGTCTGACTCATTTCCAATGAGTCAGAAGGTTGGTAGGTAGGTAGGTACAGAGGACTTGGAGTCAATTGCGAACAACTACCAGATGGCTAATGGGCACCTATCCCACTCATCCCTACACAATTCTGTATTGCTACGGACTTCACCAGCCATTGTCATGGACTCTGAGCCTGTACTGTAGTGAAGTCAAAGCAGGTAGTAAAAAAAAAAAAAAAAAAGAGTGCTTTTACAAAATATTTACAAGATTGGAAACAACAGATGGCTGTGGGCAGGTGGGAATAGAGAGGAATGGGCAGTATGCATCTGGATTTAGGGTTTGTTCCAGGATTTGGGCAATGCTACCAGGCCTAAGGGTTATTTTGGGTTTGGGGGGTGCCGCTGGGGTGAAAGCTGTTGAAAGCGGCATCTGCTCCAGTGGAAGCAAACCCTGTCCCTGCAGCAGTGCATGTCGTAAGGTGCTGCACACCAGTGTGGTCATGCTGCTGCACTCTCTGGATGGTTGTTTCAGCAGCGCGGGTCCCCGGCTGGCCACCCTTGAGAAGAGCTGGGGTGCCACCCTCAGGTGTTTTTAACTTACCCGGTTTGAGGTGAAATCATGTCTCTCACGTTTAGAATACTTTAGGATAGTACAAACCGTGCTGTCTGCTCTGCCTTGGTAGTCAATGATAAGTTTCTGTTTATAGTTGAATTGCCTTATTCCTTCTCTTGAATCTCTGATGCAGACCACTCAGGGCCATTGATTGAGGCTGATTTTTGAATTGTGCCTGCTGTTTTGCTTGGCAGTGCTGCTCCACTACTGCTTGCATGGGTAGCCATGGAGGAAAGAGGCTTTAGGAAATCCCTTCCCAAGTCCAGGTGAAGCTCAAGAGTTTTTCTGCCAGTGGAGTTGCTGTGGTACTTGCATCACTTGGCAAGGTCTCTAACTTTCCTTGGGATCACCTTAGTTTCTGCTCTGTAGGAAATTGCTGGCAAGCATTGAATTCGCACAGCCTGTGCTCCTGTTGAATCGTCTCGTTGCTTTTTGTCACAAAGCAGTTTGTCAGAAAATGTCTAGTGAACGAGGCTTCTAGTGATAGTTTGCTATCTGGATATTCAGAAATAGGAGAGGGATGTAAGTTAATGTTTTTAAGCTGGATGGAGACAGCAGCTTGAATTTATTAAATGTCTTGGCACACATCAGAGTAGCTCTGATAGCACCCTTTGCCTTCGAGCGATACTGGGTAAGATCATGAATCTTTAGTCCCGTGCTAGGTTTTCACCTGCAAACACTTCCGTATGCTTCTTCCTGCATCTGCTTTTGTCCCTGTAAAACCAACAGCTGGTCTCTGGGTCTTTTGCTTTGTAGTCAATGATATTATTTTGTAGTTTAGTTCATCTGCATTTCTCTCTTTCTCTCTGTCCTGTGAAAATTAACTCTATCCCAGCTGAACCCAGGACACTCTCTCACTCCATCTGTTTTGGATAGCTGAATAATCTAGTAACCTGTTAAGTAGAAGATTAACCAGGCGCCTATTCCTGTACTAAAGAATGCAATGTAGGAGCGAAAGGCAGAAGCGTCTCAATAGGACACATGTAAAAATGCAGTGTCCTTGACAGTTTCGGCCGTGTTTGGCAGTGGTGGTTGCTGTAGCCCTGTGCTAGCTCCGTGCTTCTAGCTCAAACCCGGTGCAAAGGTTGCCTGTGAGTTTCTTGCTTGGTTCTGCCTGTGCCTTTGGTTGGTGTGGGGTCAATGTTTTTGGCTGGTGTGTGGCTTCATGCCTTACCTGGTAGGCTGATTTGTCTGCTTTGGGAAGATTTGGAGCTGTTGAACAGGTGTGACTGAGAGCAGGGAAGGCATCTGGCTTTGGGCTCTTGTGTGATTTCGTTAGTGCAAGGACACTGACTACTTTTTGGCTTATCCCTCTTGTTCAGTCCAGGTACATCAGCCTCCAAGAAAAGAAGAAGTCTAAAGGCAGCATCCTCCCCAGCAAGTTTTGTTCTAGGCGTCAGTCTGCCCGATGTCCACTGTGGAACTGGGGCCTGTGAAGAATGATGACGAGAGGTGCTGGGACTGCTTTCTCGAGGAAGAGCTCCAGGCTGAGCCTTGGGCCAGAGAAGTCCAAGCTCACAGGGACGGGCCTGCACAGGCTATGTAGAAGACGGACCACTGTGGATCTGGATCGGGGTGAGAGCCCATTGCCTTTACTTGAGATCCACTGTCTTCCCGTTGCTGATACGAGGCGTGGTGGGGTTGAAGCTGAGTAAATCCCTGAACTGAGATCTGGGGGGGCCATTCCTGTAGTACCAAGGACTCCACCAGAAGCTCCTGTCACAGTGCCCTTTCTTCAGCACACAGCTCGGCCTCGTGAGACTAGAGAACGTCCTGTTGCCTGTCTTTGTCCCATCCGATTCAGGGACTTCCCCTTCCAGGTCAGACGGCTCCTCAAGTTCTCAGATTAATCCTTTCCTGGGAACTTTTGATACTTGCTAGGCAGTCTGTTTTCTCTTGAACTGACTGATCCAGCAGAATTGTGCTTATGAAACCACAAATCTGGGATTTGAGGGCTTGTTACACTCAGAAATAAAGCAGGCTGCATCAGTGTGACACTAGGGATTGTTTTGCACAATGAAAGCTAAAGTGAGGCCATACATCCTTAAAGGCAGCTGTGGCCTAGAAGACTAGCTGTAGACTAGATGAGCTACATCTGCAACCCTTCCTACCTCAGCGTGTTCTCTGGTGTGGTTAAGAGATGTAGGTACATAAAATGTTCCAGGTATGAACAGAGGACATCAAAAATTGCAGTAGTGATAAGATTTTTTTTTTTTTTTTAAATGGAACTGGATTCCCACCTCCAGCTTTTGAAGTCACTTTATCTGGCAGTTGTACAGCAGGATTCCTGATGGTGCAGTTCCATCTGTGGGAGACAATTTATAGCCTCCCATTTGCTATTGAAGAGCAGCTCAAATTGGAAATAGCCCCTGTTGCAGAGATGGACCCCGTAATGCTGGACTCTCTAGGGTTGTTAGTGAAGACAGTAAGATGAATGACTTCTTGAAGCTGTGTTTTCCACCGTCTTATCTGTACCCTTGAACATCATTTCCCATAGTTACCAATTTCTTGCTCGTACATGAAATTAATGCTTGAGTTTACCTCCTGACTTGCTACGCTTATTTTGCTTGTTTTTTACCAAAAGATTGTGAAAATCAGTTCACAATCATTCAGCAGGCTGCTGAATTATTATCTGCATCACATCTTTACCAATGCTGGTGGGTACCAACCTGCAGCTGCTTACAGGAATTGGACTTCTTCTCACTGACTAGATGGCAAGTGATGCTGTATCAGTCCCCAGATATGCAACACTGTGGGAAAGGAAAGATCTTTTAGTCCTCCTCCTGTTCTTCCTGTTCTTCCTTTTCCTCCTCCTCCTTCTCCCCCACTAAATCTAGTTTAAAGCTCTCCATACAAGTCTGGCCAGCCCGTAGCCTCAGTAGCATTTACATATAGGAAATAATATGGATTTCTTTTTTTCCCATCCCCTCAGCCCAGAGGATCCCACATAATTGTCCTCAGACTCCGAGGCAGAGAGAAATCCACAGAAGAGCAGTGGCCAAACAGCAAGCACAGAAGCAGCTGTAGCCAAAAGTGCCTGAGGATGGCAGGGAGCGTGCTGATGTGCAGAGAGCTAGGATGCTGAAGGGGTCTTAATTTCATCTAAATCCAAAAACTCAACACGTGGGGGAGGGGCAGTGCCCCAGGGCCGTGGCCGCGGTGGGAAGGCCGGACTGTGAGGTCACAGAGCCCCGCTGTGCCACGCCGTGATGTGCAGTGCTGCACCACGGGCACTGCTCCAGCAGTGCCAGCAGCAGCGGCGGCAGCAGCAGCAGCAGCAGCGGCGGCATGGTGCAGGCGTGGGGGGCCATGACCCCCGCCTGCCTCCTTATCCTCTTCGTGGTGTCCCTGCAAGCCTGGGCTGTCGGGGCTGCTCCGTGGCAAGCGCGGGGATTAGGTGGGTGGGCAGGCGAGGGCCAGCACCCAGCCCTGGCAGCGTGGCGCAGCACCCACCACACCTCGGGGTGACAGCGGGGCTGGGGTCGTGGTGTGGCAGGGCTGTGAGAGCAGCGGGGCTGGGCTGGGCCGGGTGAGCCGTGGCCAGCTCCACGGGCAGCGGGAGGCAGACGTCCCGCGGGGAGGTGCAGGGGGCTGCAGCCGCTGGGGAGGCATTTTCCAGGTGAACGGTGGGGCTGAGAGTGGCACCCGCGGGGTGAGGAACCATCCCTAGAGCTGGCCCTGTGCTGCCCTGCCCCAGGGCAGCCTTCCCCCAGCCTGCATGTCGGGGCCAGAGCAGCACCACAGGGGCCAGGCAATAGCCTGCAGGGGCACTTGCCTGTGCCCAGGGCTGTGGCTCTGCCGCTCCCCGGCTGAATCCGGGCTTTCAGCCTCAGGGACGTCCGTCCTTGGGAGATGTCTGCTCAGGAAAACAGGAGCATTCCTGCTCTAGCCCTGCAGTGCTCTCCTTGGGTGAACCCAGGTCCCCCAGGCCCTCTGCAGCTTTGGAAATCTTCACCCATGTCTGGGTCCCACGTCATTACCTGACCCCCCTGCAGTGACTGCAGGTCACTGAGAAAGAAGTAGATCACAGCCTCTAATGGAAACGTGCTTGATTACAGCTGTGCCCGTAGCCGATGGCCACCCGACTGCTCAGCCGGATCTTGTCCGGGAGCCTCAGGGCAACCCCACAGGTATGTCACTTGAATGAGCGGGCATTTAGGTTTTAACATTCGTTCATATGAAATTTAACTTAATATTTTCTCGGCCGATGCTTAGACATGCAGAAGAGCAGAGAGGGAGTGGGTCAGGCTCAGTGACATGGCCTGGGGCGCTCTGCCTTGCAAAACATTCTTTCCCAGCCTCTCCAACCCTGCGCTGCTTCCAGTGCCTGCTGCAAAGCCAGCGGGCTTGTTGGGGTTGAGTTTAGAGCTGGTGTGAGCTCCAGGGAGTCCTTTCTGCTGGCAGCTCTGTGCATGGTTTGTTTTAAACTGGCATGGTCCAGGCACCCAGTAACAGCCTGCACAGTGCTCCTGAGTGGCAGGAAGAGACGAGTGCCATGGAGCAATCCTGTGTTTGAACTGCATTCATTGGTGTTCACATCTGAAGAAGTCTATTGAAATCTTTCATGGGAGCTTCTCTGTTCTGTTTGTTTACAGATGTGGCTGGACGTAATGGATATCCAGCTTCCCAGCTGGGTTCCAGGGCTGACACGCAGGGAGATCGCACGGGTACGTCATGGCTTTTTACTTCCTTTGAGAGCTGCCAGCTCAAAGCCCAAATGTGAGCAAGATGTCTCTTGCAGGTGTGAGAATATAGGCCTGCATCGTGTGTGCCATGTTGCTATGTGATCCCCTTATATGTTCTGCTATTCAGTATGACAGTGTATATCACAATGTATGATGGGAACTTCTCGTGGGTGTTTGGTTGCAGATGTGGGTACAGGGAGGGCTTTTCCAGCTTCTCGGCTGGGTCCCGTGCTGGAGCTCACCTGGCATCCCAGGGGTGAGTAGTCAGTCCTGACTGACTTCACAGACTAAGCGCTCGTTTTCAGTATGTTATTCTTGAGAAATTTAACTTTATACTTTCTGTTAAGGTCCTCAAAGAGCAAAGCATAAAGCTAAAGCTGAAATAGGAAAATCTTCCCAGTGGTCACCAGAAGTCCTAAAGGAAATCCTGAAGGAATTGGACAAAGCAGCACGTGGTGGGTATAACCAGAAGACTTGGGAAGCTGAGGTTTCAGATGCATGTATGGACAAGCCGTAGCCTACGCAGCAGGAAGGGGTCGATCAGAGCCTCACTGCGCTGACACTCAGATTTCACGCCTTGCAGGTGCTGGTGAGCTGTAGAGATGGTGCAGAGTCTCTGCTGCCAGTTGTGGTTCAACTGAGCCCCAGGGACGGCTGCTGCCCCAGTTATAGTGTTACTGGCCAGAGCTGTTCTGGGCAGACGTTGGTATCCAGCTGGCAGGAACTGGCGGTGCTCACACCTCGAGTGTGTGAGGGACTTGGCTGAGGAGCTGATTCCTGATAAGCCATGAGAGGGCCAGCACCCCGCCAGTCGCTGGTGGGGAGAGTGCCCTTGGCCGGTGGATGGGATGTGCCGGGAGCTTGGGGTCACTGAGACCGGCAGACTTTGCCTGGGCTGCAGGCATCCCCTGGCCAGGATGGGAGCACCCCGGCTTCACAGCCTGGTCTAACCCCATTGTTCTCCTTGATGTCCGAGGACTCTCGGTGACACCTCAGTGTCAGGGACAGGTGAAAGCTGGACACCCAGCTGAAGGCCAGACACCTAACTTGAAGGCAGCTAAAATGAAGGGCTGTGAATTCGGTGTCGGGTGGTTTGCCTGTCTGTTTCTAGTTGTGTTCTAGATAACTTGGTTGTGGTTTTCCTCTTGTTTTGGGGGACTGTGGGCTCTTCGCTGCCACTTGTGAAAGTGCCCAGAATGTGGTAGCAAGAGCTTGCGGTTCAGTCCACCGTGTGTGTCTGTTACCCTTACCATGTGGTGGAGTTGGTATGATGGGAAGTGCTTCTCAGGACTCTTTCTCCAGCTGAACTGGTTACAGCATCTTCCTGTCTTCTCTGAAGGAAGTAATTTACCATCATCTTGCAGTTTGCCAAAAATGCACTAAGTGGAATGTCAACAAGATCACATGTAATCCCCTGCAATCTCAGCAGGTCAGGATTTGCTGTCTACTGGTAAACTGGAAAGTGTCTAGTGCTTAAATTTTTCTCCGTGAATGATACGTTATTTGGACTAGTGACTAGGTGCACCCCCAAATGCCCAGGCTTTGTTTCTAAGTGTTATTAATGTATTTTGAGAAGTATTGCCTCCTGAAGATACCACGTTCCTGATGAGGAACGGTTACTTCTAATTAAACTGACCCACTTTCTTTCTAAAGAGATGGACTGTGAGACTGTGGAGAAGGAGGCGTTTCAGGAAGGAGACAGTGACGCAGTGCCAGTCTCTGATGAAAAAACAGGGGCAATTCAATCAACAGGCGTGCCAGGTAATTGCTGTCCTTCAGTCATCCAGTGTCACGAATCAAAATCACTGTGTGTCTGCAGCCTCTTCCCCTGGTGCCCGCTACTGCACATCTTGTCAGCAGCCAAACTATTAGTACAGAGCGAGTGTTCTAAAAGAAGCCAGGAACGGCTCTCTGAGGATGACTGTCATCTCTGGGGTGTGGAGGTTACTGCCATCGGTGTGCCAGAGAGACACTCACTCGTAACCCTCTGTGGATGCAGTGAGATGCTCACCTCCCACCGCACCCTGTTCACAGGAATTTCAGAACTTTGCCGGTTTGGGAATGAGGCCATCTGAACCACCCTCAGCAGATGATGGGAAATACGACTCTTAATCGAATGTGCCTCCTGCAATACCTGCATCCCAGAGCTTGCCCTGAGTCCCCCTAAGCACAACAGAGGGGGATCCCTCCTGTGAACTGAGGTCCAAAGGGATTCACTGACGGATCGGGCATGGGCTTAGAGGGAACCTGTGCCACCCTCCTGCATCTTCTGTGCCTGAGCCATGCTGAGGCTTTACCTTTCTCTGATTCTTGGCAGTGGCAGTGCTGTCCAGCCCCGGAGAAGCCCACCACGCCAGGAGATATGAATTTTCTCCAAAGAACGCAGGTAATTAGCAGTCTTGCAGGGGGCCATAAGGGGAAGACAAGTCCTGAAACCTGGGGGCATGCAAGCAGTGCCCACGCTGGAGAAAAGGCGAAGACGGAGAGAGCAAGGTTCAGGTGTCTCCTGAGAGGGCCTGACTCCATCCCCTCAGAGTGTGGGTGCTGGGCTGGGGAGAGAGCTGGGGGTGGCACTCCCTGACGCAGGGATGGTTTTTGTCTGCCTCACTCAAAGAGGCGCTTGGTCAAACAACTGCGCTCCCCCACATGCTCTCCACCTGGCCTCATGAGTTCTGTTCAGTGGGACAACTTGTCCCAAAGGGTCAGAGAGAGCCTCCAGGCAGCAGCACTAGCAAGCCTTGGAGAGTGAAGGTGGGTAAGCGCAAAAGAAATTGTGTGCAAATGTGAAGGGTGGCCGAGAAGGGGGAGCAAACCCGTGACACTGGGAAAACTGGATTACGGCCATGCCAGAGTGTAAGCAAAGCTCTGAGGAGAAAGAGAGGCTCCAGAGTGCATTGATTTGCAACGGCTTTGGGAGTTTCCTTTGCTTCTACTGAAACTGAGGAAACGTTGCAGCCCCAGCATGTTCGCTGGTGCAGAGATGCTAACAAAGTGAGAAAGAACATTTCCTGGCAATGTCAGACCTCCTGTGAGATTACCAGTAGTGTGCAGGACACACTAATGCACAGAATTGTTCCTCCAGGTGTGGATGGCAAGAGAAACACAAATGGGATGGATCCTCAAGATTTCCGGTACTACTGCATAGAAGGTGCCGTGGCGGTCTTGGGCTCCGTGCTGTTTGGAATGATATTGTGTTGTGTGATCCGTGTGTGGAGGAAGAGACAACGGTGAGTTGTTGGGAGGGTTTTTTGCCAAACTTCTCTATTAGATGGCTGCTATTAGCCATGAAGCATTTAGAGGTAGGGTATTCTGGAGTGCCGAGTCAGTTACTGGCCAAACTCTACTGAGATTTCTGCTGTAAGATGTTTTAACTGGCCTCTCAATTCATGGGCACTCTTTTCTGAAACCTGTTCTTACTGTTGCAAGTGTTAGTTAAAAGTGACCCTGCCTCGACAAGAGCAGACTCAGTGACAGACGTAGGATGAGCAAGGTCAGGAAGAAAAACGAGGGATGACATTGCCATAGAAAGTGAGAAGCGCAATAGTGACATCTTCCTGCCAGTGAACCTACCAGCAGAAATCACCCTGATGCCGTAAATCCCAGAGGTTCACCTCGGCCAGGGTGTCCCAGCAACTCAGACCGTGGTGAGGAACCTTCCCAGCTCTTGGCCTTGCTTTGGAGAAAGAGAGTCAGTCTGTCCCATCTGCACCTGAGCACTGCCAGCGTGCGTGTTCTCAGCACAGGCAGGGTTTTTTTTCTGTGCAGGGGTACATTCTCTTTGGATACATATTCTGAAAGGAGGATGGAGGGCATCTCACTGAACAGAGAGCCGAGGCTGGGCCCTTGTGTGGTGAGGGACGGGCAGGGGAGCCGAGTGCTGGTCTCTGCCAGGCACGCTGAGAAAGGCGAACAGGAGGCTCTCCTGGCCCTGCAGTGCTGTGCCCAGCTTTGGTCCCCTCGTCTGTCGCGGGCAGGTCTCCTTCCAGGCACGTGCAGAGCAGGCAGGTCAGGATGGTCAGGGCCGAGAGGAGACAAGCCGTGGGCAGGCGAGCAGAGCCCCAGACGAGGGGTGCGGGGTGCCCCGTTTTCTGCACGGAGCTCTCCATGCCCACAGCTCCCACGTGCAGCCAGGTGCCCGCACCCCACGGGTGTGCTGCCCCGCACCCTCACACCCGCCCGGCCCCACAGCCGCGGTGGGGCCTCAGCAGCCTCCTCTCTCCGCAGGCGCCTCTCCGCAGCTTCGCGAGCCCGGCACGACACCAGCAGCTGCTCCTCGGGCCTGGACAGCCCGAGCAGCCGCCCCAGCACCCCGGAGAGCTGGACCCGACGGCAAAAGCCATCACCTGTGCCTGGAAAACCAGCTCGCCTGCCACAGAGCACCAGGGAACGGGCCTCCGCCAGCCCGGACAGCCGCCCGGCCCGCCCGCCTCCACCCCGGCCCCCATGGCTGTCCAACTCAGCCAGCCGGGTGTTGCGGGACCAGCCCAGCGACCTCGAGCCCCCAGAGGAGTTGCAGCCACCCGCCCGCGCCCCAAGCCCATCGCGCCGGCCCTCCTGCAAGGGCCTGAGCCAGCCCCGCCAGGGTATGGGTTTGGGCTACGGTGACAGACTCCTGACGGACAGCTTCAGGGATCGACCGTTCATGTCCGAATAACAGCACAGCAATAAATACGGATCATAGAATCATAGAATCATTTCGGTTGGAAAAGACCTTCAAGATCATTGAGTCCAACCATTAACCATGCCCCCTAAACCATGCCCTGGAGTACCCTGTCCACTCGCTTTTTGAATACCTCCAGGGATGGTGACTCAACCACTTCCCTGGGCAGCCCATTCCAATGTTTGACAACCCTCTCAGTAAAAAAATTTTTCCTAATATCCAACCTAAATCTCCCTTGCCTCAACTTGAGGCCATTTCCTCTTGTCCTATCTCCAGACACCTGACAGAAGAGACCGGCACCCACCTCACTACAACCCCCTTTAGGTAGTTGCAGAGAGCGATAAGGTCTCCCCTCAGCCTCCTCTTTTCTAGACTGAACAACCCCAGATCCCTCAGCCGCTCCTCATAAGACTTGTGCTCAAGGCCCCTCACCAACTTGGTTGCCCTTCTCTGGACACGCTCAAGCAGCTCAATGTCTTTCCTGTAGTGAGGGGCCCAAAACTGAACACAGGACTCGAGGTGCGGCCTCACCAGTGCCGAGTACAGGGGAACAACCACCTCCCTGCTCCTGCTGGCCACACTGTTCCTGATACAGGCTAGGATGCGATTGGCCTTCTTGGCCACCTGGGCACACTGCTGGCTCATATTCAGCCGGCTGTCAACCAGCACGCCCAGGTCTTTCTCTGCCGGGCAGCTTTCCAGCCACTCTTCCCCAAGCCTGTAGTGCTGCATGGGGATCAGTAGCACAATTGTCCAGGTCGTAATGGCAGCAGACCCAGGGATTCACCAATCCTGGGCCGAACTTCGTATCGGGGCACACAGGGACCTGGATGCCCACGGTGTCAGCAGGCAGGGAGCTGGGCATGAGACCCGCCAACAGGCTGGGGGAGCCCAGCTTCCCTGGTGGGACCGTCCTGCTAAATCCTGAGCCACAGAGGCACCAAAGGGGCTCATTAACGGGTCATCACCCCCACCTCTGCTCCCTGTGCCAGCTTTGTCCTGGAGTGCTGTGTACGGAAGGGTTAAAAGATGGAATTTTGGTCCGTGGATGAACACTGAGTAAGAAGTAGATAACTAAAAAACGCAGTCAGCACAGGGAACAGATAGTTTATTGTCTATTGTTTGAAATGCTGACCATAGGGATAAGAAAGTAGAGCAATGTTAGGGGAGGTAGTATGTGCAATAATGGAGGAATACAAGGCACCACACGTAATTTTGCTTACCTTGCAAAAGTCCTGCTATTGGTTAGAGCATAGTGGACATGACTGATGGATTATGGTAATTTGCCGTGTCCGCAGAGCCCATGAACTAATAGAAGGGATGGCTATGGCACGTGCAGCGCGCCTGGCCAGCGGGCGCATGTGCCATAGGCTTCCTATGTTACAATCAAGGCGTGTTTCGACACTCATTGGCTCTGAGTGTCGACACCCGTTCCTCCACAAATGTATAAAATACCGGAGTTTTCCGAAGAGCAGTGGGCTGGTGTACGGCAAGGTCACCGTTGCCTCCGTGGGGACGCCCACGTAAAGCTGGCACCTACCGACTGCTGGACTGGGCTGGCGGCGCAAGACCGCACAAGAATGTATGGAATGTATGGGTGGTTCTTCTTCTTCACAGTCCTTGGGTCGGTATGTTAACAGGTTTTTTTTTTGCTTTGTAAAATACCCTTAGCATAACGCATGTGTGTAGTTAATAAAATGCTTGCTTTTTGCCTTATAGTCAGTGTGTGTGTGTTTACCTTCTCAGGAATCCTCGAAACCACCCTAAAACAAGTGCACAGGACGGGGGTACTGTGTAGGGCAATACCAGCCCCACCCCCTCCATTGCGTGCACGCCAGATACACCACGTAAGGCAAAGCCAGAAATAAAACGCAGAGCAGCACAAAGCTGCTATCGAGCCATAACAGAGACACCGTCTGTTCTGCTTTTGGCTGGGATGGAGTTAATTTTCTTCCCAGCAGCACGTATGGTGCCGAGTTTTGGATGTGTGACCAAACCAGTGTTGGTAGCACACCCATGTTGTAGCTATTGCTGGCCGCTGCTTGCACGGCCCCAAGGCCTACTCTGTTCCCACGCTGCCCTGCCAGCGAGTAAGCTGGGGGTGCGCTGGTGGACGAAAAGCTGGACGTGAGCTGGCAATGTGCGCTTGCAGCCCGGAAAGCCAACCGTATCCTGGGCTGCACCAAAAGCAGCATGGCCAGCAGGTCAAGGGAAGGGATTCTGCCCCTCTCCTCCGCTCTCCTGAGACCCCACCTGAAGCACTGCATCCAGCTCTGGGGTCCCCAGCGCAAGAAAGACACGGACCTGTTGGAGCGGGTCCAGAGAAGGCCACAAAAATGATCCCAGGGCTGGAAGACCTCTCCTGTGCAGAAAGGCTGAGAGAGTTGGGGTGTTGCGCCTGGAGAAGAGAAGGCTCCAGGGAGACCTTAACTGCAGCCTTTCAGTATGTGAAGGGGACTTCTGAGAAATGCGCAGAGAGACTTTTTACCAGGGCCTGTAGTGACAGGAGAAGGGGTGAGGGTTTTAAACTGAAAGAGGGTAGGTTTAGATTGGACATAAGGAAGAAATGTTTACGCTGAGGGTGGCGAGACGCTGGAACAGGTTGTCCAGAGAAGCTGTGGATGCCCCATCATTAGAAGTATTCAAAGTCAGGTTGGAGGGGGCTTTGAGCAACCTGGTCTAGTAGAAGATGTCCCTGCTGATGGCGGGGGGTGGGGTAGACTAGATGATCTTTGAAGGTCCCTTCCAACCCAAGCCATTCTATGTTTCTATCATTTTTGCTCCCTACAGTGGGAGGACAAAACACCCCGGGCGATGCCTGGGAGGAGTCTCAGGGAGCTACTGGGCATTGACCTGCCTCCAACATACACAAAACTGCTCAGGTGGCTTCCTTGGAGGAGTCTGGGGCTGCTAAGTTTTTTCCCTCTTGCGGCAAACACAAGGCAATAGTTGTATGTTCCTCTGTGGACGTGGACTGTCGGGACACGCTGTGTGGGACAGCCAACAGCTCTGGACTCACAACAGTATTGCAGCTGCGAAAGCTTGGTTGTGTCAGGACTGCTGTGAGCGGGAGTATGGTCCCAGCCCTGTGGTGCCTGGTGACGGGTGCTGAATTGGGCTGTCCCTTTGGCAGGGGCAGGCTGGAAAGCTCGTGGAAAGGAAACATGTTTTGAGGAGCAGAAACCAAGGGCCAAACTCCCTGAAAACCCTGCCAAGAGCTACAGAGCACAACCAGGGCAGGAGGGCAGGGACCGGTCACCTCGGAAAGCGCACACGGACGTGGGAGCGGGGTTGGACCATAGGTGCAAGGGCAGCACAGGGTGATCCACTGCTGATTCATCCAGCATGCTGACATTTTACTGCTTCCTCATTCTGTAGACAGGTTCCCTTGATTTAAATGCCCTTCATACCCTTGCTGGAGAGGGGAGAGTTAAATGGACCACACAGCTTCCTCGGTGAGGCCTTGTAATTTCCTTGGGACCCCAGCGCAGGGAAGAGCATGTCCAGAGCATCCCTTTTCCAGCCCATGAGATGCTCTGTGTGACAAGGGAAGGTGCCCGTTGGTCCAATGGATGAGGCCCTGCAGGGCTCCCATCAGGGTCCTTTGACCTGCTCGTGCCCTGGCTCTCTCGGGCTCTCTTGCCCAGCGCAAGTCTGGAGCGGGAGCGAGCTCTGCTCTTCCCTTAGCTCCATTTCCCCAGGGGTTCTGGCTTGGGCAAAACAGCCTGTGCTTGGAAGGGCTCCAGGCTTGCTGCCCCATCAGGAGCTGCCACTTTTCACCTCTCCCTGCATGCAAATCAAGCGCAGGGCCGGCACGAGAGCGCCTTTCATGCATCGTTGGCCAAGAAGCACAGAGGCGGAGCAACTTTCCGAACGCAAAAATACGCTTTTCACCTCTACCTGTCATGCTTTGGAAAATACCCCACGGTACCACACACCTCGCCTTAGTATACTTAGATATTATACAGCTGTTCCATATTTAAATCGCATACCATAAAAGCTGATGTAGAAAGTATTACCAGGTTGCAGGAGGTAAATATTCATAGATTAAGCTTGTTCTCTTTAGCTTGAAAAACTAGGCAAGTTAGAGATCAGAACTTCTAAAATTAATCAAAACCTTGGCAGATGTATTAACAAAAATAAAGCTCTGTGTTTCAAAGAAAAATAGTCTGCTTTAGTTCAAGCTCTGCTAAAATTATCTGACGGATAGGTGCCTAACGTGCATCCTGTGCCAGACATTCTATATGCACAGAGACCTTTCTTATACACTTTCTTAATTACATGCATTGCTTATCAGTATTCATTCGTTCATATACGCATACTCATTTAAAGCAACTTATCTTAGTAGGGCTATTTTCATCACAGCTTGCTTTGAATATCGTCTCATTGGCAACATCAGCTGGTCAACCCTTAGGTATACATATGATTCCCACAGGTACCCGCACATACAGAATCTGGCATTTGTGAGACAATGCCTGTGCAAAGGCTAACGAGGTGGGTAAAACAGTCTCATTTGGTGCATCCAGCATGGATGCTGCATCCTCTATCCGCAGCATAGACAAACACAGGACTAAGATTCACGTGATCCAGTGAATTTACTGGGTGAGAAGGGAGAAAGCGGAACAGGATTTGCCTTCTGAAACTGGACAGTACTCTTCTCAAGAGCAAGAACTGCCACTTTTATTAACTGTTTTCAAAACATCTGCAGCTAAGAGGACTCCTTTGAGCTGAGTACTTAACAGTCCTTCTCCAATTGTACACACTTGACAAATACAAGTGTATTTGTCACACCCTTAGGGTGTGTTTTGGCTTGATGGGGTGGGTGGTTGTTTTTCCAGAAGAAATTACCAGAAAGTAGTAAATGTCAACAGCTCTTCAAGTAAGCTTGTGCGTTTCTGTATGGTTTGTAGCCCTGCCTCCAAAGGAAAAACACATGCACACAGTTTAGCATTGAAAATACTTCACACTGTACTGATGGCTTTTTTCCTTCTGAATCTCAGTTTGTAATTGTTGGAAGCAAGTTTTCTAGTCATAAAGTTAGCTGAGCTATTGGAAAAACCTGCTGTATATTATCATTATACTGCTATCCACCAGCATGGAACTTACTGTCCTGTAACTACATATCTCAGATTATAAAATACATATGCATGCGTTCATTTCAAATGATCAGTTATTTCTTTCATAGCTGAAGAAACATATCTCAACGTGAGAAAACAAGTATACACCTACTCACTCAACTGCAAGTTGTAAGCTTCACTGCAACACACCTTATAGTTTTAGTTTCTTTCCAGAGGTGAAGATGACAACAGAAAGACTAGAGTCCAATGCTGTTTTCACCTACCCTGAGTGTTATTTCAAGTTATTGCTCTGTGATTAATACAAAGATTACACAGTGATATGGCTTGAAAGGCTGACCATCTTTCACACATTCTGGAGAGTGCGAGGTTTTGTACACGAATAATAGAGAAATGGGAATCAGCACAGGTAGATCAGTGATTTCTCTATGTCACACGTACAACAAAGTGTTAAGAGGTTAATTTGCAATTTGTTTCATTTTTATCCTTACATCTCCACCACTTGTAAGCCAATTAAAAGTGAGTGAGATCCTTCATTTCTGTAATGCCAACTGTTTTACACTGTACTCAATATTTCCATCTCTAAACATGGGCCCACTCAAAACAAACAACTGATTTCAGGTTTTAAAAACACTTTTTTAGTTTTAAAACATCTCTAACTTTTACAGCAGTCCAGTTGTAAGTGCAACTCCAAAACATCCCTCGCCTGTAAATCCGCCAGTCTGATGCTCATTTACATCACAGGTCTTTCACCAAGCACAATGTTCCTCAGGTGGGTACAATGCAGTATGTGCCAGTGTAGACTCTTTTCCGTTACCAGGGAAGTTAAAAAGATGCTTTAATATGACCGAAAATTCAGGCTGGATGGAAAAACACACAAGTAGAAAATGCTGATTTAAAAAATGCCAAGGCACATCCTTTCATTGCCCACATGGAAAATCCATAGACCAGGTATGGCTATGGAGATCTCTTCCTCCACCCCACTATTGCCTAAAGGGACAAGGGGCAAATTGTTCACACTGCTTGGGACTCACAAAGATCTATAATTTGCTATTATATTTCTGCATGCAGCCTCTGCATCATGTCGGAGCAAAGAAATGCTCCTGCTGCCTTGCAGTCCTGCCACTCCACAACTCCCAGGACACCTCAGAGCTCTGCACATCCACATCGGTTCTCCTTGGGTGGACGTTCCCAGAAGAACTATGCTGCTGTGAGCATGCAAAGCTGTGTAATCCAAGCCACTTGAAGGATACACAAAAAATTTGTACATTTTCTCCTTAATAAACAGTCCCTCTGGACACAGAAGTCACAGACTCTCTCTGCTTGGCAGCACGTGGGATAAGTGCGCATCAGTCACATCCTACATTTTCTCCAGGTTGTTTCTTTCTTTTGCAGCACTTGCAGATATCCGCTGGGGAATATGGGAATCCCAAAACACTGCTGCCTCCATGCTACACGGTTTTATCATTCATCAACATTAGCTGTGTTCATGCATGATAAAGTACTGGCTTATTTGTACTGCAAGTAAAGACAAATTAGGAAGTTTGTGTACTAACATTTTATCTGCCCTGGCTTTGACACACCACCCTGTTCTGTTCTAGAACCGCGGGTACCGAAAAAAAGCTATACAAAAATTACACGTACTCTCTGCTGCTAGTCCGCTTTGTTTTCCCCACGATCAAATCCCTTTTCAGAGATAGGAGAAGACAAGCAATGTAGAAAGCACCTGGAAGGTTACCTTACTGCTTTTCCAGCAAATTATATGGCTGGCTGCCTCTGGAAAACGTTTGGGGAGCTGCATCAACATGCAAAGAACCTCAAAAGGAGGAGGGAATTTTTGACTGCTCTAATTGCCACTCTGTCCTGAAATTGAAACCGCCAGCACAGCAAAGACCTCTGACACCAAACAAAATCAGCAATGAACAACTACTAAGATGGTTTCCCACACAAACCTCAGTCCTGCCCTTGGCAAACTGCAGGTAATTTGCTTAGAGAAGAAATTTTCTTAAGCTGCCAACTGGGCAACAAAATTGCCATCAAGGAAAAAAAAAATGCAACAGCATCTCCATGCAGATGAGAAAAAGAGAGCACTATATTGTCTCTAGGAGAAGAACCAAGAGAGACGCTATAGACTAGGTTCATTCAGTAAAATCAGATAACAGCATCTGACTTCTCCTTTATCAGTCTGATACGCACCTACTTACTCCTAACTTACAGTGGACAGAGTAAAATATGGTTTAAGAACTACTTGTTCTCGAATTTCACTTATATTCTTAAGAGTAGAGGACTTTGGGCATAAATCTGCCACTCACGACATGCCTGTTTCCCCTCTGTATTCAATCTAAAAGCAGTCTTTATTGAAATGATCATAAATTACACACTGACATTTGGCAGCCTTTGTTAAAAACAGAAGCCTACCACAGCCTCATCACAGCTCTCTATTGCCATCTCCCCATTTCTGTAGCTAAATACACCCAGTGTGGCAAAGCAGCTGCATCATTTACTGTTCATTAAGAGGTAGAAAGGATGCAGCAGGTGGATGTCAGGTTTTGTCCATTACTTCACAATTACTTGTTCTGAATATTTAACTCACATTTTGGGAGGTGGAATGAGAACCATTGATCTAAATCAGAATGATTCACCTGAGGAATATTTTCCCCTCCTGCACCTCTTTTATATCTTTTTTTTCCCCCCAAACCTCATAAAATATTAAATTCTCCTGGATCACCTTATTAGTACTCATCTATTAATAACAGACTCCAAAACCTTCTCACTCCTCAATTAATATTGCTCAGCCAAACATCCCATGCTTGAAAGGTCTCAGGATGACTATGGAAACCTCTCTGTTGCAGGAACTAACAACCTTGAAAGATACCTTAACGAGGCCAAGAAGATCTCCTCAAGTTTATTAAAAAAAAATTCTGCTAACTCGTCCAAACGCTTGCATGAATTTGGACCACTTTCTGTCAAACTTCCCCTTGTTCTTGTTTGCCTAGGAGTCACTCTTTGATTTTAACCCAGCCACCTTTGCACGCAGGATTTGTTCAGAATTGTAAGTTTCCATTAAAATGCAGAAAAATCTTGAAAGCTAAAGTTATTTCCATCTTCTATACAGACTGGTACGCTTGTAGAAAAAGCTCCACTGTCCAGAAGGCTGTTGACCACAGCCTTCCTTTGCAGCTTGAACTACAGCCAATCCAGATCACTGAAGATGAGGACAAACACTCTGAATTTGTCTCACAACATCCTAAAAAGTCAGGGTAGTAAGTCAAGCACATGCCAAATAATTTACTTTTTACATATATGACTTCACTCTCCACAAGGATTAATCAGCTCAGCAGCAATCTCACACTAGTGGCAAAATACAAGACTAATACATAGCAGTAGGTATCTTGCAAGTGCCACCAAAATGTGAAACACAAATATAGGCAACTTGCTGTATACAACTGATCACAGACTCTGGCATCTGAATAACAGGAAGGCGAGCTGGAAGCTCTATGTGTTACACCACCCGCACAATTCTCCCACCAACAGGGCTCCTCTCTTGCCTGAGAACAGTAAATTTACACTGGGCTACAGCAAAACTATTGCCAACAATTGAAATGAGAAAAGGTTGTGGTATTTAATTAGGAATTTAAAAAAATGCCATCCATGAAATATAAACTGACAGGACTTAATTCTTCCTGTTTCAGTGTTGTTCGTTGAACCCTTCTTTGCTTTCTTGAATAATAGCCATGATGAATTTGGGGAAGGGTGCAGAGAGGATTACTTAAAGTATAGCGAGGGCTGTGTCCTGTGCCAGAAGCTTTAAAAAAAAAAAAAAAAAAAAAACGAAAACAGAAAAGAGAACTGTGGCAAATGGAAAGAATGACAACTTCAAATCTGCAAGCGCATAAGTGATCAACAAATGCTGGTTGATAGCCTAACGTGGTGAGTAAAGCAATCACAGTATGCCTGCTTCTGCCATGACAAGGGCCAAATGAGAGAACAACCATCAGTCAGGTGTCATGGGCAAGCCATCACTTCTGCACAAAATTAAAGTACAATGGAAACAGGCTGAAGAAAAAGAAATACAGAGAATGACAGTGTGGAAAGATGCCCCTCTGCCTTACTTCAGATGTTCATCCAGAGGAAGTGAAGGAAGAAAACAACAGCTATTCTATTCATGATTTCCTGCTGCTGCATGAGTGCCTGAACTGGCATGGTAACATCTTCCTCTACCCAGGTGTGCTAGAAAGGGAATGCTGCACACATCAGTTACTGAATTAAATTAAATAGATGCAAGTAATAAGTTCATAAACTGATCTCTAAATCACTGCTATTTTTGTGGATAGACAAGGTCAGAGTCTCCGTCCCTGTATTTAGTTTCATCTACAGGCTTGGAGTCCATTTAACTCTCACTTAAAGTTATTCCTGATTTCAGTCTTGAACTGAACAACGGCAAAACAAAAACCAACTTCTTGGATCCCTAGCCCCACGGTTACTTGCGACGAATGATAAAAGGATGGTCACAGTGCACGTTTTTAGGGTTTTATCTGCCATTTGACAACGCTTCCAGTTACCCACTGGTCAGATAAACACTAACATTTGACACTGCGTAGAGGTCTGGCTTATCAGAGCTATCACTCCTCTGTCATTGGGTCCTCTTGTCCACAGCTTTTGTAGAGCCACAGAAAAACAGCCCTCTTATCTCCCGTTGCATATACATAACGGGCAGCTACACTCATCAGCTAGTCACAGACCTGTGGCATGTGAAAGAGGAGCTGGGCATGACCTTCAGCATCAAAATCACCCGCCTCCTGCTCAGAGCAGTGTGGCAGCCCACCTCCCTCAGTGAGGAGCGAGGCTCTGCAAGCCAACACAGACAGAGGGGAATGCACTGCCTCCTACCATGGACGCTACCCTCACACCGTCATCAGTTTTAATTGTGATTCTCCTGTAGCAGCATGAACTACTCGTATCAAAAAGGTAATGACAACAACAAAACTTTTGAAATCAACTTCCTGTATTCTACATGAGAGTGAAAAATTCGTGCTTTCCTCCAAACGATGCTGCTTGGTTTTTTCTTCTTCCTTCTTTTTTCCCCCTTTTTGCTTAGTATTCAGCTGTGGATTTTGCATCTCCTCAGAGATGGGCACAACATAGCGGGTTCCTCACCGGACCTGTTCATGACAAATTTCACTGCCAGTTTCTAATGCTTCTTCTAGCAGCTTTGTCCCTCACTATGGTTTCAGGCTTCCCACCTGGCTGAGTTGTTGCAGTGTGTTCAGAGGTCTCAACCTACCATGTTGCCCTGGAAGGAGCAAAATTCCCACTTGCTGACACTAGAGAGGAAAGCAGGCTTGCAGCCTGTGACAGGCCACAATTCCTCCTCTCCTATCAGGGTAAAAAAAAGCAGGCACTTGGTACCACACACCCTGCTTTTCCAACATATGCCGCCTTTTTCAGGCTTCTCACAGACAGAGCACTTGAAGAAGGAAGACAACCCGGGGCTGAGTTATCCTGCAGGACCACCAGCATCTCCCAGCAGGATCCTGGTCTGACATTCATGAAATGGTCCAGGGCTCTCCCTACCTACACATGCACACACACGGAAAACCATCCATCTACTCTCATTCCTCGTTCTTCTTTCCATGGCATTCCCATTTTTGCTGTCACAAACTAGGTATCCCAAGGACAGTGTTGCAAGGAAGGTCCTTTGCAAAGCTGGTTCCTTACATGACTGTTTCGTAAGGACTATGACAAACCACTAAACAGGGATGTAAAAACCACAAAGCACATTATTCTGAAAATCATGCATTACCATTTTTCTATGCATTTTTTTCATGCTGCTTTGCAGTGTACATTCTCATATTGTGTTTTAACAGTGAGATTGATTTAATTGGCAATTGTTTATCTAATATTGCTAGTCTCCTACATTAGTACTATTTTTACAGGCATCAAAAAATTCTGAGGAAAATGTTTTAAAGTTGAAAGAACACCCACAATAGAAGAAAGTTCCAAAATCACCTGAGAAATTGCCAAGGTTTACTTTCTTCCTCAGAAATACAACAAAATCATTATATTTTCATTGCAATTTCATTTAACTGAAGTCTATTTTCTACCTTGTGAAATGGGAAATAAGTACACCATTATTCTCTGTGTTAACATACTACTTCCAATTAGCTGTACCTTTATATTAAGTTTAGCTACAAGACATTTACTTGCATGCTTCTAAATATACAGTTGGGTTATTTAATTTTATAATCCATGCTGCCTGGAAACTACAGAGCCAGAATTTTTTTTTTTTTTTTCGTAAAGAAGTGTTTCATTTTAAGAATATATGAGAATGAAGAAGAATAAAGCTGAAAAGAAATTTCAGGAAATCGGTATAAAATGAACTCAGCGATCCTCTCTAAACTCTCCATTGGTGCTATTGAGACTATCTTCTCAAAGACACTTTGCAGGCTAAGTTGGCCATATGTCCACACTGCCTAGGCTACAGCAAGGCACCAGCCTTTGTTCAACAAGCAGTAACGCTTTGAAAATAGTGAGCTTTTGATGCACTTTCCAGTCGGCACTCCTATGTAGTTTGGGTGCATCTTCTGGACGCAAGCCACCTGAAGCATCCCTAGTCAACGTACACCTGGAGAAGAGGCATAGCCCAAAACATAGCCCAAAGTAGTTACATGGCCAGGTCAACACGATGCCATAGCCAGTGTGACCCAGAAAACTAGATGCAATGATGCCACACCGTAACCAGTCATGATGTCATCTCAACACAGGCACCAAGCAAGGAGGTTTCTGATCAGGTAACTGCCACTGGGCTTCACAAGACTAAACTAACACCTGGGACTCGACTGCTTACAAGTTTGGGCCACGCAAAAGCCCTAAAACACACAGAAATCGTAGACTTGATCAGTGACACTAGCATAAATGGAATGCTTATGGCACAAATGGACAATATCCTCCAGTAGATGCTACGCAACAGGGAACCCCTGGACATGCCCAGCCCAGCCAAGGATGGCCTTCTGTCAGAAAGCGACTGTTAGTTTCATTGCTAAGTCGAGGGCAAGCCAGATGGCTGTAGTTTCACACACCTGCACGCTCCAATGCTGACATTGAACAGGCTGGTGCCAAGCGAGGAAAGCCACAAGGTAATGCGAGTTCAGTGCAGACAGAGGATGATGACCACCACCCTCTCCTCCTGGACTGGGCAGCTCATCCCAGACCTGGCACTACTCCAGACTTTCTGCCAGCTCATTTAGCCCACAGCCCAGTCCTGCAAATCCAGTCCTACCCAGGGATGCTGGTGTCACTCTGCCAGAAACAGCCTGAGGTGACAGGCCTTGGTTCAATAAGAATCACAAAAAAAACCAAACCCAAAAACAACAACAACAAAAAAATCACACAAAATCCCACACACAACATAAAACTGGCACAGGAGCTAGACCCCTGCATGTGAACCAGCTGCTTATCCACGACCACGAGGAGGTCACCGCAGGTCACCTCAGCTCTCTACCTGCAGCTCTGGCTGTCCTAAGTCCCTCACAAAACAGCTGAACCCCTCCTGCCTTTCCTGTCTTCCTAGTAACATCCCACTGAAAAAGAATCCCTCCGTGGTCACTGGAGAACAGCCAAGGAGGACATGGGGCAGAGCCACTTACAAAGGTAACAGTGAGGTGGCCCTGGGGTCCGCGTGGTTACAGAGAAGTCAAGTATGGCACAAATGCTCGCCAAGACTAGGCAGACCGTAGTCAGGTGCTATGGAATAGCAAGTATCCCTCGCAGCGCTCAGCCTTTCTGTACCAGTGATGTCAAACAG
Organism: Harpia harpyja; assembly: GCF_026419915.1. Taxonomy (NCBI): domain Eukaryota; kingdom Metazoa; phylum Chordata; class Aves; order Accipitriformes; family Accipitridae; genus Harpia; species Harpia harpyja. The sequence continues at coordinate 76,654 of NW_026293420.1, forward strand.
CATGAACATGGATGCAGTTGTCTAGCCAGAGCTACAGCCGTGGCGACTTACTCTGAAAATTGCACATACTTGGCCCTCAAAAGCCAGCATTTTGTCTCAGAGTTCAACAAAGCCAGTGTTTATCTCAATGTGGTCACATAGCAAGCCTGTTTCTTTCACCTCCTCTCCAGAAAATACCTCCTGTTCAAAAAAAAAAAAGACACAGATGGTCGCTGTTCATGCTACCCATCTGAAATTTTGAGTCAAGTTAGCTTTTGGTGCTTGTTTCTATCACCAGATTCCTTGAAATTCCCACAGAAGTATGAAGGCACTCAGAGGAGAACAGAGAACTGGTTGACTGATTACCTTGCTCTCCATCTGAATTGCACCCAATTAGCTAATGCCATTCAGCTTGTGACATCTTAGTTGCCTTAGGCATATACTGGTACAGCCCTGCTAAAGGCAGGTACTCTGATAAAACTGCACGGATAAAACTGGCAGAGAATCTGGTCTCACGTCTGAGGCCATGCCTGGGCCAACAAAACCAAACAAAAATAGAGAATTTTAGAAGCCAGCTACTGAAAGTATTTAACAGGGAGTTCCCAATAAAGTGTCTGTGGACAGAGGAGTGTCATTAAGATGACTTTACCTTTGACAAGACAAAGGAAAAGTATAATCACATTTTGCACATCAATAGACACACAAATTCAGCAACTGAAAGATTAATGAGAGAACGGGCTTATTTGCTTTCCCTATCGCTTCGTCTTATCTCAGGGCTGGAGGAAATACACTAGAAAATTTCCCATGTAGTATTTTAGGCCAAGTTCTCTGTTGACATCAACGTTAGTAGAGAGTACTGGTTAAAAATAGATGACACCTTAGCCTAGTATCTCTGCAAAGATCAATATTTAAGCAGTATTTTTTAAGACCTAGAGAAAGCTCAGCAGGACCCCCAGAAATGCTTCTGCAGAAGCAACAAGCAGCAACCTCTGTTACCAGGCTTCGATTCAAAACAGATCAAAGCATTTGGCTGACCCTGGAAATGAACTAATGCTTTCTAAGGCTACAGATAATCTCACTAAGACCATTACCCAACGCACAAGGAACTGATAAAAAAGTTTTCACTACTTCTCTATGGAAGTTGTCTCTGTCATTTGCACTTCCCCTCCCTTCTTAGAGGAAACTTGTTCAGACAAATTTAAATTACATTTGCAGACCTGTATTAGTATCTTGTCACATGAGTTTCTTCTTTCCTATCATCTGAGCTGTGAACTCAGTGCCACTTACTTTCGAGGACTGGGAGATGAAGCTTGCCTTTTAATGAACTTCTCTATGGAACACTCAACTCACCAAACACTCGATTTACAGAGGAAAAAAGTTAAAATAGTTATCCTGGTTTGTCTCAAACACAGATGGGGAAACGCTCCAGAGAAAAATCCCAGCTGTCAATCTGCACTGCAGACCTCTACTTCGTACTGATGTTAGAGGGAGTTCCACCCAGCAGACGTGTGCAGACAATGCAACAAAAATCTGCAATGCAGACAACAGATCCGCAATGCAGATCAGATGCTAGGATTTTACTCACAGGGTGATAATTCAGCTTTGCTGTTCCCACTACAGAATCACAGAAATGCTGAGGCTGGAGGGGGCCTCTGGAGATCATCTAGTCCAATCCCCTTGCTCAAAGCAGCGTCAGCTACAGCAGGTTGCCCAGGACTCTGTCCCATCATGTTCTGAATATCTCCAAGGATGGAGATTCCACAACTTCTCTGGACAACCTCTGCCGGTGTCTGACTACCCCTCACAGTAAAAAAAAACCCCAAAACAAAAAAAAAATCCAACCCAAAAACCATTTAACACAAAAAGAGCTTTTTCTTATGTTTGAATGGTATTTCCTGAATTTCCATGTTTGCCCTCTGCCTCTTGTCCTGTCACTGGGCACTACTGAGAAAAGCCTGGCCCCATCTTGTGTGCTTCCTTCCGTCAGGTATTTATATTGATAAGCTTCCCCCAAACCTTCTCGCCTCCAGGCTGAACAGTCCCAGCTCTCCTGGCCTCCCCTTCTATGTCAGATGCTCCAGTCTCTTCATCTTCTTCATGGTCCTTTGCTGGACTCTTTCCAGCATGCCCCTGTCTCTCTTGCACTGCGGAATCCAGAACTGGACCCAGCACTACACATGTGGCCTCACCAGTGCTGAGCAGAGCGGAAGATGGACCTGCCGGTGACGCTCTTCCTAATGCCACCCAGGATGCTGTTGGCCGCCGCCTTTGCTCCAAGGTCACATTGCTGGCTCATGGTCTAAGTTGTTGTCCACCAGGACCCCAACCTTCTTCTCAGCAAAGCTGCTTTCCAGTCAGTCAGCCCCCAGCACATACTGGGGCATGGGGTTTTTCCCTGCCACGGAGCAGGACTTTGTGCTTCCCCTTGCTGAACTGCATGAGGTTCCTGTCAGCCCAGTTCTCCAGCCTGCGGAGGTCCCTCTGGATGGCAACACACCCACCAGCTCTACCAACCACACCCCCTCTTTTGGGGGGGGGGGAGGTTCATCTACAAACTTGCTGAGGGTGCACTGTGCCCCATCATCCAGGTCATTAATGTTGAACAGCACAAACCACAGTTGTATAGGCCATAACACAGCCATGCTGGGACACAGGCGACCGGGGCAGAAATCAATCTGTGTAAAATACATTGAATCAATTTCTGCTATTATAAAATTTTCATTCATTACTGTACAACTGCTTCAAAAAGAATGACATATAGAAGATGACAAATCTGAGTTCAACCTCACTTCAATTCAGAAAAAAATGAAATGAGTTTGGAAAAAAGAGACCAATACGGCTGATATTCTGCTGCAGCACAAAACTAAGGAGCCTGTATTCTGTTGACACCAACCAGCAATTTTTGTAAGAAATTTAGACAGTTTTGCTAGCAGAAGAGCTGATATATCAGGATAACACAATTATTTATATTATATAATGAATTATAAAGCAGAAAAGCACTAAGCGCATTTTTTTTTTCTGAGAACTAATGCAATGAGCAAACATGCAAAGCCCAAGCAACACAAAGAGAACCTACATGTCAGCTCATCCTCAGGCGCTCACAAAGTGCCTTGGCTACATTAGAATCAGCATTAAAGCAGTGGAGAAAAAAGGTCACCAGTTAAAGGCCATACTGATTCCAAGTCTGCAAGCTTCATGGAGTTTTTGTGAAAGGCAGTGGGCATTCCGCAGATGGGAATTTGCTGTATCTAGCCCAGGCCACTTTGATTAACACATTGTTCAGCAGCATCGCTCATGATTCAGCAAAACCACTCTGCCAAGTTTATCAGATTTGTAACATTAATCAACAAAGAGGCACACTTCAGTGCACGAGCACTGTTCTGAAATACCAAGCCACACACTCACCTGCAGTAAATCAGTATAACTCCACAGAAGTCAACTGAGTTTTATGCCAATTTACACCAATTTTGGCCCACTCCATTTACACTACTACACTCTCTAATTCTTTTACTCAAGTACTGCAGACATTGCAGGTAATTATATTACCAGCAACTTGAAAACTATTTAGGAAGCGAAGAAACTCTCACAAGGAGGTACAGTGCCACATGAGGAATCCAATTTTCTCAACATCTTCAGAATGAATCTGAGTATTACTTTATTATGAGTGATACTGTTTGGAATTAGGGCAGACTTAATTGTAACTGCTACAAGCAGCCGGCAGGATAACAAGCATCTTTTTGATTCAGGAGCAGATACTATTGGTGACAATTACATGACAAAAATCAGTCTTGAGGTTCCAAGTACTGGAAAGAGAAATGTTACCTTCATCTTAGAAACTCCAACTACAGATGCTCACACTGATCTAAATGCTGCTTGCGCACATCATTTAAGAGGAAGGAAAAGAAGCTTCTGATAGTTTTCCTTTTTACAATAAATGCTCTTCAGTAGCTCTCATTTAAAAGAAACACAACTTCAGGTCTAGCCCTTTCTCAGCTGAGCTGAGAGAAAATTTGCTCTGACAGGGAACTGCAAGTGCTCACGTGAAAGAAGAGACAGATCAAAGGTACAGACATAACAGAAGGAAGCCCTGGGCACAAAGGGGGACCCAAAGCCCACAGTCCTGGGTCAATTGCCGCACCTCAGAATGAAGGCCTTTCCACCAAAGAAGACACAAGATTGCTCTTTGCCAGAGTAAGAGCAGCACTGACAGCAAATTTAAACTATAGGCCTGCTTTCAAAACAACCCGCGTCAATTTATAAAGTTTAGATCAATTTATAAAGTTCACATGGAAACCAAGTAACACATGATAGCTTTAGCAGTCTTGCTGTGAACACTTCAGTAGATTCAGATCCAAAAATTATTACAACTAAAAAGAAATGTCCCAATCTGCAAACTACAGACACAGCGGCTCTGACATCAGCATGTGCTGAGTACTCAGATGGATAGTGTGATAATTTCCAAATGAGACCTTTCTATTACATAAAACAGTTTCTAGAAATTGCCAGTTGGCAGCCTAACATGCAAAAAACAGATGAAGAACAGCCATTAGCAAGTTAGGTGGGTAAGGGGTGTTGACAGTTCACAGCAGCTTACCTAGACCTTGCTATCTATCTGCAAAGGCACTGGTAGGCTGGGCTTTAGAATTTCTGGCAAAAGAATTTCCAGCAAAATACAGCAGTTACCAAAAATCATTCTGCATGGGGAGGCAAACCAGACAAAACCTTCGTCAGAAAGCACAGGGTCAAAAGAGAGATACACAGAGCAGGGGGTGCAAACAGGGGACTCCAAGCAACCCATAGCCTGGTAGTCATAGCATTCCTGGGGGAATCAACAATTCAATCCATTGGATGCATGACACCTGCAACAGGTATGGGGGTTTCCAATGTGTCCCAGGTAAATGTTTAGCATAGATTCTCTCTTGGGTTTCATGAAAAAAAAAAAAAAATCTCAAATTGGTATTTCAATGCATAAATGGCTAGTGTTTTCCCAAGACGGAACACGGTTTTCTCTCCAGATCTGATCGTCATACTCAATTAACTGGAGCTAAGTATCCCTTTTTCCTCCTCCTTCAAAGCTCTTCACATTAAGAAGAAATGCAGGACGTTAGCAAAGATTAAGCTCTTATCCATCAGCCTTAAGATTATTTGGGGTAACTGCATGATTGCTATTGTTGTTATTCACTTCAAAATATTCCTCAACTCTTACTTGCAGGTTTTGTGGTCTCAAAACCAAACCAAATCTGTCCCTGATTGGATTGGATCTGGAGAATGTTTTACCACATCCTTTAGGAAAGCATCACAGTACAACGTACCACTTAACTTCATTGCCATCAGCCAGCCATTTAAAAGCAGATGAAACTGTACAGGAATTTCCTTTTGAGTACCTTCTTAATGCTTCTTGCTTATGCAAATTAAAGAACTCAAAGCTTCAGCAATTCATCAAAGACACTTAGCTCAGCTCATCACACTCTCTCTGACTGCCGAGAGTAAGAAAGCCACTATCCCATTTTCTCACTGGGAATCAAATACACACCATGACAGCCTTAATTCAATAACAGGATGAGCAACTTAGGGACCACAGGACATGCACAGACTGCCAAGGACAGTAAATCTCTTCCAGAGCCCGCATTCCCCTCCTCCCAAGTGCCCTTCAAGGACAAGCTGCAGGCTGGAGGAGTAGGCCAGGTGGCCACCAGCCCCTTTCCAGTGCTATTTTGCCTGAAAACCCAGCTGCTCCTCCCCATTAGGTGACACGCCATGACAGTCAGTTCACATCAGGAAACCCTCGACCTCTGCATGTGCACAGAAAGACCACGCTGGGTGCCACCACATGCCAAGAGGCCAGGGGGTCATGGCATAGAATTCACTTAATCTACCCGAAAAAGATATGTGGTCCACTCCACCAGGGGGATTAGACACGATTTATAGCATAACAGTAGTGACAAGAATACCTTTCATTAGCATCACTTAGAGTACTCAAAGCTGCAGCACAAGCTGTGACTGGTTTCTTAGGCACTTGTGCTTTACATCTTTCCTACCTTCCCCACAGCAACACATTCTCTGACCTGCTGTGTCTCCTGCTGCTCTGCTCTCCTTGGGCTTTTCCTCCAAATATCGCCCTGCCTGCTTGTGCGGTCACGTATGGCGCCTCGTTCACAGCTACAGATGTGCTGATTAGATAGAGAGTATGTCAGCACTGGTCAGCCAGACAGCAACTCTGGGAAGTCAGCTTCTCTCTCTCCTATCCATTCCTTCCCTGGGACCCTTTCTTATCCTACCGTCAGTTTTCACAAAGCAGAGAGGAACTAAAGACCTGTCCTGGTTTCAGCTGGGATAGAGTTAACTGTCTTCCTAGCAGCTGCTAGGTGCTATGTTTTGAGTTCAGTATGTGAAGAATGTTGATAACACACTGATGTTTTCAGTTGTTGCTAAGTAGTGTTTAGTCTAAAGTCAAGGATTTTTCAGCTTCTCATGCCCAGCCAGCGAGAAAGCTGGAGGGGCACAAGAAGTTGGCACAGGACACAGCCAGGGCACCTGACCCAAACTGGCCAACGGGGTATTCCATACCATGGGACGTCCCATCTAGTAGAGGAACTGGGGAGTGGGGGCGGGGGATCGCTGCTCGGGGACTGGCTGGGTGTCGGTCGGCGGGTGGTGAGCAATTGCACTGCGCATCATTTGTACACTCCAATCCTTTTATTATTGCTGTTGTCATTTTATTAGTGTTATCATTGTCATTTTTATTAGTGTTATCATTGTCATTATTAGTTTCTTCCTTTCTGTTCTACTAAACCGTTCTTATCTCAACCCACGAGTTTTACTTCTTTTCCCAATTTTCTCCCCCATCCCACTGGGGGGGGGGGGGCAGTGAGTGAGCGGCTGCCTGGTGCTTAGTTGCTGGCTGGGGTTAAACCACAACAATACCTTTGAGATGTCTACCATTCTGTTAAGCTACTGATCAAGTTCAGCTATGCTAAAGAACTTAAAGGGAAGGCTGACTGAGAGATATACCGCAATTTCCTTTGGAAAAGGATAGCCAGTTTTCCTTAGGAAACCAGGCTAAAAATTATGTCAACAGGAATTGCAAGGCATCCCAGTTTGATATTAGTATGTAGAGGCTTTTAATCAATCATGGTGGAGACAACTAAATAGTGCATTATGAAACACTTCCTTATCAGAATAAAGGCTATCCTTAAATTAGTGTCTTTTCCTATATACAACTCCCTGCCCATATACAGTTTCTTCTGAAAACCTGCAAGGAAGACTGGGCTAGCAACTTCAGTAAGCCAAGCAACTAAGCACAGCCCCTGGAACAGCCTTGTATACCCACAGGAGTGCCACACGGACATTTGAGACTCACATGGTTGTAGAGCTATACCACATCTGGATCTAAAAACACGTTCGCCCTCTGTGTGTGGTGGGGGTACTCTAGTCCATGTCAAGGACTGGGGGTGATCTGCATGCTTACAAAGACGGAACTGGAAGCCTTGCACAGCTGCAAAACAAATGCTCAGAGTTTATTATGGTACAAGATTCACATGACATACGTCAGGCAGAGAAGGGTGGTCAAGGACAGGCATTGGGCAGTCCTCAAAGCAGGACTTCTTTACTACCACGACTTTGTTTAGCCATGGAGCTTCAGCTCAAACTCTCATTCCCATTTTGGAAGCGGATTTCTTCCCTGCCTTTCAGAGGCACAGCTCTGCTAGGACACCCACAATCCATCTGAATTTCTCAACTTGGGTCTTTTCACGTGTCTGATATTGACAGGGACAGAATCTCTGGCTTTGCTTGTCATCAATAATACATCTATCCTATGAAGAACAAGACAACTGTGACACCAAAAAAAACCCCAAACCGAAAGACAGAGAAGTCCATTTCTCTTGCAACTGCCTGAAAAAACACCTTCCTCCTGGACCCCTGTGGATATATGCAAAGAGAGAGAGAATGCAGCCTTTGAACAGGAACTGGGAGAAATCTTTCTCCTCTGATCATTCCCCCTCTGACTCATAAATCTCCATCTACCAAGAAAATAGTGCACAGCTCTCACAAAGCATGACATGCACCTAGAAGGGAGGCACAATTAAAAGAAGAGACAAGAGAGACAAATGATATGGGAGCCAGTTCCTTAATGAACAGAACACTTTTCCCTTCTTATTCGTCACAATGACTACCAATAAATAACAGGAAGAAGCAACAGGTTTGAATACAACGTCGATGAATTTAAGTTTAATGCAAGTAAAGTGCCTTATAACAAGTCTGGATTGAAAAAGATGTTGAGAAGGGTGGTTTTCAGAGAGACTGCTTACATTTTAATGTTTAGCGAGACCTGAATCTGCAGTAGATGGGTACAAAAAACAATGAGAAAATGTCTTGTGGTTTTTTTTTTTTTTCAACAAGTTAGGGCAAGTGAGATTCATCTCTCATTTTTGTGTGTTCTTTAAAAAAACAATAGAAAATCCAAATAAAAAAGGCAATAAACAAATACTGAGAGCCAGGAGGGAAGGCGGGCTTTATTCTACCCCACGACTAGCCCTCAACTCCTGTTCTTCTGCGGTCATGGTCACAGCTCTCCCACATAGCATCGCCTCCCTCTCTGATTTTCAGACCTCACATACTAGCTTAGGTCGCTACAGCCAAGCTTTGGGGCTGCCCAGAGAGTGTCAAAACGTGAGAGGTGCTAAAGGAGTCCTGTAGGTCCCTCTCCACCGGGTGACTGGAGATGGGCTCTTGCTAGGACTCAGGCAAGGTAGGGGGAAGGCTGGCTCATACCCCTTATTCCCACCGATGCCACCTTGACCCACACAACTGAGGCTCGTGGGCTGACTCCCAGCACACAGTGCTGCGACTGAAGTTTTCGCATTTGGAGCGCTGCAGTATCACCTCTATCCTGTCGATCAAATGGCCAGTAGCTGGCATGAGCAACAGTTTACATCACTCACAACCGAACCCGAAATACAGGAAGGTTAGCTGTCGGTGCGATTTAAGACTCCCAAAGCAGAACAGAAGCAGATAAGGAAAGCAAAGCAAAGCGTCCTTGGAAAGATAAAGAAACTTTGCAGCTGACACAGGGAAAGCAGCTCTTAAGGTAAGCAGGGGTGTTACCAGTCTCAAGCTAAAAGTATTTTGAAAGGTGACAGCAATTAAGAACCCATGCAAGCCTTGAGCTTAAAAACACTCTGACCTTGAAGGAACTGAATCTGCCTTTCTGGTTCCCAGGACATATGGCCTCAGTAACAGATGACATATATCACTTCCTAGTTCAGTATAGCTACATAGGTATCCAGTAAGGCTTGTCTGGTACAGGACAGAGGGTCTTTGCCTCACCTGCTGACTGTTCAGCTGCCTGCTACCCTGACTGATCACTTTGGAAGCACTGCTGCCCCAGGCCCCCGCGTGCTAGATAGAGCCAGCTGGACTACTCCACGATTCCAGACCAACTTCAACTGTCACACAGGCCCTGGACCAGGATGGCAGGTTGCACTGAACATTTTGTCTCAGATGAGCATCTCCACTCCTCCCTGGATGTCACCGTCACCTTGTACCATGGGATCTCTCCTGCCACAAGATCCAGCACAGCCATTACATCCCATAAGCACCACCACAGTCATATACCCCAATCCAGTGTCCCAGCTCTCCGGGCTCAAAATAACAGCCCGTCTCTCCCGTACATCAAAACCAAACAAGTCTAGCAGAAATGATGACATCTTGGACACATCAAGTTTTCAGCTGTAGCACTGCCACCCTGGTGACTTGCTTCACTCCAGGCAGCAGTCTGGGGACAAATGCAGCAGTTTCTCTCCTATCCTCCAATATAAAGCACTTCCACAAACTTCTAGGTGGTATTGGGAGAACAGCACCCAAACTGTCTCTGGTTTCTCTGCTCCCCCTGCTGGCTGCCAGCCCAGCATTATCAAAATGCCTGCTTGGGTAGCGCTGCCAGGGAGCAGCACACGGAAGCTAAAGCAGGCTGTAAAGTTACCACACAGTCTCCCGAAGAGCTCAGTAATTACCACTGTTAATTCTTACCAAGACCAATAGCACCACTACTCTTTACAGGGACCAAGCAGACCAAAAAGCAGATCTGGGAAGAGAGTTGCTGAGTTACAGGCTTCAGTGTCAGCAACCGCTGACATCTCCAGCCAATAGCCAGATCACCCAGCCCTGGCAAGGCCGTACGCCCACCACCTAATATTCCACAGTGGCATCAGTCCACAGCCACTGCCAACGACTGTACATACATGGATGCTGATCCACGCACAGCTATTCAAAAAGAAAGGGATCACAGCTCCTGTAATTGTGAACTTGCATATTCGTGCAAAGAAAGACAGTGGATATATCGGGTTTGTTGCATAAAGTGTGGGCCAAGAAGCTAATCACTTCTATGTGTCTCATTATACTTTTTTTCCTTGTCAAAAGGGGATAATCCACCATTCTCCATATTCCACTGTATTTTCAAATGTAATTCAAATTGGGGCCTCCCCTGCCTTTACTAGACAAATAGGCTAAATGCCAGTGAGAATGGATTTTAAATCTATATTTTAAGCACTGGAGTAGTATAACTAGTCAAGACACAGAATTACTTACAACTGCTCGCTCACTGCAATATTCCAAACAAGATGATACGACAAACTCCTTCAATTCTCTCTTTAGAAAGGTAATCAGCCTTGTTTAGACCAATCTGGTGCTGGTTCTTGGTATCTTCAGAAAAGAGATAGTAAAATAATTGTATAAGACAATCAAGACCCATCAGAACACTTTTTCATTAGGGAGGGATCACGCACCAGACTTATGCGGGGTATAGAGAGGGGGTTGGTTTCATTTGGGTTTTGCTTTACATCTTAAAGATGGATTATTACCGCAGGAAAAGTACAACCAAAATGATTGAAATAGTCACATGCCTCCTTCCATGTTTAAATGCATTTCAAGCTCGTATCTAGAAGCGGAACAATATCAAACATAGATCTCTTCCTAATTTTCTAAGCTACAGAACAATAAGTACTGCACAGTAGAAAACAAGATCTAATACAAGAGGTGGCAGCTGGGATTTCATGCTGCTTATATGTATTCACATAAAAAGATATGCAATCACAAGCAAGCGTGACTCATTGACACTGGAGAGGCATTCTCTTTCTAGCTGGGCATGAAAGGGATAGTTGCGCCATACACTGCTCCAACAGCAGCGAATCAGAACTAGTAAGGGAGTCGCTGCATTTTACAGTCTGTAGCAGTCACGTTCAAAAGCAAGGCCTGGTTTTTCTCTCTAAAATCAGTTCCTGCAAGCCCAACATGGCCCCACGCACCCCCTGAGATTCAGCCACCAGATTCCCAGTTAAGACATGCTGAACTGGACAACTCGGAAAGCACATTTCAGTCCCCAAAAGGCAACAGGGTAGCAAGATCGTCCACTAGCGTCTAGTCAACAAGAAACAAGGAAAGCCCATGCTTGCCAGGCAATCACTTACCCTCAGACACACCAGGCAAACTCTGTCACGGAACCACTTGAAGATCACGACCCACAGAAGACCTTGATGAATCAAACATGCAGCCCATCATACAAAAGATGCTACTGCCTCCTAAGCCCCACTTTGCACCATAATATCAACAAGATCCCCAACTCAATAAAAACACCGCAGTGTTTTTATCTTCTCGTGTCTTTAGACAGTAATTGCAATGTACTCTCTTCTCTTCCACTCCCCTGCACAGCTCAAGCGCACACGGGGCTTCCTTTCTTTATGAAACTAGACAATTAACATTTACTTTGTAACAACAATTTGTTTGGATTCCCATCTATAAAAGCCTCCAAAAAGGCCACATTGTACAGTAATTGCTCTACTGGTGAAATACAAAGGTTCTGTAATGTTTATAAAGCCATTTAAACTGCATCACCAAAACTACTTTGCTTAATTACATTTTCCAACCCTTCACGCTATATACAAGCTCACTTCTTCCAAGAGTCACCCCGACTCACGTGATCAAATCATGCCATTTGAAATGCGGTGACATTATTTTGGCACATAAAAAGGTTGACATTATCGTGACGACGGCAACCTAAGGATTGCAGATACCCAGAATTTGGTATGAGAAGTGAAAGCTGAAAAAGAGTTAGACCTCTTGAAATTATACATTTTAAATAGCAGAGACACAAAGTGTTTAAAAGCCATTAAATACCACGGCTCACCATAAAAGGAGGATCCAGGTTCTGAAACACTTGTCCCGAATCATTTCAATGGAAATATTAAAGAATGAAAATGCCCCATGGAATTACAGGATTCATTTATATAGACTGACAAACTCACTTTATGGTAACGTGGTTTTAAATGTCAAGCAGGATAAACAAGGTATCTGAAATTACCACCTAATATCATGACTTAAACTTCAGTGCCTTCAAAATAACGATTATATAAAGACCGACATAAGTTTGACAGACTGAGCTACAATCAAAATCACTGTAGCCAAGAGAAATTTATCCAAAGCAAAAACCATTTTATGCTCGCACACATGTGGGTTTACTATAAAAGTAGAGCATAGGTTTTCAAGAACAACCGAAAAAAGGCTCTAAAAACACTTGGAAAAAATAAATTCTGCCACTCACTCCGCTTTTGCTGGGCACGCCCATTTTCACATTTTGGTCAAAGATCACACGGCTTCTCTAGTTCACCTCACTTTGAGAAAATCATTTTCAGAAAACATGCCTCCAAGAAACATCGGACAACTGTACGTCCACATGATTAAATAAGAGGTAGAAAAACCCAGCAAGAGATCTATCACACACTTTACAACAGCAGCCATCGCTTGCTTGCAAGCCCCTGGCCAGAATCCTTCTCCTTGGTAAAATCAATTCATGCTAGACAGTTCTCAAGACATCACAGCAACAGAAAAAGGGTTAGCTCTCTCTGGCATCAATAAAGCACATCATCTGACCTCAAGTGCAAGTCTTCATCACCAAACCACTTTCAGAAGAAACAGTGCCAACCTTCAAAGACATCTTCCTATAATGAGCTGTCTTTGCCGACCATTTTGACTAGTTACAGACTTTATATCTGTCTAGTTCATCATCTTTTAGGAAGGCTTATGAGGTCGGAGAAGTAAAGGACAAGTCCAGCCAGGATTATCTATGGACCTCTTTTTTCACTGTTGCTCAGTACGGATACGCAGCATTGCGGAATGCTTCGGGACTGATTTCTCCCACCAAACCCACACTGCAGACTTAGTCTTAAAAAGATATCCTCTCAAGGATAAACAAAGTAAACTCGTATCTGTCAGACCTGAAAGATGTTTTCACCAATGCCTCAGGACTGTCCACCGGTGGTAGTTCATCCACTAAGATTTCTTCAGGAGGTCTAGGGTCACTGACGATGGTTGGCTTTGGCCTTTCCTTGAGGTTGCCGCTCAGCCCAACGATAATGGTGTTCCGCAAGCAGTTTTGTCATTTAGACCCTGCAAAACCAGACAGTCAGCAAAATACATTCATAGGCCTACTGTCCAGCCTCTCAGCAGTCTGCAAAACAAAGATGCTCTGTGATCTTTTGACCTTTGCATCACCACCAGTTTGGGATTAAGCCTGAAAACCCGAAATAAAGCTCCAAGTGGAAATAAGCACTAACTTTCAGGTCATTCCAAGTCCAAGACCACAATGCTTCCCATAAAGAGATTTGGTTACAGAGCAGGGAGTTTTCACATCTCAGTAAAAACCATCCTCTCCACATTAACTTAGAGCTTAGCATGTATTGATGGGGCTGTATTTTAAGACAAAGAACTAACCAAAAAACAAAGCACCAAATCAATACAATGTTAATCGTTGAGTTTCTTAGCGCTTAAATTACAGATTTGAGATACCACTGAAGGACTAGTATCAAAAAACCATACTTCTTTCCTGTTGAAATTTCAACTTTTCCCAGCAGACATTCAAATGCCAAAATATTTCTATGGATGATCTTTTTACATTTATTTACAAGTGTCACCAGGTGCCTCTTGCATGTCCTTCAGAGAACCCATCCTCATCTGTAAGTCTAGCTCCACTGACAAAGTACAATTAGCATCCTTCAGTCAGATCTCCTCCCCACCTTTGAAGAACAGAATACGTGCCTTACTTAAATTCGATGAACTGTCTCTGTTTCACAGATTCCAAAATTTCCGGATGGCTTCTGAATAAATTAGGCACTTCCAAAAATCCCAGTGATCCTACCACACTGAACACCTGTGTCACATTCTAACTTTCAAGTATTACAGAGCATGCAGGGGTGAGGGTCGTGCTCTCAGCCCAGCCCCTGACAAAGCACCACGCAGCCGCCCTCGCTCACTCCTCACCCACCCCCCACCCCCCGTGGGAGGGGGAGAAAATATAAAGGCAGGCTCGTGGGTCGAGACAAGGACAGGGAGGGGTCACTCCCCACTTATGGTCACGGGCAAAAGACGGGCTCAACTTGGGGAAGGAACAAAATCAATTTAATTTGCTCCCAGTCAAACCAAACCAAGGCTATTGGGAAGTAAACCCCAACCCGAGAGCAGCTTCCCCCCCGCCCTCCCGCCTCAGCCCCACTCCCGGTTCTCTCTCCCCAGGGGAGCAGGGGACGGGGGCTGGGGTCGGTTCCTCACCCCTGGTCTCTGCCGCTCCTTCCTCCTCAGGGGGAGGAGGACTCCGCGCTCGGCCCCTGCTCCGCCGTGGGGTCCGTCCCTCCCGCGGGAGGCAGCCCTTCACCAACTGCTCCACCGTGGGTCCCTCCCGCGGGAGGCAGCCCTTCACCAACTGCTCCAGCGTGGGTCCTTCCCGCGGGAGGCAGCCCTTCACCCACTGCTCCAGCGCGGGTCCCTTCCACAGACAGGGCGCAGTCCTTCAGTCACAGACTGCCTCAGCCACGGAGGCGCGGCCATCTTGGGCGCCCTCCGCTCCCCCGCTCCCCTCCATGGGCTGGGGGGGACAGCCTGCCGCCTCACCGCGTCCTCCCCCGCTCCTCCTCCTTCCCTGACCTCGGTACCCGCAGAGGGGTTCCTCTCACAGCCCACTCCCCCGACTCACTGGGCGTTCCCCTTCTGAAAGCTGTTCTCCCACAGGCGCTACCGCCGTCGCGGAGGGGCTCGGCCTGGGCCAGCGGCGGGTCCGGCTCCCAGCCGGGGGAGCTTCGAGCAGCTTCTCCCAGGAGCCGGCCCTGCGGACCCTCCCCCGCAACACACAAACCCCGCCACACAAACCCGAAACAGTGAGTTAGCAGACCCAAGAAGAGCAGCCAAGGACTGAAATGGGGGTATTTCAGTCAAGGGGCTTCTCTCGACAGAGGTGCAGCAAGCATTAATCTCACTGGATTCCAAAGTAGTAACGGCGTACTTGAGAAAAGATGTACTTGAGAAGCGAGGTACTTCAGGAGTGATTTCCTTAAGAAGACCCCAGAGGTCTTGTGAAATAAGATATCCTTTGTATATACAAGGCGTGCCTTGCTAACGACTGGGCCCCTGAAGGAGAACGAAAAGACTGATAATGATAAGAAGGGAACATCCTACCCCAGGAGGCGCAGAAAAGTTGAAAAATTGCTAATAGGCATGAAGTCAGCCAAAATCTTCGACAACTGGAGGAAAGGTAAAGGCGGCAGGGGGAGATCAGACCACCGACTCAATCCCACACCAAAAGACTTACTCACCCCCCCACCCCCCCCTTGAGCATGCGCTGTAGAACAAAAGAACACTGTACCTTTAATTCGAAGCGGGGAAACTTTAACCCAATAGAAACCGCGAGATAAGCGACTCCCAGTAATAGTTTGGGGGAAGAACTTTGGAAATCGAATATGTATAACTGAACTTGATAGCATATGTCCATACATTTCATGTGGTTTCTTCAAACTTTTATGGTTTTAATATTTTGTACCTTCTATGAAAACTGGTTTGCTGCTAGATGACTGTATAAGGGAGATTTGGTAAATGATCATACATTAACATTATGGTTGAAACAATAGACAAAGGGTAACTGGGGAGATAATGACAAAAGTGTAGTCAAGTGATTAACTAGTAATTATTCATAAGTTTTGCAGTTCTTTGCTCTTATGACTAGATGTTCCTGTACACTAGATGAGAACAATGCTGAAACTGAGCACATGTGATTGAAACTGCCTTAAGCTTCAAGATCAAAGAACAAGGACAAGAATAAAGACTTCAAGGACAGCCAGCAAGAACTTCAATGGGTCAGTGGTCGCAAAAGCAGCCCTTCGACTCAAATGGATCCTTCATTGCGCATGATCAGATGTAGGCAGTACTAAGATAATCAGTTGCAATCATTTTTATTTATATGTATACTAATCTGATTAATATGCAACTACTTATTCTATACAACCTGTTTGTGCTAAAGCTCTGGTATGGACGCTAGGTGGAACTATCCCCCGTGCATCCAGCGCTGCAATAAAGAATGCCTGCTTCCTAAAACTCCAAAATGAGCCTTAGAGAGTTTCTTTGACTGGCTTTTCGGTATCGTAACCTGGAAATGTCTGGGCTGATTTTCTCCATTTAGTTGAGATTTCTTATTTCTGGTAGCTCTAACAGATTGCCCGTTACAGCAAACCCACTCGCATCTTTCTCCTGAGGGTAACTATCCATCTGGAAAGCTTGGTCCAGGTTGCACATTTCTGTGCAGTGAATCTAAGACAGATGGATGGAAATAATAAACCACGAGAACAGGGATTTTTAGAACAGGATTCTGCCCATGGGGGCTACCATGACTTCCAGCTCACTTCCGTTAGTAAATACATCATATACACAATAGCATAGTGACCAGACGCATGGAAGAGGTACCAGATGTGGTAGCAAGACATTCTCCTGACTGGCATACCCTTGCCCAGCAGCAATCTTCTGTCTTTGAGCTTCTTCACCCACTCCTCCACTGCTCATCGTGCTCCCCTGAACTTGAGTGGAAGTACAGCCACCAGTGGATGAGCCCAAGCACGTTTGTCTCTCTCTCACACTGCACCCCTTACCCTTTTTTAGTTATACTTCCCTTGTACAAAGACCCAGGTAATTGCTGCATAGCTGAGAGGCCATGCTCCCCATCTAGAAGCAGGGATGCAGAACAAAAATCAAGCGTTTGTGCCATTTCCTATATTGCCCCATAAGCAACTGCTGTCATAGGATGCCCAGATACCCCAGTCCCACTAGGGCAGACTGGAATATGAAGGAAAATTGAGTGAAAATCTGCAGAAGCTTCTTACTTCAGTACTTTCCCTGAGACGCCACTTTTCTCTCCACTCTCCACTCTTTCTGAGCCTGGAAAGTTATCTCTTCCCGAGCCTGGAAAGTTATCTCTTCCCAGCAGAAGAATGGGACACATCTGGCCCTGGCCTTAATCTTCTAATCCAAGAGGCACATCCCCCATCACAAGGCTCTAAAAAAGAAGCTGATCACCCTGCACTTCTGGCCACCACCTAAGACAGGCCACTGGACTGCACATACTTTAGTCTGGCTCAGTTCAGCAGCTCTTGCGGTTTTTAAATACTGGCTTGTCACTCGGAGATAGCCCTTATATATAGTCACCAATTACGATGTGGTTATACGTCAAGTCCTATCACTCCGAAACCAGCCCCCTTGTGCAGGTGGACACTAAAAGTGTAACAGCCCTGACTTCAAGTCCTTTGCGAGTCAGCAGAAACAATCATCTGTTTTCCTCAGGGACACCAGGTCAAGGCCTGAGGAAGGAGCATACACTTTACTGAACCAAGCTCACAACTTCAGGCCTTGACTTCAAACACTGAACATCAAGTAACAGAATACAGACAGCTGCCTGTATGCCCCTGTCACACTGCCAAGTCACTATCTATCTATTTCATAGCTCTAGATAATAGGATGATGTCTAAATCAAAGGACAAATTTCAAGTGACTCACAGTAGAGGTATTTAATTAATGGTTCAAAGCTGCATCAGGGGAGGATCAGACTTGACACGAGGAAACACTTCTTTACCGAGAGGGTTGTCAAACCCGGGAACAGGCTTCCTGGAGAGGCGGTTGATGCCCCATGCCTGTCAGTGTTGAAGAGGCATTTAGTCGGACAATGCCCTTAATACCATGCTTGAACTTTTGGTCAGCCCTGAAGTGGTCAGGCAGTTAGACTAGATGATCGTTGTAGGTCCCTTCCAGCTGAACTATGCTATGCTATGCTGTTCTTCTTTCTACCTCCTCCTTTCCCTACCAGTGCATGCTGAGGAAATCTCTGATGACATTTCTTCCCAGCCCTGCACTAGCAGAAGGCATTCAGTGGGTAACCATGTCCCAGACTAGGCACTGGCTCTGTCACATTGTGGGAAGGAGGCATGTGCTTTCTGGTGGGGGCGAGACCTCTGGATCGTCTCGAGATAATTGGACCATCCTCACAAATTGGCAAAAAGGAAATGTGAAGTGCGGTTTTTTGAGTGTCTTCTGTGTTCATCCAGTTCAGCTGGGTTTCCACAGGATGGCAAAAGCCCACGTTTCCGACACTAGTGAGGCTCAAAGATCAAGCCCTCAGTCTGAAGCAGGACATGCTCCTCAACTAAAGGGTTGCAAATCTTTTGGAGGTGGGCAATACCTGTTCATTACCCCTGGATTTTATTTTTGCTCCTTGGACTCATTTTTAGAAATGCCCGACCTGTTTCCTGTGGAAAAACATGCTCAAACACACAAGCCTGAGAACAACAGTACTCCATCAGAGAGAAGGTCCATCTGGCCCAAAACTCTGTCTCCAAGGTGGCCAACCATCACTCTCTAAAGGAGAGCATATGAGCCATGCAAGTCTGCTTCTGTCAGGGTCCTGGGGGTGCTCATAGGCCTCAATGGCTGGGATCGGCCTCCCCTGGGACCCCCACCCTCACCGTCTCCTGACAAGGGCCCAGGGGACATGTCTCAGCTCCGCCTGGGGCCTTCAGTCCCTGCCTGAGCCATGTTGCAGGTGTGCCTGTCCCTGCGTTTGTCTCCTGGATGGGCCTGGGACCTGCACTGCAGAGAGCTGCTCTCCTGGAGGGAGCCCTCAGACCTAGGTCAGAGCTTGTCATGCACAAGTCTGGGCACAACATAGCATAACTACTCTGGTGTAGTCTAGTCTAGTCTATTTCTATTCCCTGCGCTCACCCTGAGTCAAATAACAAGACCGTTACTTGCCTGAAACGCCAGGGGTTTTCAGCTCCAAAAACACTTTGAAGGACACATGACACAAAGGTTACAAGTGGAAACAGGATTTTTTTTTAATGTTATTTTATGGGTTTTTTTCTGAGTCTCTTTCAGAGCCGATGCTCACAAGCATTAACACAGTGTGCCTGTGTAGCCAGGAGCAGGCTGATGCATTCTTCAGTTGAGCTTGAAAAAACATCCCTTGCAGCCTGGCAAAGGCAAGTCACAGAGCTACAGAAAGTAGCAGCAGGAATACAGGCCAAGCAGTCCCTGCTTCCTGAAGAGTGAGAATGTGAAGAGTGAGGATCGGGACTGACCACACACCAAAGAAGAAGATGATGACAAACATAAAGACGAAGAGGTGTGTGGTATTCTCAAAAGTATGACAGGTAGCGATGACAAGCATACCGTTTGCCTTCCAGAACTTGCTGCACTGCTGTGCTTCTTGGACAACGATGCATGAAAGGCGCTCTCGTGCCGGCCCTGCACTTGATTTGCATGCAGGGAGAGGTGAAAAGTGGCAGCTCCTGATGGGGCAGCAAGCCTGGAGCCCTTCCAAGCACAGGCTGTTTTGCCCAAGCCAGAACCCCTGGGGAAGTGGAGCTAAGGGAAGAGCAGAGCTCGCTCCCGCTCCAGACTTGCACTGGGCAAGAGAGCCCGAGAGAGCCAGGGCACGAGCGGTGCCTCGGAGGTGCAAGAGCAGCAGGCCAGGACCTAGGCGAAAGGGCCCAGAGGAGCCCTGACAAGGGGCTGTGCTCAGTGCTACAGAGGACAAGAAGCAACCCCCCGGGAGCATCCCTTGGAGCCCGCCATGGGAGCCAGAAAGCTTCCTCCCCCCGGATGCGGGGCACGAGGGCCACCTTCGTGGAGCACGAGCAGCGGGCACCTAGCCACAACGGCCCAAAGGAGCCCTGACAAGGGGCCGTGCTCGGTGCTGCAGAGGAAGGCAAAAAACCCCCGGGGACACTTGCTAGCCCACTGTGGGGGAAAAAAAGCCTTCCTCCCCCCAGCTGCAGGGCACGAGAGGCCGTCTTCGTGGTGCACGAGCAGCAGGCAGTAACCTAGCCACAACGGACCGGAGGAGCCCTGACAAGTGGTCCTGCTCAGTGCTGCAGAGGAAGGCAAAAAACCCCCGGGGCCCAGTGCCAATCTGCCCCGGGGGAAAATTCCTTCCTGACCCCAGAGCTGGCGATCGGCTATTCCCTGAGCACGTGAGCAAGACCTGCCTCCTGGTCCCACAGGCTGGTCACGCCTCCCAGAAGATGCCCGAGCCCTGTTCTCCCTCAACCTGGAGCCATCTCAGGGGCTTCCGAGAGTGGCCAAATGCCCGCGGCCTGATGGACCTTGGGGGCAAGAATCCTTCCCGCGCCTTCGGGCCACCAGCGGGTGCTCCAAGGCACTGGGACCCCGGCAACATCTCTGCATCCCACTTCTTACGGCTGCTGCCACTGGTTCCGCAGGGAGTGAGGACGGCGAGCTCTGCAGTGCTCCTCAAGAAGGCATTCCCTTGGTCTTGCCACAGCTATCCATCCAAAAAAGCCTGATGGCCTCAGGCACCTCCAGGGCTTGGTGGTTCTTCTCGTCTCCAGCAGCCTGGTGCAGCCGCCGGTCGTCCTCCCTCAGCCCCCGGCAAGTAATTCCAGCGGCTCCTCGCGGACTTCGTCTGGGCTGTCTCTGGGCCGCCTGCCAGGCGGACTGGCAGTGGGACAGGGGAGGCTGCCCCTTTTATACTGCCCCGGGGCATTGTGACTGCTGCGTTGCCGGGTGGTGGCACTGCGACACGGGGGTGAGGGGGCCCCCGTGCGCAGCCCTGCCCGCCGCCCCTCGGCCCAGCATCCTTCGGAGGAAGGCCTTTGGGGTGCTGGCTTCGAGTCAGTCCCTGTGCCCAGGAGGCCCGGGGGTCTCTCCCTGCCCTTGGTGGCCATGCCCTGGGCCCAGCTGCTGGGTGTCCCTGACGCCTGCTCTGCCACTCGGCTCCCAAGGCCAAGCCTGGTGCTGTTCCTCTTCTCTCGGGCCATGGCAGAAAACAAGCCTGTAGCCCTGAGACCACCCCTATTAGCCATCCCCTCTCTGCGCCAGAGCTAAAGCCTATGCGGCCCCGCAGCCAGGAGGAGCGGGGACTTGATGTGGCTGGACACAACCCCTTTTGCTGGGGAGAAAGGGGGGGGTGATTTTGGCAGCTGGCAGCCTGGAGGAAAGCCAAAGTGTATTTGGACAATGCCCTTAATACCATGCTTGAACTTTTGGTCAGCCATGAAGCGGTCAGGCAGGAGGACTAGTAGGGACTTGTAGGTCCCTTCCAGCTGAACTATGCTATTCTCATTCAGAATGTGAACACAGAAAAAGAAATAGTTTTTCCCACTTTGTTGGAATTTGTCAGAAAGTAATTTAAAGATGCCTTGTCCAAAGTTGCACAGCAGTTTAGCAATTGCATTTCAAAATGGTGTTTTGGCAGTTGAAGAAATTACACTGCCAATAGAGCTGTTGAGGGAAAAAAAGGAATAGTTTTGTGGAGGATGTGTGATGGGCTCTACAAAGAGTCTGTGGATTTTTCCCCTGGAAAGCACTGATTTTTTTTGAAAGCTAAGGCTCTTTCAGCTTGGGCATCTTCTAGTTTTACAGCAAAAACTTAGTATTTCTCAGAGGAAACAGGGACTTGTACGAATTGAGTTGAATCCTCAGCTTCCTATTTAAAAAATGTCTTTAAGGGAAATGTACCATCAGGCCACAACTGTGCAATGGCATTAGTCCCAAAGTTAATCCCAATGGCATTAGTCCCTAAATTAATCCCAGATGCATACCAGTTCACAAGGAAGCCATCTACTTGGTTGTCTGGTTTATGAAATCTCACCTGGCATGTAAGGCTCACATTGAATCCCATCCTACCATCACCTTTAACACACTTGTTTTACCCATGCTTTTAGGCTTCATAAAATGAGCTTCCGTAGGTGTTAGCAACTCCAAGTCAGCACCAATTCTTTTGATAAAAATAACCTGCTACGATTGTCTGAGCAATCATAGTTAAATTATACCACCACTTCCATACAGTTCCGTAACAATATTCATCTAGTGGTTCTGATACAACAGAGCTTCTTTATCTAATAGTTAATGTTAACACACTTCGATAATAAGAAACACATAGATCGATATACTTTTCCAGGGGAAAATATTTTAAAGACTGTACATTAGTATAAATAAAAAGGCAAAACCCCTCAAAGTCTGGAGGAAGATGCAAAAGTGCTTCTTTACAAGAGGGTTTTCGTCCACTCTTACTTAAGTCAACTGAAGGGAAGATCTGAATAAAGCCACAGTGCCTTCTCCCACCCTACTCTGACCGTTCACCGAGATCCAGTGCTTAGCGCTGTTCCCAAACAGTTTCCACTGAGACTGGATGAACTGTCAGATGCTACCATTATTTACAAACTTAAGCTCCCTCCCAGTCTCTCCTGCCATTTCCACATCCACTTCTTCCCCTTCTGATAAGGCATGAATCATCATCAGAAATCACTCTCCAGTCCATTAACAAACTAAACATTGCACAGACTCCTAGAAGTACACGGGTGACTATTGTTACATCTGCCTCCATATTAGAGGGATCAGCACTGTAAAAATACCTGCAGTTAGCAAATATTCATGTTGCATTTATGAGCATTTTCATTCCGGTACACACATTATTGAACAGTATTATCGTGGTAGGAAGGCTAGGTAGGTATTCCAGCAAGGAAGACTGCTTTGCTGCTATATTAATACCTTACATTATAGTGCAACTATCCTGTGCTCTACAGAGTCTCAGACTGGTTCATTGGAGGGGGGGAAAAAAAAGTGTATGGCTTTAAAAGGCTTGCAGTATTGGGTCAAAAAAGGCACAGATGTTGCAGCAAATCCTTGAAACAACATAAAGTCACCATGCTCGTCTGAGCCTATCCAAAAAAGTATTCAGCGTGGCCAGACCAAGGGTTCTGTGCTGTGCCTGGCTAATTCAACAGCAGGGCACCCTGCTTGGGAGAACCACTAATCTTCAAATGTAGCATTAAAGAAGATGAGACCAAGGCTACAGAGACTTTTGTTAAACTGAGCATAAGAAAAGAATCATACCTTCCCAAGCCTCAAAAGAATTTCTACAAAATCTTAGATATTTCTGGGAGGACTTCAGGAGATGATAATCTTACAGCAAGTGACTCCTAACAGAATTTTCAGATGCCTTTAGGAGTAAGGAAGGACTCTAGTAATCTCTCACTCTCATATGCAGTCTCGAGAAAGCATATGCCTGAGAAACAGAGGAAAACCAGAGTGAGGAGATGGGAAAGTCCAGAACGTTATTCGCAGTAGCTGCTCTCATTCAACCAGATCAAGACTGGCACAGTGTTAGCAGAGGTACGGAATAGATGTGAAAGCCTCAGACATTTCTGACCAGCGGGTAACACCGTGGGCTGCAAATGGTAAGATTGCGTTCATTCTTTTTGCAACACAGTAAAAAGTGAAGTTAAAAATATCAAATCCACCAGACCAAAAAGATTTCCATCCTACTCAAGTTATGAGAGGAAAAAATCCTCTCAGGAGATTGGAAGAGATGTACTCTATAAACACGCACATCTGTGGTTCCCAAGCCCATCGTTCAAAACTTCTGTCATCAGTTTATTTTCTCCCATGGGTCTTCTCCAATTCAGTGGCTGTCACTCCAGCGAAAACCACAACACAAAGCTGACATTTATTGAAGATGGGCAGGGCCCCGTGAACTCTACTGTGGCACTGCAGACAAAGCTAAACAACATCTTTACTCACAAATTTCCATTCAGTTCAGTGAAAGCAGAATTGCCTCTGAGGTGTGGGAATAATAAAGAGAAAATTCTCCTTTCGGTTGCACCCAAGAACAGGCTTGCAGAGGCGCCGGTGGGAAGCCTGCTGGAAACAAAGGGGCCGTGTGGGAGTCAGGGAAAGCAGAATATGCTTTCCACCACCTAGAAAAGGAGCATCTTTTCTACCGCACAAGTCACACCCACCTTTAGCACTGCTGCTTCTGAATTGCAGTCCCACTAATCTGCAATTTTCTGCACATCAGTGAGCCAGTTGTGTTCAGAGGGAAGACTGGTATCACTGCTGAGAGCTCAGGTCAGGGCTTGAGCCCATTTTTCTGCATTCCACCATATGGAGAAAAAAAACCAAAACCACCCTCAACAAGAAGAGAGAGAACCTGTTCAGTTTCATCACTCCACGAGGTTTTGTTTGCTTGCTTGAACATACAATCAAAAATATATTCCAGGTGTAGCCAGATTCAAAAGTACCTCCCTGCAATACCACAAACTGACGACGATCCCCGCTGAAACGTACACCCACAGCTCAACAGGTACCAGGGGTGGTCCGATCCGGGTTGTCAGCTCATTAAGGGAAGGGATGGCATCACATTGTGGGCATCCAGACCTTACCTCCTCTAAAGTTCCAGAAGAGTCACAGGTGGGCATTTCATGCCCTGACTCCTACGTTCCCAAGACAGATGTCAAAATGTGGATCTCCTGGACTTCACGGTTGGTAACAGCCTAGCAGATGCCAGGAAGGGCCACCAGAGACATCGCAGAAACACGCGCAAGTCCTGTGTGAAATAATTTGTGTAGCCCTTTGAATACTGTTTCATAACGCCCCTTCTCCAAATCAAAGCCGGTTTTCACGTTGTCTGTCACGGCACATGTCTCCGCCAAGAACTAAAGACAAACGGTGCGGGTTTTTGCATTCTGGGACGTAGTTTTTAAAACGCTATTCCTGGATTTTGTTACACTCGCGCGTCTGGGCAGCCGCTGTGGTAATTAGGAAAGAAATCGCTGCTTTTCATACCGGCAGACAACACTTAGCACTTTCACAACCATTCACGGGGCTTTTGTACCAGGAAGAAATGAAAAGGGCACGAGTCAACCGGCAAAACCCCACACTTCCTCGCTTGGTGAAACCTCCCCAGCAGCAACCTGCTGCTCTCCGACCGGCAGCTGCTCCCGCCCAGGGCTCAGCCCCCTCCCTCCGTGGCTTCTGGGACGCCTTTTACCCCTCTTCTTCACCCCTGCTGTGGGCCGGCAAGCCCTGAAACAATCCCAAACGTTTCACTCCCAACAGAGGAAAAACAAGCCAAGGAGAACAACCCCCAAAAAACCCACCAGACCCAGGGGAGTGAAACGCTGCCGCTGACCAGAGTGACAGGCGGAGGAGAACCGTGCTCCTTCTGGAAAAAAGCCTGCAGACAACCCTCCCCAATTTCCAGGCCCCTTGCCCCGGCACTCCGGGACCAGGTGCCCCCCAGAGGACAGCGCTGCCTCTGGCTCCTGCCCAGGCCGGGGGGGGCCACTCCGCGCCTTCCGCCGCGCAGCCGTGAGGCGGCCGTTTCCCCTACCTCTGCAGGTGGAGGACGGTGAGGCTCGCGAGGTCCCCGCCGGCTGTCCGAGGGGGGGTCGGGCCCCCCGGCACCCTCGGGCGGCGGGCGAGAGCCGGGGGGTGCCGGCGCTCCCCGGCGGTCGCTCGCACGGGGCGGGAAGGCGCGAAGAGCCTGCCCCTGAGGAGCGCCGGCCGGCGGGAGCGGCCGTTAGCGCGGGAAGGGCAGCGCACCCCGTCAGCGGCGGGGCTGCTGCCCGCTCTGCTCACCCGCCGCCTCGGGCTGCAGCCCCGACGGCCACCCCGAGCCGGCTGGTGGCCGTGCAAGCCTGCCCGGCAGCCCGAGGTCGCCAGAGAATTAGGAGCGTGCTGGCAGAGAGCGGGTGAGGGCTGCGCTCTGCGGCTGCCTGGCCAGGCTAGCTGGGGGTGGCC
This sequence comes from Harpia harpyja, assembly GCF_026419915.1. Taxonomy (NCBI): domain Eukaryota; kingdom Metazoa; phylum Chordata; class Aves; order Accipitriformes; family Accipitridae; genus Harpia; species Harpia harpyja. Next base: position 102,532 of record NW_026293420.1, read on the forward strand.
ACCCTGACAGAGCTCCCTCCCAGGGAAGCTGCTGCCCAGGTGGAAGGCTGCAAAGACCGCACCTCCGCTCCGGAGCCTGCACCCGCCCGAGGTGTGCCGCGTCTGGTGGAGTCCCTCAGCGAGCGGAGGAGCTGCAGGAGGAGGGCAGCAGTCGGCAGGCTGCGCTGGATGGGGGAGGAGGAGCTGAGACTTTGCCAGAAGAAACAGGAGGGCCCCACGATGCTGGCCGCCCGGGAGTGCTGCGGGATGTCACAGGGAGGCTGCCACGCTGGTTCAAGCACGGACTGCTATCCCCTGCTCCTTTTCCATGCGGGCACCAGGACACGGTAAAGCAAAACCCGGGCAAGGTCAAGCAGGACTTGAGAGTCTTGGGGGCAGGAGCGAAAGGGACGGGTGCCCGAGCGAAGTACTCTTCTGTCCTGCCAGTCAGAGGTAGGGGCGCGTAACCGAAAAAGCCGGTCAAAGAAACTCTCTGAGGCTCGATTTTGGAGTTTGAGAAAGCAGGCATTCTTTATGGCAGCGCTGGATGCACGGGGGGTAGTTCCTCCGAGCGTGCATACCGTTACCTACAGCAAGGCAAGCTTATATTGTTCTAATCATGTAGTTATTTATGTTATCGTAGACATAGTGTCCGCCCCTTGGGCATGCGCAGTGTGGCTCATCTCTTTTTCCTAGTTAGCTGGCCTCGGCAGGTTTTAATGGCTGGATGCACCAATGTCTGTCCCGACGGCAGGTGGGGGACAGGGCTCTGCCCTTCATGAGACCCCCAGCCCCTGGAGTGGCGGCTGGAAGATGGGTAGGTCAAAGGACCCTGATGGGAGCCCTGCAGGGCCTCATCCATTGGACCAACGGGCACCTTCCCTTGTCACACAGAGCATCTCCTGGGCTGGAAAAGGGATGCTCTGGCGAGTTTCTGGCCAATCTCTGGAGAAGAGCTTCTCCCCGCCCCTCTCCCAGGGGGTTTCCTGGCTCTGGTGCCCTTCCCAAGGACAGCCCCACAGGTGGGTGCAGCCAGCATGGCAGGAAAGAACAGGCAGCAGCCCCAGCGGTCAACACTGCGGGAAAGCCAAGGATAAAGCCTTATCACACAAGTGTGATAAAGCCTTAATAACCAAGCATGCTGCTCCACGGACAGGACTATTCCTGCCTAAGCTCACCACACATTGCATTTCCCTGTGGCTTTTGGCAGGATATGAATGGCTCTTCAGTGCCGGTGGTTGCTCCCCTCTTTCAGGAACAATTGCAAATTTTCTTCCTCTTGGACCTGCCTCAGTTCCAGTCTCTTGGGGACTGAAAGCTGGCACAGCATGGGTGCCAGAGGCATTCCCACAGCTTGGCTAGCGTCCACAAGGAGGAGTCTGCCTTTAGCCACGATGGTCATTTCCAGGGAAAACAGCTTGTTGTATTGACCAGGACCCTACGCGAATAACAGAAGAGCAGGGATGCGGCCATTTGCCACAAGTCCAGTGGAGCAGGCTGCTCAAACACAGCCCGCTGTGACTTTCTGTGCTGCTGGGCCTGTGGGGACAAAGGATTAAGCCTGAATTACCTACATGAAATAGAGCTATCGCTAGCCTCGTGCAACGGCACGCAGGAGCTGGTCCTGAAAACCACCAATCCAGGACACGGAAAGCTTTTAACCGCTGTGGCTATTCTGGAATAGACTGTGCCATCTGCATCCATTTCTATTAACAACCCTTCTCCTGCAGCTGAAAAGGAGTTGGAGATCTTGCTTGTGGCTAAAGGGGGTTGGTGGCCTCGGAGGGTGGCTGAGGCTTGGGGCTTGCATTGCCGGTGACCAGCTATGATCACAGAGTGACAGAGGAAAGACTTTCCTTGGGGAAGAGGCACCAGGGAGTGGCTGAGGTGGAGGAAAACTTCACCACGGTTTGGCTTGCAGATGGAAAGTTCTGGATCAGAGAGGAATTCTACATCTTCCATAGCATGGCACAGGTAGAGGCTTCTGTTGGTACCAAGTAGAGGCAGAATGTCAGAGAAAGTGGCTCATTGAATGGGAGTGATCTAGGGAAATTTACTTGGCTATTAAAAGCCCCATTGCTCTAGCCGTTGAATCTTTTTTCTCTAGTCCTTTTTTTTTTGGAAGGGGGTGGCAGGAGGGGCATGGATAATTTATCTTCATACCTACAAAAACAGGCATTGTAGCAGTCAAGATGGAATACGCCTTTCTCACGTACCTTTTCTTTTTTGAACGTGGTGAATTCAATCTGCTGATCAATAGCCCACTGAGTTCAATAGACACCTTGGATTTTTATCCTTCGGCTCAAGAGCTAGACGCAGCCTCCTGTCGTTGGTGTTAGCACAATTAATGCAGATAATCTGCTATCTTCTACCTCATAATCTAGGCTACGTACTATCTAACGATCCATGCGAGAGTACAACCTGATCCAATGTTACACACAACATCAGCACTGTGAAGAGCTGTGACATTCCAATGAAAAGGGAGACATTTTGAACACCTTTTAATAGCTTGCAGGAATACCAAGGGGAAGCACTGTGTAAATAATACCAAAACCAATATGGATTTTCCCCCTAAATTTCTGAACCTACTGTGACAAGTGATGGCCTGTCAAAGTGCATGCCTGCACCCCCTGCGCTGCACCACGCGGGACCTGTTCACATTCCCTGGTCTGGGAGATGGGGCAGAGTGGACCCTCAGGCAGCTTGCAGGTGGCACGCAACCGGGAGGAGAGGCTCACGCGCCGGAGGGTCCTGCTGTCAATGAGGGGCATCTCAACAGGCTGGAGAAAGGGGCTGACAGGAACCTCGTGTAGTTCAACAAGGGGAAGAGCAGAGTCCTGGAGACCTGGGGACGAACAAGCCCTTGCACCAGTAACTGCTGGGGGACACCCAGCTGGAAAGCAGCTGTGCAGACACCTGGGGTCATGGTGGACGCCAAGTTGACCGATTTAGAGCCAGAAAAGTGCCCTTGGGGCGAAGGCGGCTAACTGCATCCTGGGCTGCAGCAGGGAAAGCATTGGCAACAGGCGGAGGTAGGTGGTCCTTCCCCTCTGCTGTGTCCATCCAGCCCTGGGCTCCCCAGTGCCAGGCAGAGGCGGCCATACTGGAGAGAACTCTCGCCCCAGTGCCCCTCCCACTTTCCGTTGGGCTCGGAATGTTGGTCAGTTGGAGCCCACAGCCACCAGAGACAGCAGCACGGAGCTGTGCTGGCATGGGGGAGCGCTGGGAGGAGGCAGGATCTGGCCGAGCAGCACCGAGCCGGCACCGGCACCTTGCTTCCCATCCCCGCTGTCGCCGACTGGCCCGCGTCCTCGGTCCACGGCGAGGGTCCTCCTCTCCCGGGCAGGATGGGCCAGGCCAACTGCTGCTGCGGCTCCAGGTGGGCTCTCCCTGTGCCTCGGGGACACGCGGGCACGGCCGGGACCCGCAGCGGCGGCCTTTCTCATGCCCGCCGCTCTCTGCTCTGCAGGGAGGCTCTCACCGACGCCGAGCCGGTGCTGAGCGCGGACGTGCGGCTGACCCGGGGCCGCAAGAGGAGCGAGAGACGCCTTCTCCTCCTCCAGGATGAACTGCTCATCGCCAAGTTGCAGTAAGACCCTCAGAGCCCAGCTGCCTTTCCCCCATCCCTGGCCCTGGCACCAGGGCAGGGACACCCCGGCACCAGCCCCCAGCCCCGGGACCTTGGTGCTGGATGCACCCATCGCTGTCCGTCCCAAGGGCAGGTGGGGGACGGGGCTCTGCCCGGGGGGACCCCCAGAAGGCCACCTCCAGCTCACCGGTGGCCTGCCTCTCCTCTCTGCAGACGTGGCACCACCCCACGCCCACAGCTCCGCCTGGCCCTGGACCAGCTGTGGGTGCTGAGCGGCGGAAAGGAGGCAGCGGGGGAGGAAAAAGAGGAGGAGGAAGGCAGCGATGAGGACAGGACCTCCATCATCCTCATCTGGCCCACCGGCTCCTGCGTTGCCGCTTTCGGGTGAGTCATGGTGCCACGTCCCGTGGCCGGGCAGGAGAGGTTCCCAACCATGCCCACGCCATCCTGTGAATGGCCTCTGCCCTGCATGCAGGGAGCGGGAAGCATGCCGGCAGGGAGGGATGGGGGCATTGCCAGGTCCTGCATCCCCCGGTGCCCTTCAGGTCCCCAGAAGAGAAGGGCAAAAGCAGCTGCTCTGGCAGGACACGCTGCTTGGGCAGCGTCTCTGTCCTGCCCCACGGGGCAGGGCTGCGCAGGCGCCCGCCTCTGCCCACGGGCTGGGGGGCAGCGGGGCCTGACGCTGGTTCTCCTCTCTTTCTGCAGCTCCCAGGCACTGAAGGAGCTGTGGGTGGGCACACTGCTGGGGTAAGCCGGGGGGGATGCTCCAGGCGCAGCCAGACGGGGGGAACACGGCTCCCCAGCTGGAGAGAGGTGCCCTCGCGGCTGCGGGCAGCTGTCGGGCAGAGCTGCCTCACAGGAGAGAAGGGGCAGCTTGGGGCTCAGCCAGCTCTCTCCCTGTCCCTTCCCGGTGCACAGGACACCAGGAGGAGTAAAGAGAGCCCGCGTGACCCGTCTCCCCTCCCTCAGACCCCTGGAGAAGGAGCTGAGCCGCCGCCACGCCGTGAGTGTCTCTCCGCTCTGGGCTCTGTCCCCGAGCCCTGGTCCTCCAGCCGAGCAGCAGAGGCATCGCTGCTCACCTTCCTCTGCTCCTTCTCTCTTGCCCAGGGGAGGACGTTCAGCGCCAGGAGCCTGGAGAGGCTGGTGGAGGGCCAGGCAGAGGTGAGAATGGCTGCCTTTCACCCGCCTCTGGCTGTGCCGGCGTCTGCGGCTAGCGGGGTGAGCTTGTGCGGCAGGGATGGAGGGAAGAGTGGTACCACGGTGCCACTCGGGGAGCGTAGAGGGTTGGGGAGCCACCGGGAATGCCAGCACATCCTCGCTGGCGGCGCTGGGGGGAAGCCTGCCGTGTGGGGCAGAGAGCCCGGGAGGGCAGAGGGTCCCAGCTCTGCCACGCTCAGGCTGCTGGTGCCGTGTGGCAGCTCGCCGGTGGCCCTTTCTGCTGCGGGGCTGCTCTCTAAGTGCAGCCTGCTTCTTGCAGGATCATCCCAAGCAAGGGCCACTGACAGCCCCATCTATCAAAGCGGGGGGACTTTGCCGCTCACCAGGTGAGTTCTGGAAAGAAACGCATTGTCCTGCAAACGGTTGAGCTGTGCTCACTTGTCCCTTGAGTGTCGCCGTGCAGGTGCGGCACCCCAAGGGAGGACGTCACCTGGACGAGCAAGGACACCCGCTGGGCAGCAGCCGCTGGACGTGGTTCTGCGGGGACCCAGAGCCTCTGCTGCTGCCCACAGCTTGGAGGAGGGCAGGGCGAGGGCTGGGACAGGTTGTCCCGGTGGCACGCCGGCTCTCAGGAGCCTCCGAGCTGGAGCCGCTGAGCTGGAGCTGTGGTTCCAGCTGCTGGCTCCCTGCCCATCCTGCCGCACCGCTCAGCACCGTGCTGCAGGCAGGGCAGGCTGCGGGAGTGCTGGCCCGGCTGTCTCCATTGACGCGCTCTTGCTCCGTTTTCCTTTTCAGAAGGAGGGAACAGCAGCAGCAGCGGCAGCAGCAGGAGGAGGATGGGGCTGCCCTGGCCCTTTGCTCTGCGGAGGACCCCGGCCGCTGCCCAGGCGCCAGGGCAGGCGGGCTCCGGCTGCAGCAGGGTGCTCTTTGGACAGCCCCTGGCAGCCCTGTGCGGGGAGGACGGCTCCCTGCCCCAGCCCATCCAGGTAAGCCAGCCTGGGCACGGGGTCCCCAGCCCTCCCTCCGGCTGCTCCAGAGGGGAGATGGGTGTCCCCAGGAGCTCTGGGGATGGGGGATTGGGCCCTTCACCCCCAGAAGACGCTTCTGGTGCCAGCCCCTTTGGGGGGGGCAGGGAGCAGGATCTGGGGCAGTGCTTTGGTCACTGCTGTTGGAAGGCAGCTTCTCAGCCAAGCAACTGTCCTCCTGGCCCTCCTGCAGGAGATGCTGGCTGTCCTGCACAAGGAAGGACCGTCGACGGAAGGGGTATTCCGAAGAGCTGCCAGCGGGACAGAGTTTCGTGAGCTGCGGGAGGCCCTGGACCACGGTGCAGATGTCGACCTGGGCAGCCAGCCTGCGCTGCTGCTGGCCGTCATCTTGAAGGTGAGCGCTTCTGACCTGCAGCTGGAAGAGCTCCTGCCTGGCCTGGAGTGTTCAGAGGCTCACCTGGAGCCCCTGGCATTGCAGGACTTCCTCCAAAGCATCCCCGCCAAGCTCCTGGTGACAGACCTCTACGAGGACTGGATGGCAGCGATGCAGAAGAGCGGCAAGGAGGAGAAGGTTGAAGAGCTGAAAGTGTAAGCGTGGGCAGCAGCCTGCCTGTTGAGGAGGGACTGGTAGAGGCCTGGGACTTGCCTGAAAAGGGACGGTCTCAAAAAGCCCGGTCTTCTGACAGCTTGCTTTTGCTGGGGTGGGCTTAGATTGCGGGGGAAAGGGCATGGACAGGGAGCCTGCCCTTGCCTGGGCTCGGGTGAAATGAGGAGCTGGGAAGCAACGCCGTGCTTCCTTCCTGAAGCGCAGGAGCACTGACCGCTGGCTGAGAGCACCTGGAAAGCTGCGCAACCCACCTGCGTTGGGCAAGCTTCGGGGACGGCTGTGGGCAACATCGGCTCCGTTAACGTTGAGTTCCTGTTCCCTCAGGGTGGCCGAGAAGTTGCCTGGAGCTAATCTCCTCCTCCTCAAGCGGCTGCTGGCCCTCCTCCAGCACATCGGCCACAACGCCTCCAGCAGCAGAATGACCGCCAGCAACCTGGCCATCTGCCTTGGGCCAAATCTGCTGAGCCCACCTAACGAGGACCTGCTCCCCCTCGAGGCCATGCTGGCCGTGACCGAGAAGGTGCGCTGGACTGAGCGGCCGGCTGCAGCCTTGCCGGCCCATGCGAGCTTGGCTGCTCAGAGGTCCCTGGCTGCCTCCTCTCGTGAGCAAATGCTGGTGGGGTGGCTGCCTGCGAGAGCAGCCCCACAACCACAGCCACCTGCGCAGAGGCAAGGGTCGGGAGCGGGAAAGGCTGCGTGATACATTTTCAGGCACCTGGGTTGAGACCGAGGGTTTGATGTGTGCAGGTGAACGTGCTGGTGGCGTTTCTCATTGAGAACTGCGGTGATATCTTTGTGGAGGAGATGGCTGGCCGCTCCTGTCCATCAGCCGGGGAGTCGCCAGCACCCATGGACGGAGCCACAGGTACGAGGAGGAACTGAGGGCTGTCACAGCCTGAGGTACCAGAAACCTCAACGTCGAGAAGACAGCTGGTGTAGGGCTTTGGGTGGGTTTTGCTTTAGGTGTGCTTTACTTCCAAGGAGTCCCGCTGCTGCACATGCTTTTCCTTTCTAGACCTGCATTTGGAAGAGCAAAGTGGCCCTGCAGGCGGAGCAGACAAGGACCACCAGGCAGAAGCCTTGCTGCACGCAGCACCCGCCTCTCTGCTGGACGTCCTCAAAGAAGCTGGGGGAGACGCGGTGGTGGAGTCCGAAACGGCAGAGGTATGGCAGCTCCATCAGGAGCTACCCTCCTACCCGAGACACGGTATCCCCGTGTTTGTTGAGCTGCCAGAAACGAACCGAGTGTCACACACCCGTGTGAACCCTGTGTTCCAAAGCGAGGCCCTTGGAAGAAAGGGCTAATGCAAACCAGCCAAAGGGATCTTCTCTGTAGGGCTAAGGCAGCGTTTTGCCAGACAGTCGCCTGTGACTCCAGGGTGCCCCTTGCCACCTGCTGACTCTGACATTTCTGTTGTAGGCACCCGTTGCTTTGGCTCCAAGCACCCCAGGGACCACAGTAGACTCCCTGGGATGCACAGAAGGACTAAAGAGCCTTTCAGAGGAAAGAAGGTAAAATGAGTCAGCTTTGGGTAAATCAAGAAGTGATTCTAGTTGCTCCTGGCTTTACCTACCTAATCATACTGTGGGATGGAAAGGTTTGCAGGCTCCCCCCAGGAAAAGGAAAACCGAAAGAAAAGAAAGAGAAACAAGGCCTGGGCAGAGGAGAAGGAATGCCAACGAGAAAAGAAAAGAAGGAAGAGAGAAAGAGATGGGGACTTAAAAGAAGCAGGAAGGTCCAGCAGGTCAAGAAGCCCAGGTGTGTACCAGGCTCTGCTGCCCATCTTTCCCAACTCTCAGCGCTGCTCCAAGTCAGTCCGACCCACTGGCAAGGGACGCTGCTGCGCAGGGCTTGGAAATAACTCCGTGGCCGCTCCCCAGGGGCTCCCCATCGAGCCCTGCTGCGTGGCACGGGGGCCCTGTGCATCTCTGCACACGTGCAGGTCTCTAAGGGCATTACCCGTGGGGATAAGGCGCCAGAGCCGTCCCCTGGTCGATGCCAGCCATAGCTCTCTCTTCTGGGCTACGAACAATTCCTCGTCAATGGTGTTTCCCAAAGAAAGGGCAACCGAGTCATGCCTATTCCTGCCTTTGTGGGTTTATCAGTGCTCTCTGGCTCTGTCGTTGCAGGTGCCGTTTCCCTGTTACTGGCTGAAGCCCTGTGACTCCCGGGCCCGCCCCCCGCCGCAGTTGATGTTCACAATAAAAGGATCTTTTCTCTCTTCTGAGTGTGTCTGCCATACGATATTCTGGAGTGGGGAGCTGTTGCTTGGTGATGAACCCTCGGGGAGGAGTTTGGGATCGTGCCTTGCCCCAGCATCCTTGCCCGCGGGCATCAGGGCTGAGTTCAGGTGCTTTAGGAGTGGAACCAAAGCACAGACTCGCACAGGAGGGTGGAGGTTGGAAGGGAGCTGTGGAGGTCATCCAACCCCTCTGCTCAAGCAGGCTCACCTAGAGCAGGTTGCCCAGGACAGTGTGCCCTTGGGTTTTGAACGTCACCAAGGACGGAGACTCCGCAAACTCCCTGGGCAACCTGTGCCAGTGTTTGACCACCGGGACAGGAAAAAGTTGTTTTCTCATGTGCAGCTGGAGCATATCATGTGTTTTAATTTGTGCCTGTTGCCTCTGGTGCTCTCAGTGGGCACTCTTGGGAAGAGCCTGGCTCCCTCATCTTCATTCCCTCCCAGCAGGTTTAGATAGATAGATAAGACACCCCCACACACCCCCAGGCTTTCTCTTCTCCCCACCGAAGTGTGCCAGCTTAAAAGCCCCAGGGAAAAGTCGGCTTCCTTGAGGCTCCTTGTTTTGCAGAGGGCAGAAGAGCCCCAAGTGACCCGGAGACGTGGAGGTCCGTGCGGTTCCCCTGCCAAGCTGGCCCAGGGAAGAGAGGCGGAGGGCTGGAGGGCACAGCTGGACTCCTGCTCCTGCAACAGCAGGGACTCGCTGGCCAGAAATGGCCCCGAGGACCCCGGCAAGGGGCTGTGCTCAGTGCTGCAGAGGGAGGCCAAACCCCCCCGGGACCTCTGCCAAAAAAACTCCTTCCTGAGCCCAGCCCTGGTGCCCCGAGCGGGGTCCGGGGAGCTCCTGCGGGGGAGCGCGTTGGGGATCAGCAGCCAGGGACCTTTTCCAGCCTGTTCGGTGCAGAGGCACGGGTGGGCGTGGGACATCAGTCCCGGGAGAGCCATCGCTGACTCCTCTTTCCCGGGAAGGGCAGGTCGCTCTCGCCGTGTCTCTGTCCTGCGCCCACCCGGGTTTCTTTGTCCTGCCAGCTGCTGCCCGGCGAGGAGGGTTCGGCTGAGCTCAGCAGGGACGTCCCGGGACCCGCCGAAGGAGAGCTCCTGCTTGGTCAGCATCCTGACCGCTTCGCCTTGGGGGGGGCTCCGGCGCCGTGCCGAGCTCCGCCGAGCCGAGCCGAGCGGAGCCAAGCCCAGCGAAGCCGAGCCGAATGGAGCCGAACGGAGCCGAGCCGAGCCGAGCCGAGTGGAGCCGAACTGAGCCGAGCTTTGCCGAGCCGAGCCGAGCGGGGGCGGTCGGGCGCAGCGGCATGGGCGGGCAGGGCGGGCAGCGCTGCCTGCGGGCGCGGTGCGGCTCCTCCAGCCGCAGGTGATGGTGGGCAGGAGCCGGCCCCTCGGCACCGCGCACCGGGCGCTGCAGCTCCTCGTCCGGGGGAGCGCGGGCGCGGAGACCTCCTGCCCACGGCAGGGGCGGGCGGGCAGATGGAGAGGGACACTGCCAGGGGCCGGGGAGCGGCCCGGGGGGCCCCGCGTCTCTGGCAGCGATTGCCCCGGTGGCAAGGACACCGATGCAAAGGGAGCGAGCCGGTTCTCGTGGCTCCGGCGCTCTCCAGAGGCGCCGAGGGCCAGCCAGGACTAAGGCTGCACCCACGGCAGACTTTGCCTCGGGCTCGGCGCTGCTGGCCAGCCTGTCCCCGCTGCCCCTGGGCTAGCCCCGCTCTTGGGACGGCACGTCCCACGCGTGAAGCGGTGCCTGGGCTTGCCCTGGGAGCGGCACGGCTCGGGAGCGTCGTTCCCGGCGGTGATGTTTGTCACCTCCGGGCGCGAGCTCAGGACTGTCATTTTGCTGTCCTGGGTGACGTCGACTTACAAAAGGATTACGTCACGGGTCCTGAGGGTAAGCTGGGAGCTGGGTGCGGCGCCGATGTCATTCCCGTGCCTCGGGCGCCCTCTCTCCGAATTTGTTGGGAATCGCACCCAATCTGGGGGGAAGTTGGGGCCAATACTTTCTCCTGCAGGCTAATTACAGCAGCTTTTGAGAAGTTTGAATATCCCTGGGATGTTCAAGCCAGCATGCTCGTCTTGCTATGTCTCCCGAATGTGTTTCAGGTCTTGTTTAGGGCTCCAAAAAAGTTTTTTAAGAATACCACCCAGAGAGCTGCCCCAAGGCTGAAGAGTCACGGGTGGCGTGGCATGTGGGAGAAAACGGGCAGGTATCTAGAGGACTTCTCACCTCCAGTGGTTTGGAACTTCACTCCCAAACAGCTACAGGACCCTGGTGAAGTGGTAGAATATTGGAAAGGAAAATGCGGTGCCTGTTCCAGAGATGCACAACTTACCGCACTGTGCTGGGCCCTGGCCAGTATCTACCAACCACTGCTCCATATTATGCGGCACCCTCAGGGGGAAGGGAGGCAAAACAGACCGACAGGCACCGCAGCTATTCCGACCCTCGTGACAAGCACTGCAGCTACCCGAACCAACCCCGGCGACAGGCGCCGCAACTGAACCGGAGAACCAACCTGTGCCGGTGTCAGCGGCCCCTATGCAGAAAAAGAAATACATGGAGAAATCGGTTCGCTTAGCGAGGGATGAAGGTGAACCAGGGTCATCATGAGAACTGGACGAAGAGGCAGAACCCGAGATAATCACCCGATCCCTGTCCCTGAGTGAGCTGCAAGATACACGAAAGGATTTCAGCCACCATCCAGGTGAGCACATTGTTACCCGGCTGCTCCGATGCTGGGGTAATGGGCCAGTAGCTTGGAATTAGAGGGTAGGGAAGGCAAGCAGGTGGGATCCCTGTCTAGGGAAGGGGCAACTGACAAGGCGATTGGGAAAAAGACACGAGCCCTCAGCCTCTGGAGGGGACTTCTGTCAGGCATGAAGGAAAAATACCCCTTCAAGGAAGATGTTATGTGTCACCCAGGCAAGTGGACGACCATGGAGAAAGGTATCCAGTACCTGAGGGAATTAGCTGTGCTGGAGGTGATTTATAATGATCCGGATAACAAGCAGTCACCCACAGATCCAGATGCAGTGCAATGCACACAACCCATGTGGCAGAAGTTTCTACGACGTGCACCAGCGTCATATGCCAACTCATTGGCAGTGATGTCCCGGAAAGAAGGCGAGGGACAAACAGTGGATGAAGTGGCTGTTTGACTCCCGCAATACCAAGGTAGTCTCTCTTCCTCCCGACGAGCCCGGGTCTCGGCTGTAGAGGAACTGTCCCGGGAGTTCCAGCAATTCAAAGAGGCTATGTCCTTCTCCCCGCCTGTATGGGCCCGCGTCGCAGCTATGAGGAGTAAGCGTTCCTCTGCTCACGAGAGAGGAGATAGAAGGTACACGCCATGGTGTACCCTGTGGTTTTACCTGCGTGACCGTGAAGAGGACATGAGGAAGTGGGATGGAAAACCTACCTCGACCCTAGATGCCCAGGTACACGAGCTGCGAGGAAAAGCAATCAGAAAAGAGGATTCCTCCTGGAAAAACACCGCTCCAGTTTCCAGTGGGCAGCTCCCCAGGCAGAGTAGAAGGGCTGAGCTCATTTCTGATCCAGGCATTTCCTGAGAGGCAGGAGGAGTCCAGCTGCTCCCGAGCAGCACCAAAGTGGTGCAAGCGCTTGTCTGAGCCGGGTTCCCCAGGCAGGGCTGCCGTCAGAAGCCGGTGAGCACTGACTGCCTCCTGGTTCAACAAAGAGGAACTCCTCATTTTAATGGAAAGGATGCACTTTACAGGGCAGAGGGAAATGCTGACTGTCCTGCCCCCCACGTTCTGTGTTTAGGTTTTTATTTAGTTCCTTAGGAGCCTCTTCTTTTACACCAAAATCCGTTTTTGTGTTTGGCACAAGAGAACGAACGGGGACATTGTTTTTCTTACAAACGTCGCTGTTAGGCTTTCGTGGGAGAAAAAGTGCCTTCTGTTTTGATCATCGCTCGGCTAGGTCACTGACCATCGGAGCTTGTCGGTTGTGTGTGTCTGAGAAGTAAAAGGTGGCTGCCAGACAGGCTCCCGACAGCTATCTATGAGGGTGTTTCCTCCCCCAAACCCCAGAAGAGCCTAACGCTGCTGCTGTTGCATTTCTGTGGCCCTCCAGGTATCCCACTGTGTGTGTAGGGGAGGGATGAAAAAATCTCTGGGAATCTTTGCGTGAAGGGTGCCTAGACCAAGAAAAGGCAAACCTGCTGACATCATCACAATTTGGGAGAGAAAGGGCTGAGCTACCAGGGCCACTGCCAGCATACTGTCATTAGGCACCAGAGTTAACGTTGACTCGAGAGGCCTGGGCAGAGCCCAGACCCCCCTGAAAGCAGCTGCAAGACCTGCCACGAGGTACAGGCCAACTCCTCTGATGCTTCGGGCTCACGCTGGAACCCAAAGCGCTCCAAGCCCCAAAATGCAGCTGCCTCTGCAGCGCAGCAGCAGCAGCAGCAGCCAGTGCAGAGCAGCGTGGGGAGCTGGAGCAGAGGGAGGGGGCGCCCGGGCCGGGCTCGGCTCATCTCGGCTCGGCTCGGCTCCGTTCGGCTCCGCTCGTTTCGGCTGGGCTCGGCTCCGCTCGTTTCGGTTCGGCTCGTCTCGTTTGGGCTCGGCTCCCCTCGGCTCATGTCGTTTCGGCTCCCCTCGGCTCCGCTCGGCTCGGTTCGGGTCATCTCGTTTGGGCTCGGCTCCCCTCGGCTCCCCTCGGCTCCGCTCCGGCCGCAGCCGCGGCCCGGCCCCGCCTGAGGCAAGGGCGGGCGGCGGGCGCGGCGGGGCCGGTGGCCGTGGCGGGGGCTCCTCCCCGTGCGTGGAGCGGTGGGCTGCCCGGCGGTCGCCAGCGCCGGGGCTGCCCGGGGGCCTCGCAGGCCGGCAGCGGGGCTGAGGCGGCGGCGGCGGCGGTGGCGGCATCTCCCCTCGCGGCAGGCCGGGGCGCCGGGTCCCGGCCTTCCCCCCGCAGGCCCGGCCAGCCCCGGCCCCTCCCTGCCGCCCCCGGGGCTGCGGGGGCAGCAGGGGACTGCCTGCCGCTGGTGGCTGTCCGGCGGAGGCCGGCGGGCACCGCGGAGACGTGCGGCTGTGGAGAGAAAGGAGTTTCTGCCGGCTGTCCCCGCAGGGAGCCGCAGCCGCCGGGGGTGTCCCTCACAGCCCGGCGTCGGTGGCGGGCTGCGACACAGTCCTGCCCGGGCGTTCTTGGCAGCCCCCGGGGCAAGAGGCCTGTCAGGCTTCAGGGAGGTCGGCAGCGGCATTTCCAGAGCAGTCCCGTCCCGTTGGCTCTCCTGCTTCCTTCCCCGGGCTGGGAGAAAGGAGGACGTCCTCGAAAGCAGGTCCCTGTCGGTTGCCTGAAACCGGGTTTCTTCCTGCAGGCAGGCTTGTGTACGCACTTAAAATCTGGCAGGTGAGCACGTTGAAGCTACAGCCTGCAGTTTGGTGACTGCAGGTAGCAGTGAGTTCATAGGAGACCCTGAATTCAGACGGTGGGGGCTGCTCTTTTCCTGCCTTCTTTCACCGAGCATGAAAGCGGTCCCTTCCGAGTGGCTGCTGCCCTTGGACAGGCTGAGCATCGGCCTGAGAGAGTAACGGGAGCTGTAAAAAGTGCTCCTGTTTCACTGCCGTGGGTGGATTTCGTGCTTCAGTGGGAAAAGAGGCTGGTTTTACTGGCGGTATTTTGAAATTTTGTTTAAAGTGTTCACCTGAGAAGCTCTAGAGCCTTTGTAGTGGTTTAAGCCCAGCCGGCAGCTAAGCCCCGCACGGCCACTCGCTCACTGCCCTGCAGTGGGAGGAGGGAGAGAATCGGAAGGGTGAATCAACTCGCAGGTTGGGATAAAGGCGGTTTAATCAGTCAAGCAAAAGCTGTGCATGCGAGCAAAGCAAAATCAGGAATTCGTTCAGTGCTTCTCGTTGTCTGGCAGGTGTTTAATCTGCAGGAAAGCAGGGCTCCAGCACACCTAACGGTTACTTGGGCATGTCCCCCCTTCCTTCTTCTTCCCCCAGTTATATTGCTGAGCGTGACATCCTATGGTCTGGAATATCCCTTGGGTCAGTTGGGGTCAGCTGTCCCAGCCTTGTGCCCCCCCAGGTTCTTGTGCACCCCCAGCCGACTCCCTGGTGGGGCGGTGTGAGGAGCAGAAAAGGCCTTGATGCTGTGTAAGCACTGCTTTCAGCACAAATCCAAAACGTAGCCCCGTGCAAGCTACTGTGGGGAAAATTAACTCTCCCAGTCAAAACCAGCACAGCCGTGGCGCTCTGTACTCAAAGTATGTACTTATTTCTTGGGCTGTCTGCTGTTAGCAATGTGCCTTTCGCTGGCCTGGCAATCTGGCTCTCAAGTGTGGATGTGGAAAGTGTCTTTGGAAACTCTCCCTGGCAGTAGTTGTTTGTTGTGCTCTTGGGATTTTTTCTCTCTCAAGGTTCCCCTTGCGCTGCCACTCCTCTTTCAGATGTGTTTGTGACAAACCTGTCCTGTTGTTTTGAAACAAGAGCGTGCCTCTGCTGCAGGCAGAGGGGCTGAGCAGGACTTTTAGGATAACTGCTGCTCTCAGTTTCTAGAAGGCACTGTAGTGGCAAGCCTGAGAAATGAGAGTGAAGGGAGAGTGTTTTAGTCTGTGGTACTGCTGGCATGCAAGGCAGAGAAAGGAAAGCGGCCTTTGGGTGTGCAGGGGACAGTAAATAGGAGGGTTGTGGGAGGTAACAGTTGTGTGGTAAGCCTCAAATGGGAAGTTTGAGTTAGCAGCCAGCAAAGTAACTAAAGCACAGGGTGCTGAGCAGTCTGGTCAGCTGGGGAAGATGTAAAACAAGTGAAGAGGATGGTCCTTTAGAAGTGAAACGGAGACTTTCCCTAAGCGTATTGCCCTGGAGGAGTCTGCTTGTGTCTGCTAGTCAGGCAGACAGAGATGATGGGCAAGTGCTTTTGTGAGTGGGCAAAACCTTGACCAGCTCACTCGAGGAGCTCTGGAGCTTTTAGTTTGAGAGGGGACTTGGAATCCCAGAGGCTGCGATCTGTAAGAATTCCAGAAGTTTGAGCTGCTCTGAAAAAGGAGCTGGGGCTGCTTAGGTTTAAGGGTTGTATTTTTAAGCAGGTGCTTATAAGCTGGGGTCGCTCAGGCCCCAGCTGAGACCTCTGTGGGACTCTGCATTGAACCTGCTCTGTTGTGAAAACTGAGTGTTTTTTCTTACTGTTTCCTGTTCTGATTATTGGTCCCTGGGAGAAGCTGCTGCTGGTCTTTCTTGTGAGCGCTTAGTAGATATTCAGATCTCCTTTATCAAATGGACAAGTAGTCCAAAGCAATTGTCCCCATCCCCCTGGCATGTGTTATTCACAGCCAGGAATTCTGAAAGAGCTGTATTTGCAGTTCTTCAGTTTCAAGATATCATATGGAAGTCCAGCATTGTTTCTAAGTCGTTTATCTTGTTCTCAGGAAGTGAGGTACAATGCAAAACTGTACTTTAAAGTTGGTTAAAGAAAGTCCAGTCACCAAATATTCACCAGATTTTATAATACCTCTGTTACAGGTAAAGAAGTAAACAAGGGCAGTGATGAGCTTGTAAGTTGCGTGTGTGGTTTTGTTTTGTGTGTTGGGTTTTTTTTTTTTGAAAAGTGATATTCCAAGTAGTCTGGAGAAGCAGAATATATATCTAGGCAATGCTATAGTTGTCCTGTTTCTGGGTGTCAGGCAGGCAGTGTAAGGTGGGAGTGAATTCTCACCTAGAACCATCCAAGTTGAGGGAAACCTTCCTGTCAATTCCAGCGGACTTTGAATGAAGTCCTGCCTGAGGATGCGAGAGCCGTGCTGGCTTCAGTTAAATGTGTTTTTGGCAAGTCTGAGCTGAGCTGTCAAATGGTTTCTTCACTGTAAGAGTCTGTATGAGGTCAATATTGCCGAATAATTAAGTAGTTTCCTAAGTGCCGTATGTGTCGAAAACAACAAAGTTAAGCTTCTTTGGGAAGTTGTTGTTTAGTGAGATCTCAGGGTGGGTTTGTTTTCAATACAGGTAAGTGTCTGAAGACGGAGTGAATTAGTGAAGGTGTCCTGCCCAAATTCCCCCAGAGAAAATCCCGCTCTCTCTGCTAGCATTACGTTCCTAGGCCCTCCTCAAAAACTGGAGCAAATAGGATGTCCTGGGAAGCAGTAGTTCTTGTTTAAAACTGTTGAGCATAATTCTCTGGATGGCCTCTCAGTGCTTACCTTCTGTTTGAATAAGGCAGCTAATCTTTTATTCCTGAGTCATTTTTTGGTTTTTTTGTTGTATAAGCCTGGACAATGTTGCGAAATACGGATGTATATTAAGTCTGACTTTTGTTCTAAAATAGAAAAGTCAAAATCAAATTTTATCAATACCAAGTTTGCAATGTTTTGAAGGTCAAGAGAAGAAAAGAAGTGTCAGAAAGTGCTGCAGTGGAAGAAACGGTGAAGAGGAGAAGAGTGGAAGTCGGAGCGGAGGCCTCATGCCCACAGTCGGGTATGGGCAGGTCAGTTGACTACAAAATAGTCTTCCGGGGCACATATCAATGTTTTTGATGTCTCTTGCACCTTCCTCATATTTCATTCCTGTGTAGCCCTTTGGCCCATTTGTCTTCTTCCTTCTCTTCCATAGGTGACAGAATCTAAGCAGCATTGCCCACGTTTGGAGAAAAGTTCTCCTGTGCTTTCAGGTTCCCATGCCGTTAACTAGAGCTCTTCCCGTCTAACTCCTTTGTGTTAACGTTACCTGCAGAATCACAGCGGGATGAGAACTGGGCAGCTCGACAAAGCGGTGCACTGGCTTGCACAGCTGAGGCAGGGATGACAAGGGAGGAACTGGGAACAGTTTTCTAGCTGCCTCCCAGCCTGTTCCTCTGAGTCGGCTGATGACTGCTGCCTCTCGGCTTGAGGCAGAGATCTCTGTCTGTGGCTTTCACAGAAGCATTGAGGTTTTGGGGACCTTTGATATCATCGAGTCCAACGCCTCCTGCTCAAGCAGGGTCACCCAGAGCAGGTTGCCCAGGACGTGTCCCCTCAGGTTTTGAGTGGGCTACAAGGGTGGAGACACCACAACTTCTGTGGGCAACCGGTTGCAGTGCTTGACCACAGTTGCAGTCAGAAAGTTTTTTCTTGTGTTCAGCTTTAATTTCATGTTTTGCGGTTTGTGCCCTTTGCCTCTTGTCCTGCCAGAAGGCGCTGCTGAGGAGAGCCCGGCTCCCTCTTCTTCATTCCCTCCCATCAGGTGTACATTGGTAAGAGCCCCCTGAGCCTTCTCCAGGCTGAACGGTCCCAGCTCTCCCAGCCTCTCCGCATATGAAGAGTGCTCCAGTCCCTTCATCATCTTTGTGGCCCTTTGCTGGGCTCACCCCAGTGAGTCCCAGTCTTGTCCTGGGGAGCCCGGTCTGGACGGAGCACACAGGCTGGCCTCAGCAGCCCTGAGCAGAGGGGAAATGCCCCCCCCAGGCCTTGCTTTCTCATTCAGTGCTGTCTGTAGGTACATGCATAAATTTGCATGTCTGAGCAGCCTCTCAGGCTGTTGTTGCTGGAAGCAGAGCCCGGGCCTAGGACGGCAGGCTCTTATGGTGGCCTTCATCCCCTCTTGGCCAGGTTCTGCGAGCCATCCCCTGGGAAGGGACGATCTGTCTCTTCTCCTCCTTTCCTACCATGGTTGTCTTTAGCCCTCCTTCCCTGTTCCCTCTCTCTCTATCCCCAAGAGTTTCCAGTGTTTCCCTCCCCTCTGGTGTCTTCTTTAGCCACAATTGCTTGAATGGCAGGCAGAGGATGTGCCGAGGGTGTGTGGTATGGTGTCCCCTCACATCTCATTTCTCCGCTGTGTAGTTCGAGGTGTCACTTGTTCAGCTGCTGCTGCTCATTAAATACAAATCTCCATTGGCAGGAGCAGTTACAGGGTCGTGGATCTTGGACCAAGATCCTCCAAACCCCTTAGCTGTGCGAGGTTTCCCTGCCGCCCGTGCACTGCCTTTGTGTCCTGACGCTCTGTTTCTCCAGGAATGTCGGTATTTGCATGGGGAGTTTCAAGGACCTGCCTGTGGACGCGACGGCCCCTACACGCCTGACGTGTTCTTCTGGTGCTGCATCCTCTTCTTCGCCACCTTTGCCCTGTCAAGCTTCTTGAAGAAGTTTAAAACCAGCCGCTACTTTCCAACCAGAGTAGGTAGAAGATGGTGGCCAGCGTCCATCTCCACACTCGTTTCCCAAAATGGCTTTCTTGGAGTACTAAGCAGTATTTGCCACCCCTTGGTCAAGCTGGGAAACGTTGGCCTTGCAGGCCAAGCTCTCCAAGAGCTTGGATGTCCCGCACTGATTTCCATGAGTGCAAGATCATCGTAGCATTTCCCACCTGCCTCGCGACCTGCCCCAGACTGATGGGGTTTGGGTTTAATTTTTTTTTTCCCCTCAGGTAGTAGGAAGTCAGGTTTCCCAAAGTTTTGGGGTTTGGGGTTGTGGTTTATTTTTTTTTCCCCTACCTTCTGTGCATTATGCGCTCGAGCGGAAAGTAGATTCAAATGAGCAGCTTCCTTTTGAGGAATGAAGGATGCCTCAGTGCCTTGTTGCCACTGTAGCTGTGAGTGTAGTTGTAGTGGCAGACATCTGTTTTCTTATTTTTAATATTATTATTATTTTTAGGTTTTGACTTAAACCAACCCTTGTCCGCCTAATTAACCTTTTTTTATTGTCTGACACCAGATCTCACAGGGACAAACACAGCAACAGTATCTAAGCAAGGGATTAGGCTGCATGTGCTCAGAGGGGTGGTGGGATTTGGTTAACCAGCCGTAACGTTGTGGATGTCTGCAACTCTTGCATCTCCAGTTACGGCCCTGTTTGCCATGCCCCTCTCACCTCTGGTTTCTTGCCCCAGGTACGGTCCACAGTGAGCGACTTTGCTGTTTTCCTCACCATCGTCATCATGGTGCTCCTTGACTTCATGGTTGGGATCCCATCGCCGAAGCTCCACGTCCCCCACGCGTTCAAGGTAATGGGGTGTTTCGGCACGTGGGGGTGCCACAAGGTGATGCCGGGGCAGGGCAAGGCTGAGTCTGGAGGAGATGCTGGTGGTGTGACCATCTCCTCTTCCACCTCCAAGTGCCTTGCTTCCTTCTGGAAACGAGAAGATGGCCCCCAAACTAGATACCTAGAGGAGAAGTATCTAGAGGTGCTTGCAAAGAGGACACTGGCACTGCTGAAGCCCACGGGAGAGGGTGACATGAAGCCAGGGCTGGGAGGTGCTCTGACACAGGGACGGAGGGGAAAATGAAAGCCAGCGGAGTGCCTGGGCTGGGAGACGATGCTGATGTGTGGGCTTTGTTGCAGCCTACCAGAGACGACCGTGGGTGGTTCATCAACCCCATAGGACCCAACCCTTGGTGGACGGTGTTGGCTGCGCTCATCCCAGCTCTGCTCTGCACCATCTTGATATTCATGGACCAGATCAGTGCCGTTATTGTGAACAGGAAGGAGCACAAGCTGAAGGTAAGGGGCTGCAAGAGATGACCCCAGCCCCAGCCCCTTCTGGGCTGCAGGTCTGGGGAGAAGCTCTTAATCCCAATGCTTTCTGAAGGCATTGGTCTGGGACATTGCGTGGCAGGATGCTTTCCTGGATTAATGATGATGCAGGGAGCAAGTGACAGGGCAGTTCAGATGAGCAACCTTCTGGAGGAGCAAATTAATCTTGGAGCAATATAGAAGCGCGCTTTTGTTTTAAAATGGCAGCAGCAGCTGCGGGGAATGAATTGTTTTGATGCGCTGCCAGGGATAACTCAGAGTCACACCTTCCTTGCAAGTGGTAGAATTTTCTTTGTGAGTGAAAAAAAATGGTTTGGTGGTTTTGGGTTGGGTGGTTTTTTTTTTTTTTTGGAGAAGTATGTATCGCACAAGCTCCCCATATCCATTGTGTCTGAACTCCTGCCAGATTGTCATGCCAGGTGCTTGTGCAAAGCCTGCATACACCCTTAGTTGTTTCCATTTCTTGTTTTAAATTCTGAAGAAGTTGCCTTGTGCTCGAGCAGGGTTTGAGTCTGACTTGCGATGTTGTCCTTCCTCTTGTGCTATGGGATGCTCTGTTTCTTGTTTTCCTGCCTGCAGAAAGGATGCGGGTACCACCTGGACCTTTTCATGGTGGCCGTGATGCTCGGGGTGTGCTCTGTGATGGGGCTGCCCTGGTTTGTGGCTGCGACCGTGCTGTCCATCACCCACGTGAATAGCCTCAAAGTAGAGTCTGACTGCTCAGCTCCAGGAGAACAACTCAAGTTTCTGGGGATACGAGAGCAGAGAGTCACCAGCTTGCTGATCTTTGTGCTCATGGGCTGCTCCGTCTTCTTCACTTCCGTGTTAAAGGTGAGAGGAAAATGCAACCCACCCAACAACCACGAGCTTGTTGGAGGTTACAGAAAAACAGTCCCCTCTCTGCAGGCCTGAGGAGTTAGTTGTGGAGCGGAGGAGGAGGTGATCCCAACCCTTGGGGCTTGACCCACAGTGGGAACCAGCCTCGGTTACGCTTTGCAGCCCTTCAGGCCCCCGTTTGGTGTGCTCGAGGCGAGCGAGCAACGCAACTGCTTTAATTTTGGGGTGTCTTTCAGGCCCACCCATGTTTATGGGTTACAGTTGAGCGTATTCAGACCAGCACATCTGCTCTCTTTCAAACAGGCAGCCCTTTACTGGTTGCAATTTGCTCCCCAAATGCCCCGCAACAGCCGTTCCCAGGAGCTAAACACACTCAAGTCATCCCCGTGGGCTTCCTTGCATGTTTCTCCCACAAAGTAATCTCGTCTCTAGGCTAAAAGGAGGCATGTGGCCTTTGCCTGTTGCCCCAAGAACAGGCAGAAGTGGTTTTCTACCACCACAGAATGCGGCATAGGGTAGCACGGGTGAAATGGCCTATTTTCCTCCAACCTTTCTGGAAAATAGGATTATTCTGATGAGAGGTAACTCCAAAGTTCAGCCTAAAGCAGAGCCTTAGCTCACTCGTGCGCACAAAATCTTTAATGGTTAAAATCTGACCCATCTCTAACCCTGAATGGAAACTGGAAAGCTTCAAGCAATTTTAGGCAGTGCCTTTGGAAGAGGGTGGTAATAATACTGAAAATGCAACACAGAAAAAGAAACGATTGCATTCTTTTTTCTTTTTTTTTTTTTCTTTTTCCCCCAGTTTATACCAATGCCTGTGCTTTATGGCGTCTTTCTCTACATGGGTGTGTTGTCGCTCAGAGGAATTCAGGTATGGACTCTTTTACAGCGTGCAGCATGTCGGCTCCCTGGTATTTTGTCTCCATAGCAGCAGGGAAAAAAGCAGTGGCATGGGAGAAACTTCTCCCAGAGCAAGCAATGAAACTCTTCTGTGTAAGAAAAAGATCGGTGGAGGCACAGGAGGTATATAGGGCTGGGAGGACCAGGCAAGTTCAGCGCGCTCTGTTTCAGGGTTTAGGGCAGGTCAGTGTTTGGTTATGTGAAAGTGGGGGAATTCAGTGCAAAGCGAAGGCAGTTTCTACCACTGGTGGAAATCCTCGCTGGGGGATTCAGTGGGCCAAGAAATGCTAATAATGGAATGAGGTGGAATAGTTGCCATTTGGTGGGCAGCTCTCAGGGGCAAGCCGGTTGATAGATGGAGCGAAGGGAAAATGGGTGCTGCTCCCAGGAGGAACGTGGTGGGATCCAGGATTTCTGACGGCAAGCGAGATGCTGCAAACTGCCTCCCCGTCTCGAGGGGGCCAGAAACTTGCCGCAGTCCCAAGGTGGCAAGCTTTCCCTTTTATTTTGCAGTTCTTTGATCGCTTGAAGCTGGTTTGGATGCCGGCGAAACACCAGCCGGATTTCATCTACCTGCGGCACGTGCCCTTGCGAAAGGTGCATTTCTTCACGGCGATCCAGCTGATCTGCCTCGTCCTGCTCTGGACCATCAAGGTGTCCCGTGCCGCCATCATCTTTCCCCTGATGGTAAGAGCTGCTGCCGCTCGGCAGCGGGGTGTTTGCAGCGTTGGAGTGAGAGGTAGCATCGTCTCTGAGCTCACCGCACCTTCCCTCTGATTCGTGAAGGTTTTGGCTCTCGTCTTTGTCCGGAAAGCGATGGATTTCTGCTTCTCAAAGCGAGAGCTCAGCTTTCTGGATGACCTTATGCCAGAAAGGAAGAAGAAGTTGGACGATGGCAGAAATGAAGCCGGAGAAGAAGGAGAGGTAAGGCTTGCTGGGTCCTCGGGGCTGGACATCTCCCTCGGGCTGTGAGACTGCCTGTTTCTGTTACAGCTTGTCTGGAAACGTTGGGGGAAGATCAGCACTCGATCGAAATAGATCCCAATAGCCTGGATCCCGCGTTGTAACCTTTGTTTCCTCCATTAGCAGTGAGCTGAACACTTGAATACAGGTGTAATTTTTAAAACGAGTCATTTTCCCCAAAGGTCATTATCGTTATTATTATTATTATTAGATGGTGATGCTGCTGCTGCTGCTGCTGGCAAGATTTGCTCATAATGGTGTTTTGAACACACAATCCCCCTGCCCCGAAATCTTTGGAGTGAACGGTTTTTACCCTGCTGCACTAATACCTATAGCTGCCAAGGGGCAGAAGGGGAGGGCAGACTGCTAAGTTTGTGCTGGGCCTTCAGCTTATCTCCACTTTGACCAAAGACAGAGAACATGATTTGTCCCTTTTTATGTCAGGAGTCCCAGAAGGCGATGGAAGCTGCTGCTGCTGCAAGTTCAGTTCAGCTGAGCGTGGGGAAGACCAGTGACGTGGATATCCCAAAGCAACGCAGTGACAAGTAAAGCCCCACGGAGCGCCAGGACCCCCGGCAAGATTAGCTTGAAGGGGTTTGGCACAGTTTTCTCCACTTGCCTCTTTGTGGGGCATCCCACAGAAACCAGCAGGCAGCTTGGTGGGAAAACCAAATTTGGGGGCAGGGCTGCAGGAGGTGATCGCAGGGCTCTGACCCCAAGCAGAGTGGCTGCAGCGCTCGCGTTTGACCCCCAAACCTTGCATCATCAGTGCCTTTACGGTAGCTGGAGATCCTCGTACTTAAACATGAGGAGTTGCAGGCGTGATCTGTAGCAGCAGTGGCTTAGGAACCCAGACCGGGGCTAAACCCCAGCAAGAGCCTTTGCACAGAGCTGTTGCTCTGCAGCTCCCCGGCTTGCCTCCCAAAACTCCTCATCCAGCAAAACCTCCCACGCTTATGCGGAGCTTTGATTCTCGGGGCCCCGCTGTTCCTCTTGCTGATGCTAATGCCCTTGGTGGCATCAGTTCCCATAATCATGGATTGCTATGTAAAATATTTATTGCAGGACTGATCCTTCTGAGATGATTATCCTGGATGAAATGTCACAAACGCCCGTATGGAAGGCTCTCACTTTGAAGACAGAAACCCTTTGAATCCAGGGAGGAAAAAGGTAAAGGATTGCACATGAACGTGACCGTGCTCCTCTGCAAGCGACGGCGCACGCCTACGCTTTTCCCGTGCTTTGGCCGGCAAGGCTGAGCAAACGGCCTGTCCCTGGGAACAGGCAGTGAGGACCGTGGCATGCAAACCAGCTCCTCTCTGCTGGGGTGGTCCCCCGAACAGGGCGGAATCAGCAGCAGCTGGCAGGTCTTCCACTGATGATGCTCTGCCTCTTTTTCTCTTCCCTTCGCCCTTCCCCACTCCCGCTTTTCACGTTTAGGAATCTTGACTTTGAAGGAGAGGAGTGAGAGCGTGACTCGGGGATGTGCCAACGCAGACAGAGGGAGAAGGCGCTTTGTTTCAGTTGGAGGATTCCCATTAAAGCCATGCAGATGTTTTCAGTTATCCTTGGTGTGCTTCAGGCATTCAGTATCCCTAAACCAGCAAGCTGAGGTGAACGTCACAGTCAATGGGAGTTCGGTGGTGCTAAGTCTGTGTGCGTACGTGCGTGTGGGGGTGTGGGTTTGCAGTGGTAGAGGGACTGCTACCGCTTTATCCTTCAGTGCTCTTCTTTTAATACCTAATTCCTCCTCTTTTTTTTTTTCTTTTTTCCAAATGTAAACTGGGAATGTCCAAAATCATTTTCTGTTATATTTGATGCCTTCTCCACTTTCTTCTTCATCACGACCGGGTTTTTGGTCTGGTTTGGGGTCCTGGCTTTAATTCGCTCTTATGTCTCTTACTGGTACGAGAGGGATGCCCTCTGTGGCAGGGCAGCATAGAGAGCGTCCGAGCAGCTGGCATAATTTGAAGGAAAAGCATTTGCTCCCTGCGCTCCAGTTTTACCTCTCTTGGTTGGTTTGGATTTTTTTTTTTCGCTTTGGCTCTGCCATCAGCCTGGGAGCTGCAAAATGCAGAACTGCCACCTTCTTGTCCCCTGGCTGTAAACTGCATCTAAGGGAGCACTTCAGGTATTTGATTTTGAATACACCGTAGGGTCACAGGGGCAGCCAGATGAGACCTGGGGCTCTGTGTCCCTGGGCTGCCCCCTCTGTCGTTCCTCCACTTTCCTTCTGTATTGGGTCTGGCTGAGTTGGAGTTCCTTTACCCCCTAGCAGCCCTCGTAGTGCTGTGCTCTGTACTGGTAGCTAGAAAGCTGTTGATAACACAGCAGTGTTTTGGCCATGGCTGAGCAGTGCTGGCACAGCATCAAGGCCGTCTCTCTAACATTCCCCCCCCCCCCAGTAGGCTGGGGGTGGGCAAGATCTTGGGAGGCGGCGTAGCCAGGAAGAAGGCATACAGGCAGCAAGAAGAGGCACATAGGTAGCAAGTAAATCTGAGGTCCCTTCAGATGCTGGGAACCCTGCGTTCATGCAGCATTGGGCAGACCCCAGGTGGATTTTCCCTTGGCACACTGTACAGATCCTGCCTGTGGAGAAGTTCCTCCTTTTTGGTCATTCACGGTGTTATACAACTTTTCTTAGAAGAAAACAACTCTATTCATGAAGGATGTTCACACGCGGACTTCTTGCTGCGCTTCAGATAACGGCAGGGCCGCGCAGGTGGCGTAATCGCTGGTACCAAGCAGGAGCTGCCTGGAGGCTCCTCTGTTACAGTCAACCAGCTCCGTTTATCCTGCGGCCAAGGGACACGTGTAGGGACACAGCCTGAAGGCCATGTTGTGCGTACAGCGCAGCACAGACCTGCACCCGCTCAGGTTAACTGTTAGGTGGATCCCTAACTGCTGGAGGTACAGTGATCTCCCAGTCAGGATCTCTGCGCCAGGCTGTTAAACTGCAGGGTAACTCGGGAACCAGAGAAGGTCCAGATCTGGAGGGGATGGTTAACCTGTGGTTACAGGGCCTCACGTTGAACCTCCTCTAAGCTCGTCCTGTGCTTACAGGGTTCTTGAGCCTCTCGGGCATCTCCCAGACTGCCCGGTTACTGCCAGCTCCCTCGTTCCTGCGTTCCCCTCCCTGCCTGCCTGCCCCACTTTGGCCCCTGCAGCAGCACTCAGCTGAGCACCCTCCGTTGCTCCTGGGGAAAAAGCGTCCTCCTTGCTCTCCGTGGCGTTCCCCCAGCACACGGTGCTGTAGCAAGGACAAGGCAGTCAGATACAGACACAGCCTGTTGAACAGAGCGTCCTGCACGCAGTGCTTCCGATAGAGCAGCTCAGGAGCAAGGAGGTGAGCTAGGTGTGCTGCCTCTCACAAAGAGCATTTTACATCAGCGACCTTCCCCGTTGGACCCTCTGCTGCCTCTCTTTTTCCCGGTGTTGTAGGTTGTGTGGTTCAAGGTTCATCTCCACAAACACAGAGGAGGACCAAGGAGCAATGGCAGGCAGGGGAACCCCAGTGACCTAGGCAGAGGCAAGGGAGCACCCTGCTGTGGCTTTTCCCAGGGCTGTCCCAGGACAGGGATGGACCACGTTGTCTGGGTATGAGGCTCACCAGACAAGTATTGACTCTCCCTTGCTCACCTCACAGGCTGACGGGGGGAATGCGCTTCTGTGGCCATGCCCTGCCTCTGAAGCCCGGCCGTAGACAAAAAACTGGCTGAAACTGTGAATGTTCCCAGGCAACACGTGACTGGGTGCACGTGTGTGGCAAGGTCTGTGCGTGTGAATGTCTGAAACTGAATTCTGAGCCGTCAAGCAGAAGCCTGCTTCTTGCTACACGCAACCAGCATGGGCTGGTTGTAAATTTGGGTAACACCTGGAATAAGCAAAAGTGGCGTGTCCCGAATCCTACAGTTAATAAAGAGCTAGGAGACAGAACCCTTAATTGGGAGGCTGATCAGGCATTGTACTGCTCACATAGACAACTTAGATTGGGAAAACTGGGGGCGTGGGGTTCCAGAAAGAAGAGGTGGTGGCAAAAAGAAGGGTTCCCAGAAAGAAGAAGGGATCTCGAAAAGAAGAAGGGGACCCAGGAAGGAAAAGGTGAAGATCCTGGCTGGAGGAAATATCCTGGAAGTGGCGGCAGATCTTGGAGACCAGAGAGCCGCGTGGAGACAAGTGCCAGGGGATGCCCAGGGACCTTGACCAGCACCCTGCAAAACTGGTAACGGCGAGCAGCCGCGCAGCAGGAACCGAGGGGACGTTCTGCCTGACCTTCCCGGACCTGCAGTAGCCTCCCTGCTGGGAAGGGGAGTTGGATCAAGCAACTGCAGGATTCAGTAGGAATGCATTTCACTAAGGTAAAGAGGACACAGCAGTGGATTGGAAATGCTGGTTGGTTTAATGGTAAAACTGGAATTATTCTGTGAACTGTGCATTCCTTTTAATGTGGACTTAATTTAAAATAGCTGCTTTGAAGTTGTTCTGACTTCACCTTAATCGACACCTGCAATCTTCATCATCTTATTTTCTCCAACAGCAAAACCACCCCCTGCCCCTCCCCACCCCCTGCAAAAAAAACCCCAAACCAAGCCAGGAAAAGAAAGACTTCGAGGGCAAGCTAGGCAGCAAAGTTGTGCGAGATTGGTCAAACTGCTCAAAGTTTGCAGAGAGCTTGGAGCTTGCAATTCAGATGTACGTCTGTAGTGGGTTGACCCTGGCTGGATGCCAGGTGCCCACCAAAGCCGCTCTATCCCTCCCCCTTCTTAACTGGACAGGGGGAAGAAAATATAACCAAAGGCTCGTGGGTCAAGATAAGGACAGTTTAATAAACTGAAAGCCAAGGTCGCGCGCGAAAGCAAAGAAAAACAAATGATATTATTCTCTACTTCCCATCAGCAGGCGATGTCTAGCCACTTCCTGGGAAGCAGGGCTTCAGTACGCGTAGTGGTTGCTCCTGAAGACAAAAAATGCCCCCCTTCCGTCTCCCTTTACTTAGCTTTTATATCTGAGCTGACGTCATATGGTATGGAATATCTGTTTGGTTAGTTTAGGTCAGCTGTCCTGGTTATGTCCCCTCCCGAGATCTCGCCCTGCCCCAGCCTGCCGTTGAGGGGGGGGCAAAAATGTTGGAGAGACAGCCTTGATGCTGTGCCAGCACTGCTCAGCAGTAGCCAAAACACTGGTGTGTTATCAACACCTTTCTAGCTACTGATGCAGAGCACAGTGCTATGAGGGCTGCTATGGGGAGTATTAACTCCATCTCAGCCAGACCCAATACAATCTCCACCCCTTATTCCATACCATTTGCATCATGCTCAGGTCCCACATAATTTAATACAGATATCTTCTAACCATGCCGTTGTATTTAATTCTCATTACTGAAATCCCTTCTTACCAACACTTACAACTGAAACTACATACTTAAACCACTTTTATACCCAACATACAGATTTATACATTCTTATTAATTACTATCCCCTGTCCTTTAACAGATAGATATTCCATGGGCTTCTTCCACTCCTCCAGATGTTCACACACAGGTTATGACTTGGGCCCCATCCATCAAGATGAGTGGTCAGGACAGGAGAAGCAGTATGTTCGATCGTTGGGCACCAACACCGGCTTGGTTTGGGTCACCGATGCACTTGTCTGGTTCCTTACGAAGTTCACTCCTCTGCAGTTCAGGTCATTCCTGCTACATTACTTCCTACAACATACAACTCACATCACAGATTATTTTTCCCTCAAGGTTAAATGTCCTTGAGGCACACACTGGGTCTCCCCATCCTTCCGCATTACCCACCAAGTACACCCAGGTCCCTGAGCAAAGACAATCCCACGAATGGGTTTGCCTTTTCCCATGGGAGGAGAAATCCACACTGCCTTCCCCAGCCACTTCCCCATGTGCACTACGGGGACCTTATCTCCTCCCACAGTATGTAGGGGTTTTGTTTGGGCAGGACCAGGACGGTTAGCAGACCCTCTGGTGTTAACTAGCCAAGTGGCTTCTGCTAAATTTGTATCCCAATGCTTCCATGTCCCATTGCCTAGCGCTCTCAACATAGTCTTCAACAGTCCATTATATCTCTCAATTTTTCCAGATGCTTGTGGGTGATAGGGTATGTGGTACACCCACTCGATGCCGTGTTTCTTTGCCCAGGAGCTTATGAGGTTATTTCGGAAATGAGTCCCATTGTCTGATTCAATTCTTTCCGGGGTACCATGTCGCCATAAAATTTGCCTTTCGAGGCCTAAGATGGTGTTTCGGGCAGTGGCATGGTTTACAGGATATGTTTCTAGCCAACCAGTAGTTGCTTCCACCATCGTGAGTATGTAGCGCTTGCCTTGGCGTGTTCGTGGCAGTGGTCCAATGTAGTCAATTTGCCAGGCCTCGCCATATCGAAAGCCCAGCCGCCGCCCTCTGTTCCAGGGAGACTTTACTCTGGTGGCTCGTTTGATTGCAGCACATGTTTCACATTCATGAGTGACCTGTGTGATGGCCTCCATGGTCAGGTCCACCCCTCGATCACGAGCCCACCTATATGTTGCATCTCTCCCTAGATGTCCCGATGTCTCATGGGCCCAGCGAGCTACAAATAGCTCACCCTTACGCTCCCAGTCCAGGTCCACCTGAGCTACTTCTATTTTGGCAGCCTTGTCTACCTGTTCATTATTTCGATGTTCTTCAGTGGCACGGCTTTTGGGCATGTGAGCGTCTACATGACGTACCTTTAAAGTCATGTGTTCTACACGGGCAGCAATGTCCTGCCACAATGCTGCTGCCCAGATGGGTTTACCCCTGCGTTGCCAATTGGTCTTCTTCCACTGCTGTAGCCACCCCCACAGGGCATTAGCCACCATCCAGGAGTCAGTATAGAGGTAGAGTACTGGCCACTTTTCTCGTTCAGCAATGTCTAGGGCTAGTTGGATGGCTTTCCCTTCTGCAAACTGACTTGACTCACCTTCTCCTTCAGTGGCCTCAACGACTTGTTGTGTGGGACTCCACACAGCAGCTTTCCACTTCCGATGGTTCCCTACCACACGACAGGATCCATCAGTAAACAAAGCATAACACCTTTCATCTTCTGATAACTCATTATATGGTGGTGCCTCTTGGGCACGAGCCACCTCCTCAGGCGATGCTCCAAAATCTCTGCCTTCTGGCCAGTCCATGATCTCTTCCAGAATTCCTGGGCGGTTAGATTTCCCCAGTCGAGCCCGTTGCGTGATCAATGCTATCCACTTACTCCATGTAGCACTGGTTGCATGATGTGTAGAGGGGATGTTTCCTTTGAACATCCAGTGTAGCACGGGCAATCGTGGTGCCAAGAGAAGATATGCTTCTGTACCAACAACTTCTGAAGCGGCTCGAACCCCCTCATATGCTGCTAGTATCTCTTTTTCAGTCGGGGTGTAGTGGGCTTCTGATCCTCGGTACCCCCGGCTCCAAAACCCTAATGGTCGACCTTGGGTTTCTCCTGGTGTTTTCTGCCAGAGGCTCCAGGTGAGACCATGCTCCCCAGCTGCAGTGTAGAGCACATTTTGTACATCTGGTCCTGTCTGGACAGGCCCAAGAGCTACCGCACGAGCTATTTCCTGTCTGATATGCTCAAAGGCTTGTTGGTGTTCAGGGCCCCATTCAAAATAGTTCTTTTTCCGCGTTACTCGATAGAGAGGGCTCACAAGCTGACTATAACCTGGAATATGCATTCTCCAGAACCCCACAAGGCCTAGGAAAGCTTGTGTTTCTTTCTTGTTAGCTGGTGGAGACATAGTTGCTATCTTGTTAACCACATCCATAGGGACATGACGGCATCCATCCTGCCATTTTATTCCCAAGAACTGAATCTCCTGTGTAGGTCCCTTGACCTTGCTTTTCTTTATGGCAAAACCAGCTTTCAGAAGAATCTGAATTATTCTTTTTCCCTTCTCAAACACTTCTTCTGCCTCGTTGCCCCACACGATGATGTCATCTATGTATTGTAAATGTTCAGGGGCATCGCCTTGTTCCAGTGCTGTTTGGATTAGTCCGTGACAAATGGTAGGGCTGTGCTTCCACCCCTGGGGCAGTCGATTCCAGGTGTATTGGACACCTCTCCATGTGAAAGCAAACTGTGGCCTGCACTCTGCTGCCAAAGGAATGGAGAAAAACGCATTGGCAATATCAATTGTAGCATACCACGTGGCTGCCTTTGATGCCAGTTCATACTGGAGCTCTAACATGTCTGGTACAGCAGCACTCAGTGGCGGTGTCACTTCATTCAGGCCGCGATAATCTACTGTTAACCTCCATCAGACTTTCGCACTGGCCATATAGGACTATTAAAAGGTGAATGAGTCTTGCTGATGACTCCTTGTCTCTCTAGTTGATGGATCAGCTCATGGATGGGAGCCAGGGAGTCTCTGTTTGTCCGATATTGCCAGCGGTGCACCGTCCTGGTAGCGATTGGCACCTGCTGTTCTTCAACTTGCAACAGTCCCACAATGAAGGGATCTTCCGAGAGGCCAGGCAGGGTAGATAGCTGTTTGATCTTCTCTGCGTTTACAGTGGCTACACCAAAAGCCCATCGGTACCCCTTTGGGTCCTTGAAGTACCCTCTCTTGAGGTAGTCTATGCCAAGGATACAAGGAGCCTCTGGGCCAGTCACAATGGGGTGCTTTTCCCACTTGTCCCCTGTCAAGCTCACTTCAGCCTCCAATACAGTCAATTCCTGGCATCCCCCTGTCACTCCAGAGATCCAGATGGGTTCTGTGCCCCTATACACTGATGGTACCAGCGTACACTGTGCACCAGTGTCTACCAAAGCCTTATACTTCTGTGGGTCTGATGTGCCAGGCCATCGAATCCACACAGTCCAGTATATCCGGTCATCCCTTTCCTCCTCCTGGCCGAAGGCAGGGACCCTCTATTGCTGTTCCTCATCAGAGTATTCACTGTCTGACCCTTGCGGTGCCAGACCAGAAGTCCCCTCACCAGAGTCAAGGGAGGTCGTTTCAGTTCTTCTATGCCTGGAGGATCGCTGATTGCTTTCTTGGGCCTCTACAGCAACGACACTGACAGCCTTCTTCTTGGGTGACCCCTTCTTAACAGCTGTCTTCCCTCTCAGTTCACGTACGCGGGCTTCCAGCTTAAAGGTGGGTTCACCGTCCCACTTCCTCATGTCCTCCCCTTGGTCACGCAGGAAGAACCAGAGTGTACCACGTGGCATACGCCTTGGGCTCCCTTTCCCTCTGACCGGGGCAGGAGAGGACTGATTTCTTGGAGCGTCCCTAAGAGCCAAGGCACTGTCCTGTAGGGATGAGGAGACACAGAGATTTTCTTCAAAGTTTTGGAGCCAAGACGACACTTTCTCCACAGTTGGTGTTTCCATATCTGGGCAATACATTGCTGCCAAGCTGTTAGAATATGACGCTGGGGCACCTTGAATCACCTTTCTCCACATGGCCCGTGTGCACAGGACATCCTCTGGATCTTTTGAGACTTCCTGTCCTGGTTTCAGCTGGGATAGAGTTAACTGTCTTCCTAGTAGCTGGTACAGTGCTATGTTTTGAGTTCAGAGCGAAGAATGTTGATAACACTGATGTTTTCAGTTGTTGCTCAGTAGTGTTTAGACTAATGTCAAGGATTTTTCAGCTTCTCATGCCCAGCCAGTGAGAAAGCTGGAGGGGCACAAGAAGTTGGCACAGGACACAGCCAGGGCACCTGACCCAAACTGGCCAACGGTGTATTCCATACCATGTGACGTCCCATCCAGTACAGAAACGGGGAAGTGGGGGGCAGGGATTCGCCGCTCGGGGGACTGGCTGGGTGTCGGTCGGCGGGTGGTGAGCAATTGCACTGCGTATCATTTGTACATTCCAATCCTTTCATTATTGCTGTTGTCATTTTATTAGTGTTATCATTATCATTATTAGTTTCTTCTTTTCTGTTCTATTAAACCGTTCTTATCTCAACCCACGGGTTTTGCTTCTTCTCCCGATTTTCTCCCCCATCCCACTGGGTGGGGGGGAGTGAGTGAGCGGCTGCGTGGTGTTTAGTTGCTGGCTGGGGTTAAACCACGACAGTCCTTTTTGGCGCCCAACGTGGGGCACGAAGGGTTGAGATAACGACAAACCTGACCAGAGCTTGTTAAAACAAATTTGTTATAAGCATTCATTATATCGGTCTAATAGTTGCTGGTCATTATGTTGATTTATGTGTTCTTAGAGTTGTTGCTCTGGTTTTTAAAGTTCTGTTATGTATCACCTCGCTTGCTGTATGTAGTCCCTCTTCTGCTGCTTATCATCCGTGGGAGGTGGATTAAGGTTTTCGCTTTGATGTATTGTATAACACTGGTTTATGGTATGATAAAGTCGTCGGCTGTGGGATTAATCCGGTACTTGCACCCAGCATTGTCACCTTTATACTGTGGAAGCCATCTGTGGGAAACTATTAATAATTATACCATTTACCTTTCCTCCTTGGAAAACCAGTCTATGGGTGGGATACCTTTCTTCCCCTCTCCTTTCTCCTTCAGTCCAGTTACAATGGTGTTTGAGAATTTTGAAAAATTTGAATATTCTTGGGATGTTGGGACCAGCACGGTCCTAGCCCTACTGCTAGGAATTAGCATGCTTCTGAATGTGGTTCAGCTCTCATTTAAGGTTAAACAACTATTTAAGAAAATCACCCAGAGATCTGCCCCAAGGCTGGATAATTATGAGTGGCAGGGTGTGTGGGGTAGTATGGGCAAGTACCTAGAAAAGTGGGCACCTCCAGTGTTTTGGAAATTCACCCCTGAACAAGTGCAGAATCCAGAAGAACTAGTAAAATATTTGGAAAAGGTATGCTGTCACCCCGGCAGCTCCAGAGAGATACAAATTACTGCAACGTGCTGGGGCCTGGCCCATGCCTATCGAGCCCTGTTCGACACCACTCAGTACCCTCAAGGGGAAGAGAAGGTCTCTGGACCTAACAACAAAACGATGAGCACTGTGGCTATCCAAACCTCAGCGACAGGCACTGCAGGCCCTCCAGCCTCGGCAATGAGCACGGCAGCTACCCAAACCTCGGCAACGGGCACTGAGGTCCCTCCAGCCCCAGCAACGAGCACAGCAGCTACCCAAACCTTGGCAACAGACACTGCGGTTATCCAAGACCCGGCAAGCGGTACTGCAACTGAACCAGTGGACCAACCTGCACCAGTATCAGTTGCCCCCGTACAGAAAAAGAAATATACAAAAAAATCAGTTCGCTTAGCGAAGGATGAAGGCGAACCAGGGTCATCACGGGAACAGGAGGAAGAGGCAGAACCAGAGGTAATAACCCGGTCCCTATCCTTGAGTGAGCTGCGGGATATGCGAAAAGATTTTGGCCGCCGTATAGGTGAGCATATTATCACCTGGCTCCTCCGATGCTGGGACAATGGGGCTAATAGCTTGGAATTAGAAGGTAGGGAAGCCAAGCAGCTGGGATCGCTTGCCAGGGAAGGTGGCATTGACAAGGCAATTGGAAAAGGGACACAAGCCATCAGCCTCTGGAGGCGACTCCTGTCAAGTGTGAAGGAAAGGTACCCCTTTAAGGAAGATGTTATATGTCAATCAAGCAAGTGGACAACCATGGAAAAAGGTATCCAATATCTGAGGGAATTAGCTGTGCTAGAGACAATTCATCATGATCCGGACAACCCACAATTACCCAAAGATCCAGACGAAGTCCAATGCACACGACCCATGTGGCGGAAGTTTGTACGGAGCGCACCATCGTCCTATGCCAACTCACTGGCAATAATGACCTGGAAAGACGAAGAGGCACCGACAGTGGATGAAGTGGCTCGCCAACTCCGTCAATACGAAGAGAATCTCTCCTCCTCCCTACAAGCCTGCATTTCGGCTGTGGAGAAGCTGTCCGAGGATTTCCAGCAATTCAAAGAGGAGATGTCCTGTTGCCCACCTGTAAGGACCAATGTCTCAGCTATTAGGAGTGAGCGCTCCTCTGCCCAAGAGAAAGAATATAGAAGGTACACACCGCGAGGTGCCCTGTGGTTTTACTTATGTGATCATGGAGAGGACATGAGGAAATGGGATGGAAAACCTACCTCGGTCCTAAATGCACGGGTACGTGAGCTGCGAGGAAAAAACACCACAAAAGGGGATTCTACCAGGAAAAATGCCGCTCCGGTTTCCAAACAGAGTAGAAGGGCTGATCTTATTTCTGATCCTCTTGAAGGGACTTCTGAGCCAATTTTACGAGAAGTGAATACTGGATACTCTGACCAGAATTAGAGGGGCCCTGCCTCCAGCCAGGTGGAGGAAAGGGATAACCGGGTCTATTGGACTGTGTGGATTCGATGGCCTGGCACGTTAGACCCACAGGAGTATAAGGCTCTAGTAGACACCGGCGCACAGTGTACTTTAATGCCATCAAGTTATGAAGGGGCAGAACCCATTTCTATTTCTGGTGTGACAGGGGGATCCCAAGAGTTAACTGTATTGGAAGCTGAAGTAAGCCTAACTGGGAATGAATGGCAGAAACACCCCATTGTGACTGGTCCAGAGGCTCCGTGCATCCTTGGCATAGACTATCTCAGGAGAGGGTATTTTAAGGACCCAAAGGGGTATCGATGGGCTTTTGGTATAGCTGCCTTGGAGACGGAGGGCACGGAACAGCTGTCTACCCTGCCTGGTCTCTCTCAAGACCCTTCGATTGTGGGGTTGCTGAGGGTTGAAGAACAACAAGTACCAATTGCTACCACGACGGTGCACCGGCGGCAATATCGCACCAACCGAGACTCTCTGATTCCCATCCACAAGTTGATTCGCCAACTGGAGAGCCAAGGAGTGATCAGCAAAACTCGCTCACCTTTTAATAGTCCCATATGGCCCGTGCGAAAGTCTAATGGGGAGTGGAGACTAACAGTTGACTATCGCGGCCTGAATGAAGTTACGCCACCGCTGAGTGCTGCCGTTCCAGATATGCTAGAACTTCAATACGAACTAGAGTCAAAGGCAGCCAAGTGGTATGCTACAATTGACATTGCTAATGCGTTTTTCTCAATCCCTCTGGCAGCAGAGTGTCGTCCACAATTTGCCTTTACTTGGAGGGGTGTCCAGTACACTTGGAATCAACTGCCCCAGGGGTGGAAACACAGCCCCACCATTTGCCATGGACTAATCCAGACTGCACTGGAAAAAGGTGAAGCTCCGGAACACCTGCAATACATTGATGACATCATCGTATGGGGCAACACGGCAGAAGAAGTCTTTGAGAAAGGGAAGAAAATAATCCAAATCCTTCTGAAAGCCGGTTTTGCCATAAAAGAAGGTAAGGTCAAGGGACCTGCACGGGAGATCCAGTTTTTAGGAATAAAATGGCAAGATGGGCGTCGTCAGATCCCAATGGATGTGATTAACAAAATAGCAGCTATGTCTCCACCAACTAATAAAAAGGAAACACAGGCCTTCTTAGGTGTCGTGGGGTTTTGGAGAATGCATATTCCAAATTACAGTCTGATTGTAAGCCCTCTCTATCAAGTGACCCGAAAGAAGAATGATTTTCAATGGGGCCCTGAGCAACAACAAGCCTTTGAACAAATTAAACGGGAGATTGTTCACGCAGTAGCCCTTGGACCAGTCCGGACAGGACAAGATGTTAAAAATGTGCTCTATACTGCAGCTGGGGAGAATGGCCCTACCTGGAGCCTCTGGCAGAAAGCACCTGGGGAGACCCGAGGCCGACCCCTGGGGTTTTGGAGTCGGGGATACAGAGGATCCGAGGCTCGCTATACTCCAACTGAAAAGGAGATATTGGCAGCATATGAAGGAGTTCAAGCTGCCTCAGAAGTTGTTGGTACTGAAACACAGCTCCTCTTAGCACCCCGACTGCCAGTGCTGGGCTGGATGTTCAAAGGGAGGGTCTCCTCTACACATCACGCGACTGATGCCACGTGGAGTAAGTGGATTGCACTGATCACACAACGGGCTCGCATAGGAAACCCCAGTCGCCCAGGAATTTTGGAAGTGATCACGGACTGGCCAGAAGGCAAAGATTTTGGAATGTCGCCAGAGGAGGAGGTGGCACGTGCTGAAGAGGCCCCGCTGTATAATAAACTGCCAGAAAATGAGAGGCAATATGCCCTGTTCACTGACGGATCCTGTCGCATCGTGGGAAAGCATCGGAGGTGGAAAGCTGCCGTATGGAGTCCTACACGACAAGTTGCAGAAACTGCTGAAGGAGAAGGTGAATCGAGTCAGTTTGCAGAGGTGAAAGCCATCCAGCTAGCATTAGATATTGCTGAAAGAGAAAAGTGGCCAGTGCTCTATCTCTATACTGACTCATGGATGGTGGCAAATGCCCTGTGGGGCTGGCTACAGCAATGGAAGCAGAGCAACTGGCAGCGCAGAGGTAAACCCATCTGGGCTGCCGCACTGTGGCAAGATATTGCATCCCGGCTAGAGAATCTGGTTGTAAAAGTACGTCACGTAGATGCTCACATACCCAAGAGTCGGGCCACTGAAGAACATCAAAACAACCAACAGGTGGATCAGGCTGCCAAGATTGAAGTGGCTCAGGTGGACCTGGACTGGCAACATAAGGGTGAGCTATTTATGGCTCGGTGGGCCCATGATGCTTCAGGCCATCAGGGAAGAGATGCAACATATAGATGGGCTCGTGACCGAGGGGTGGACTTGACCATGGACACTATTGCACAGGTTATCCATGAATGTGAAACATGTGCTGCAATTAAGCAAGCCAAGCGGTTAAAGCCCCTGTGGTATGGAGGGCGATGGCTGAAATATAAATATGGAGAAGCCTGGCAGATTGACTATATCACACTCCCACAAACTCGCCAAGGCAAGCGCTATGTGCTCACGATGGTGGAAGCAACCACTGGATGGCTGGAAACATATTCTGTGCCCCATGCCACCGCCCGGAACACTATCCTGGGCCTAGAAAAGCAAGTCTTGTGGCGACATGGCACCCCAGAACGAATTGAGTCAGACAACGGGACTCATTTCCGAAACAACCTCATAGACACCTGGGCCAAAGAGCATGGCATTGAGTGGGTGTATCATATCCCCTATCATGCACCAGCCTCTGGGAAAATTGAGCGATACAATGGACTGTTAAAGACTACATTGAGAGCAATGGGGGGTGGAACTTTCAAACATTGGGATACACATTTAGCAAAAGCCACCTGGTTAGTCAACACCAGAGGATCTGCCAATCGGGGTGGCCCTGCCCAGTCGGAATTTTTACATACTGTAGAAGGGGATAAAGTCCCTGTAGTGCACATAAAAAATATGTTAGGGAAGACAGTCTGGGTTACTCCTGCCTCAGGCAAAGGTAAACCCATTCGTGGGATTGCTTTTGCTCAAGGGCCTGGGTGCACTTGGTGGGTGATGCGAAAAGATGGGGAAGTCCGATGTGTGCCTCAAGGGGATTTAATTTTAGGTGAGAACAGCCAGAATTAAACTGTATATTAGTTGCTATATAACCCTGCTACTGTATATTATCCTTACTATAATTATGTGCTATATCCATAGTACTATAGTAAGAATCACTTAGATCAAGCAAGAAAAGAACTGTGATAAAACTGAGCAAAGCGCAGTAGTGATGGAACCAGAACTGACTCCAGCATGCAACAATCCAACGGTACACACCATCCTCCTGCTGCGCCAAATGTCACCTGCTTGTCACACTGCACTGAAGCCCAATTCTGCTCTACCGACTGAGAGGACTTTGCACCATCCCTCCTGCCCAGAAAGACTGGTATGACAGATGGAGCCCAGAGTCGGAAACTAAATGAACTCAATGAACATTTTATGAACATGACCCATGAACTAAAGGAATGATATCTCTGTGTGTGTATACATATATATATATATATCATTGCTCATATGTCTTAAAGGGATGGAAAAGTGATGATTGATCAGGATGTAACTAAAGGTATGGGAACTGTGCATGACGTCAATGGTATAGAATAAGGGGTGGATACTGTCCTGGTTTCAGCTGGGATAGAGTTAACTGTCTTCCTAGTAGCTGGTACAGTGCTATGTTTTGAGTTCAGAGCGAAGAATGTTGATAACACTGATGTTTTCAGTTGTTGCTCAGTAGTGTTTAGACTAATGTCAAGGATTTTTCAGCTTCTCATGCCCAGCCAGTGAGAAAGCTGGAGGGGCACAAGAAGTTGGCACAGGACACAGCCAGGGCACCTGACCCAAACTGGCCAACGGTGTATTCCATACCATGTGACGTCCCATCCAGTACAGAAACGGGGAAGTGGGGGGCAGGGATTCGCCGCTCGGGGGACTGGCTGGGTGTCGGTCGGCGGGTGGTGAGCAATTGCACTGCGTATCATTTGTACATTCCAATCCTTTCATTATTGCTGTTGTCATTTTATTAGTGTTATCATTATCATTATTAGTTTCTTCTTTTCTGTTCTATTAAACCGTTCTTATCTCAACCCACGGGTTTTGCTTCTTCTCCCGATTTTCTCCCCCATCCCACTGGGTGGGGGGGAGTGAGTGAGCGGCTGCGTGGTGTTTAGTTGCTGGCTGGGGTTAAACCACGACACTTCCTCATCATCTAGATCACTGTAGATGACTTCCACCACTGCTAACTCTCTCAGGTACTGGATGCCTTCATCTGCGGTAGTCCACTTTTCTGAGGAATTCACAAGATCTTCCTTGAATGGATATCTTGCCCTCACACTTGAGAGGAGCCGGCTCCAGAGACTGCAAATTGCTGCCTCTTTTCCAATTCCTCTTTCAATTCCCCGGTTTCTAGCGAGGGATCCCAGCTGTTGGGCTTCCTTGCCTTCCAGTTGCTGACTGTCGGCCCCGTTATCCCAGCATCGGAGCAGCCAGGCAGCAATCCGCTCACCTGGCTGGCGGCTGTAGTCTTTCCGCAAGTCCCGAAGTTCTGAGGACGTCGGGGACCGGGTAGTTTCCGCTTCCTGTCTAAGTTCCCTCACTCCTTCCTCCAATTTCTTTATCGAAGGACCAGCTTCTAGATTAAGCCTTTCCTCTTCTTCTTCTTCTTCCCTCACTAATCGATGGTATGGACCTGTTGATCTCCTCGTCCACTGTTTCTTTTTCACTATTGGGGCAATTACTGTAGTTGTTGTTGTTGTTGTTTGGGTCCCTGCCTCGAGCATGGTGTCCTCAGATGCAGTCTGGGTCCCTGCCTCAACCGTGGTCCTCTGAGAGTGTTGAACTATGGCTCGGTAGGCATAGGCCAGGCCCCAGTACAGTGCGAGAAGCTGCTGGTTTTCATTGGGATAGGCAAGGCACCCTTCTATCAGGTGGCGCGTCAGTTTGCCAGGGTTACTTGCCTGTTCAGGTGTAAAGTCCCAGATTATGGGAGGTGATAACCGTCCTAGGAATCTGCCCAAATCCTTCCATATACCCTGCCACCCAGGGACCGGTCGCTTGAGGGCACATTTCAGTATTGCCTCACCCAAAACTTGTCTTCTCTTATACCAGGACGAGACCAGATTCCACAATACCCATAATATACCACCAGTATTAATTATTAGTACTGAACAACTCACATAAGGGTGAACAAGGACCTCAGGAGCCTGCATAATAAAACCATTCACATCAATGCCCGGTAGGGAGAGGGAGATGTGTTCCCTCATCTCCTCCACAAGATAGCTCCCACAACACAGCAAAGCCATCAGTGCCAGGACAAAGCACATAGATATTATTTGTAATAGCGTGTTCCCGAGTTCCTTCATTCTCCCCACAAGATAGCTCCCGCAGCACAACAAAGCCATCAGTGCCAGGGCAAAGCACACAGCCATTATTTGCGTTACCATGTTCCCAAACTCAGCAAGGTAGAGATAAGCAAGCAGGCAACAAGCTCCGTGACCTGCACAGGAGCTTGCCACTTAATAACTAGCTATGGCACGTTTAATGCAAAACTGCCGTTGTCTTGCCCCACGTTGGGCGCCAAAAAGGACTGTAGTGGGTTGACCCTGGCTGGATGCCAGGTGCCCACCAAAGCCGCTCTATCCCTCCCCCTTCTTAACTGGACAGGGGGAAGAAAATATAATCAAAGGCTCGTGGGTCAAGATAAGGACAGTTTAATAAACTGAAAGCCAAGGTCGCACGCGAAAGCAAAGAAAAACAAATGATATTATTCTCTACTTCCCATCAGCAGGCGATGTCTAGCCACTTCCTGGGAAGCAGGGCTTCAGTACGCGTAGTGGTTGCTCCTGAAGACAAAAAATGCCCCCCTTCCGTCTCCCTTTACTTAGCTTTTATATCTGAGCTGACGTCATATGGTATGGAATATCTGTTTGGTTAGTTTAGGTCAGCTGTCCTGGTTATGTCCCCTCCCGAGATCTCGCCCTGCCCCAGCCTGCCGTTGAGGGGGGGGGCAAAAATGTTGGAGAGACAGCCTTGATGCTGTGCCAGCACTGCTCAGCAGTAGCCAAAACACTGGTGTGTTATCAACACCTTTCTAGCTACTGATGCAGAGCACAGTGCTATGAGGGCTGCTATGGGGAGTATTAACTCCATCTCAGCCAGACCCAATACAACATCGCTCGGCATGGTGAGGGTAGTACGCACCTTTCACTGGAGTCAGAGGGAAAAACAGGGAGAAGGGAGCTGCAGCGTAAAGAGTAAAGGACACAGCATTCTTAGGAAAACTCTCCTTTTTCTTTCCTTTTCCTTGCTCCTTCCCTTCCAGATCTCCGCGGTGGCAGTTTGTGCTGCCTCACCTCCAGCACAGCGTGCAGAATGAAACGACTGTCACAGAATTCATCCTCCTGGGGTTCTGCAGCACCCCAGCCCTGCAGCGCTGCCTCTTTGGCCTTTTCTCTGCCCTCTGCTCTGCCACTCTGATGGGAAACGCACTTGTCTTTCTGCTTATCTGCCTGGACTACTGCCTCCACAGCCCCATGTACTTCTTCCTCTGCCACCTCTCCATCGTGGACATCTGCTAGGCCTCCAGCAATGTCCCCCATATGCTAAGGAGCCTCCTTGGACAAGGCAGAACCATCTCCTTTGCTGGGTGTGGGGCGCAGATCCATCTTTATTTAATCTTTGCACTTACTGAGTGCGTGCTGCTGGCCGTGATGTCTTCTGTTCGCTACGTGGCAATCTGCCGTCCCCTCCGCTATGCCCTCATCACGATCTGGAGGCTGTGCCTCACCCTTGCCACAGTTTTGTGGGCTTTGGCGTTCGTATTTGGTACACTGCAAGCCTCTCTGGCTTTACACCTGCCTTTCTGTGGCCCCTGCGAGGTTGTCCACTTCTCCTGTGAAATTCTTGCTGTCTTAAAGCTGGCCTGCACTGCCGCTAGTGCCGATAAAGTCCTGATCTTTGCTGTTTGTGTGTGCTTCTTCCTCTGCCCTTTAGCCTTAACCCTGATTTCCTCCCTGGACATCCTGGCCACCGTTCTGCGCATCCGCTCTGCGCCAGGATGGCACAGAACCTTCTCCACCTGTGGCTCCCACCCGACCGTGGTGGGTGTCTTTTATGGAAACGCCATCTTCATGTACGTGGGGCCCAGGAGCGGTAACTCACCTGGGAGGGAGAAAGTTCTTTCCCTTTTCTACAGTCTCGTCAGCCCCAGTTCGAACCCCGTCATTTACAGTGGGAGGAACAAGCAGGTGAAGGAAGCCTTGCTGAAGCTGCAGAGAAGGAAGAGGGTCTTTCATTCCGTTTAGCTGGCGCTCTAGGCTTTCACCTGTCTCCTGTCTTTCTGCTCGCTCTTCTTGAGCTCTTGGGGTATTTCTCACGGAGCGTTAAGTGGTTAAAACGTAACACAAGACGTGGTTGTTCGAATGCATTTGTCTCGTTTCTCTGTGCGGTCTGATGAATATCGTGACACAAAATGACTCATTGTTATTCCTTGTATTGCAGATAACTAATTCTTCTTCCTCAGATGCAGCCGTCCTAGACGGGTAGTATGTTTCACCAGAACTGTTGACCCAGGTGGAAAAAACAGTCGTCTTGGTTCTAGCTAGCAGTCAGGATAAACTACTGTGTAGCAGGGTTTTTTTCTGAATCTACCCATTGATCCAATAAGATATTCTTTTTCCCTACCATATTTGTACCTCCTATTTGCATCCTCAGGATGCTAGAGCTTCAGCTCTACTGTTAGAAAGAAGAAGAGAGAAAACATGATGCTGCTAATGGGCTTTGCTTTTCAGGAGGGTGAACGAGCCTGTGAAGGGCTTTCCTTCTGCACACTTTTGAGCCTGAGACCTCTCATGCAGGAAGTTTCTCTGTTCTGGAGAGTTTTTGCTCAAAGCAGAGCTGGCTTCTCGCCAGGCACTAAGTTTTCCAAGCGGGAAGGCTCTAGGGGTGCGTGGCTTTAAATAGCTGCCTGGATCCGCATCATAGCTTGTGATTTCATAATGGTCCCTATTGTGTCGCTGGAGCTGGTGCACGTTGGGTGCCACTTAGCCCCTCCCGTGAGGGCTACTCCATCAGTCCTTGGGGAATCGGGCCCCCTGACTGATCTGGAGGTTCAGTTGTCCCCAAAACCCAGTGACTGACGTGAGGATGAACCCAAACGGGGGTTACGAAATGACCCTTCTGGAAGAGTTACAGGTAGCACGGCCGGGGCTCAAAAGTGCAGTTTTGTGGGGTTTTTTTTTTCCAGTTTGGAAATCACTTTTTTAGACAGGAACCTCAAGAACAAAGCAGGAGGTGGGTTGTTTTGGTCTGAAACACTCATCCCTCTCCTGCTGTACTAAATACTTCCAGACTCGCATGGTATACAGTACAGGTGATGTTATGGGCTGTTTTATTTGCGTATGGGAAGAAAAACCTCCTACAAGTCCGTGGTTTGAGGGCTGTGCCTGAAGGAGGAGGAGGCACGCAGAGGCGTGATGGCTCGTGGACTCGCGTGGACGCAGGGGTGGATGATGGCTGGGAGGGCGTAAGGGAGCTCTCCACCCCCAGCCCCAACTTTTCCCTTCTTGTCGTTGCTAAACAGAGACATGACGAGGAGGCAGTGATTGACCGGGGAAGAACGAGCAACACTGTCAGTATTCGCTATGAGAAGGAGGAGTTGGAAGGTGAGTCTCTGCTGAGGTCCTGGTAGAGGGGCCACCAGCCCAGCGCGTTTTCCCGTTGCACAAAGTCTCTCCAATGTGCCTTGCTCGGTGTCGCATCATGTGCAGCAAAACGTGCCACGCTTCTTAATAAAGCAGCACAGTTATTGTCACATTTTTTTACTGTTATGGCGTTTTAAACGGAGGGAAAAAGCCCCCCGGGAGGCCACGGTGTGAGTTGTAGCCACGGGGCTCGATAATTCACGGCTTTTTTCCTTGCAGAGGCTGCTCCTGGCTTGGAGAGGTCAGGAGAATCATTTAAGGGCTGCAGACGCGGGGCTGTGATTTTCTCTTTTTGTTCTGGAGTTCATTACGATGGGACTGATTTGATCGTCTCTTGTCGCCTCGTGCCATAGAGAGATTTTGAAAATAGTTAGCTTGTGTTGCTGCCTAATGAGCAAGTCTGAGTGTTGTCCAGCCGAAGCTGGAATTTGAGAAGAGGTTTGATACTTTCAGGGCACTTTTAGATGACCCGGAGCCAACACTTGTTGTTGCTGTGTTGTTGCAAAGCTCGAGTAAAATAGGCTTGGAAAAAAGGAGGTCCAGTGAAAATAACATTAAGGGAAGCTGGTGTTGCTCCTGGGATTTAACCGTGGCTTAGCAAGGCACCGGCCACCTCAACCATTGCCGCAAGGCCGAGAGTGCTGCAAAAACCGCTGCTTTTTCACAGGCCACCGGACCCTGTACGTGGGCGCGCAGATGCCACTGGTTAGGCAGAGCCAGCGGCATCACCGATGCCACGGCCAGAAGCTTCGGAAAGGGGAACCGGAGAAGGACTCTGCCCCGACGGAGCAGGGCTACCACTGTAAGTCCCACCGCGGCATTCGCTAAACTCCTGGGGGCTACGTGGGCGCTGGGGTCTTCTGCAAGCAGGTCCCCGTGGCTAGTTTGAGTGAGTTGCTCTTCTTCCGA
Source organism: Harpia harpyja (assembly GCF_026419915.1). Classification (NCBI taxonomy): domain Eukaryota; kingdom Metazoa; phylum Chordata; class Aves; order Accipitriformes; family Accipitridae; genus Harpia; species Harpia harpyja. The sequence goes on from NW_026293420.1 coordinate 147,218, forward strand.
GGGAAAGTGGCCTTATTGAGCAAAACCCTCTTTTTCCCAAGGTGGTTGGTTGTTGGTTGTTTTTTTTTTTTTTAATGCAGTTAAATGCATAATGGGTTTAGGCTCGTCTTCCTCAGAGGGATCCTGGCTTTAAAAATGGCAATGTGGGGAAGGAAAGCAGCCCATCCTTATGCAGAGGTGGAATAGATGCTTCTCCTTCTCCACGGCTCCGTGCAAGCCCAGACAGACGCAGAGGAGAGGGGCCAGCCCAGTGTTTGTGGCTGAACTGATGCTGACGGCCACTTTGCACGTGAGCGTGACGAGCTGTATTCAGGCGCGGTAACGGGATGGGTCTTTGCCTTCTGCCCCCAGGCTCCCCGTCCCAGCGGGTGCAGTTCATTCTCAGGACCAAGGAGGACGAGCAGCACGTCCCTCACCGCTTGTTCTCCGAGCTGGATGAGATCTGTGTAAAAGAGGGCCAGGATGCCGAGTGGAAGGAAACGGCAAGGTAAATCCCTGCTGCTGGCTGCGGTGGGAGAGGAGTCCCCGCACCGGCAGCGCCCGTGGGCTCTGCTTTCTCCTCTCCAGGACGCGAAGCTTTTGCAGCTGCAGGTGGCGACACGAGGAGCCTGCTCCTCTTGCCACCCCGTGGCTCTATCAAAGGGGTTGCAGAGCTGGGGTTGTTTTCTTGCAATGGGGCTGACCGCACCCGATGTCCACAGGTGGCTGAAGTTTGAGGAGGACGCGGAAGACGGCGGCGAGCGCTGGAGCAAGCCCTATGTTGGCACGCTGTCCTTGCACAGCCTCTCCGAGCTGAGGAGCTGCATCAGCAACGGGACGGTGCTGCTGGACGTTTGTGCCAACAGCATCGAAGAGATTGCAGGTACCGTGGGCGCTGCATCCCTCCGGGAACGGCCGAGCTCAGCTCGCCACGGTGCTCTTCACTCCCAGATCAAACCCTGCCCCAATGGCACGTCCTTTTCCAGAAGTCCCACTGGGTTTTTCTCATGAGCTGTTTTTGGATGTAGACTGGGCGTGCAACAGTCGCACCAGTTTTTTATTCCAATACGGGGTCCTTTGGAAAGCAGTTTGTGGGGTTGGAGAAGCCACTAGAGAATATTCTCCAGCCAAAAAGGAGTGTGTGTCAGGGCTTAGCAGGCTGCTCTTAGAAATACGGAGTCTGCGTAAGAGCTGAACCTCCTTAAAGGAACTGTTTCTTCCAAGCTGTTTCCTCGCATTCTTTTTTTTTCTTTTGCCTTAACATGCAGCATTTAAGAGTTTTAAGGCAGAGTTTATCTGGCGATGACCAAGCAGTGTATTCCTGTGGGGAAGATACTTGAAGTTAATTGCAAAAGCCGCTTTGGAGAAGTTATCTTTGGCTGGCGGCAGGTCTCCATTCAGCCCTTTCAAGGGCTGGAGAAGTCGGAGCCGTTCTTAGCACGTTTCTCCCTGGGCTCGGCAAATTGCACTCGATCAGCCCGGGAAACTCTGGGAACGTCTGTGCTATAGATTGCTTATAATGTGGGTAAACGTGTAGAGTCAGAAAGGCCAGGTTGGGCAAGAAAATTGCATTATTTAGAATGGGAAATATTTATCGTAGCGGAATGATGAATAAGCACTTGGATGATGTTTTTTAGCAAAAGAAAACTCTCGTTTTCGCTGCAAAGGCTGAAGATTATTAAAAGGCCTTGCTATGCAAGGCTGAGCCTGCGTTAGGGTGCAGCCTGTGTGGCACAGCCTTCCCTGGGGGCTTTGGGGGTGGGGACTTGTTGGGGTTTCTGCTCTGATGGCTTCGTTTCCCTTTGCCATCCTCAGATATGATCCTGGCCCAGCAAGAACAGTCCACGGAGTTTGACGAGCACGTGCGGGCGCAAGTTCGAGAAGTCCTTTTGAGGAAGCACCACCATCAGAACGAGAAGACAACCAACCTTCTCCCCGTTGTCTGCTCATTTGCTGATGTGAGCAAGAGGCAGTCAGACCTGCACCTCCTCTACAAGCCAGGTGAGGGTTTCTGCAGGGCTTTGGCCCCATTAGACTTGTCCAGGCAAAGGAGAAGCATCCCAGTTGCTCCTTGTCCATCTCTCTGAGTGTCTTTCTTTTTCCTACCAGCCCAAACAATCACCCCTTGTCCTTCTCCCACCGCTGCAGAAGCTAAAGATGGGGTGAACCATGAGAGCAGAGCAATGGATTTAAGCAAGGTGAGACACTCGTAGCTTTCTTACGCCTTTAGGGCCAGATTTGCTCTTGCAAACTTGGCTGCAGAGTGTGCTGCAGAGCGCTGTGGGCTTTGCTTTTGGGGTAATTGCCTGAAAATCGCTTGTTGTGCCCAGGCGGAGCTGCACTTCATGAAGAAAATTCCCACCGGGGCTGAAGCATCCAACGTGCTCGTAGGAGAGCTGGAGTTCCTTCACCAGCCCGTCGTGGCATTTGTCCGCCTGAGCCCGGCTGTCCTCCTCTCAGGCATGACGGAAGTTCCCATCCCAACAAGGTGCGAATGAGAAGCACAAATTTTTTCCGTAAAAAAGACACCCAACCAAACGTCAAGTTGCAGGCATCAGTTTGGTGTCCCAAGGGAACAAGGCTAGTGGGAGCAAGCACGTTCCCCCCCCCCCATCTCCTCGCCTTCGTTTCTCCGTTCCCTGCTGTAGCTTTTAAACCCATCAGCCAATTTTAATGAAAGTTGGCCCCCAAATTAAATTAGCCGTCGGTTTTGAAGAATTTCAAATTCATCGCGGCGTCGCTGAGCCTACGTGTCCCGTCTTGAGCCACGCTCTGGGCTGGGAGCTCCCAGGGCTTTCCTTGGGTGCTCTTGGAGCAAGGACACCTTCTTCTCTCTCTCATTTTGTTTTTCTTGCCCAGGTTCCTGTTTGTTTTGCTTGGACCAGAAGGAAAAGGCCATCAGTACCACGAGATCGGCAGGTCCATGGCCACTATCATGACGGATGAGGTGCGACAAGATGAGATAGCTCCGGGTCATTTTTGCCTCTCTTCAGCTCTCCCTGTCTCTGAAGTAGTGAGGAAGAGGATTTGCTGTCCCAGCTGCCCGCAGCTGTCCAAATAGCCCAGCCCTCTTTCTCACCCCAAAGCAAACACACGGATTTGCATCACCCCCCATCCTGGAGGCTGAAATCCACCCGGGGTGCATCCTGCACCTCATCCTTCTCCCCGGGGTCCCCAGCACGCTGTCCCCAGCGGTGGCATTGCCAGGGCCAGTAAAACTTCTCTTGCTCTTTAAGCAGAAGGGTATGGTGTGCCATGGGGGACGGGGGCCTCGTGGGGGAGATGATTACAAATGCCGTGATGCACAGATTTTTCCTTTTGGGGGAATATTTCCTGCCCTTTCCAGCAGGAAATTTGGGGGAGAAAACCTTGCGTTTAGCCAAGAGCTTATTGCACTGGTTAGGACATCCGAGCTGGGTTGTCCTCTCACCAGGTTGTCTTCTATTGGCAGGTTTTCCGTGACGTTGCCTATAAAGCCAAGAACGGGGCTGACCTCGTGGCTGGCATCGACGAGTTCCTGGATCAGGTCACGGTCTTGCCGCCAGGAGAGTGGGATCCATCGATCCGAATCGAGCCCCCGAAAAACGTCCCTTCGCAGGTGGGTGCCGCGTCGGCGGGAGGCACGAGGGGGACGGGCAGGATGGCTGTGGATGCTGTTCAGGTGCCCAAATTCACGAGGTCCCACTCCGACACAGTCACAGAGCCAGACCAGAAGCAAAACAAGCCAGTGGTTACAAATCCATAGCTTTATCTTACTTCCATTTTAACAGGAAAAAAGGAAGATGCCAGGAGCTCTTGATGACAGTGCTTCTCCCAGCACGCTGGAGAAACACGGTGGCCCTGAACTGCAGCGGACGGGGAGGTGGGAGCTTTAACAGTTTGGGTTTTTTTCTGTTTGCCTCTCAAATCCGAGCATGCGCCTTCCCTTCTAGCAGGTTTTTGGGGTTAGCTGGTTCAGTGAAGGGGCTCCACATTACCAGCTTGGTCCCCTGGGCTGGGCAGGTGGGAGGTCTGGGCAGCTGGGCTCAGCCGCAGCATCACCATTGCACGCAGGTTTCCTTGCTTTGGGATGAAGGAGAGTGCTTCTTTTTAGCCATGGAAGTTACTCTCTGCTTGTGATTGCCCTTCTGCAGCAAAGAAAAGTCAACGTGTTCTTCCAAGAGAGCAGACTCTCTTCTTTTTCCTGCCTGCAGGCTCTTTGGAGGTTTGACCCTGGATGTGAAGCGGAAAGCCCCGTGGTTCTGGAGCGACTTCCGGGATGGTCTGAGCCTGCAGTGCCTGGCGTCCTTCCTCTTCCTCTACTGTGCCTGCATGTCCCCTGTCATCACCTTTGGGGGACTGCTGGGGGAGGCGACCAATGGCCACATAGTGAGCACCTCTCTCTGTTGGGGGGCATGGGGGAGGATAAAACTCAGGCCAAAGTCCTTGCTGCAGTGAATTTGCGTTAGTTTTTGTTTCTCCCTGATGATTTATTTACTCACTGCTGCCTCTCTTCCCCGGACAGAGTGCCATGGAGTCGCTGCTGGGCGCATCCATGGCCGGCGTGGTGTATTCCCTCTTTGCCGGCCAACCTCTCACCATCCTCGGCAGCACCGGACCCGTCCTCGTGTTTGAGAAGATCCTCTACAAATTCTGCAAGTAAGGCTGGCTGCCGCAGCTGGGTGCTGCGAGAGCCTTCAGAAGGCGGCAGTGATGGAGAAAAGATGCTTTTCTTTTCTTTTTCTTAGGGGTGGTTGCTAGATTTTAGTGACAGTCCTTTTGTTGCAATGGCTTGGATGGGAGATAAACCACCCTTATTGCCATAAGGTTTATTATTAAGCCCCAGCTTGCTGGCAGCAGGTGACTGGGTGCAAACCCAGCTGGTTTCAGTGTTAGGGCATCAGGGTGATGTGGGAGAGCCCCACCTGGCACAAGAGGGACCTGACCTCAAGCAGCCTCCAAGGTGTTAACACAAGATCCTTGTTAAGCAGTGGTAATTAAATAATGGGCCTCTCCTCCTGTGGGTCTACACCCTGCACCACAGCCCCGAGGCTCTCTGTAGTAGTACATGGAAACTGCATTTCCCATCCGCAGCCTTGGCACGCTCCAAAATTGCTCCCCGTTTTCCCCGAAGGCAGGCATGGCTCAGGGCCTCTTGCTGGCCTTTCCAGCCTTTGTTTCCTTTTGCTTTCCCAGGGAGTACACGCTCTCCTATCTGTCTCTGCGGGCGTGCATTGGGCTGTGGACCGCCTTCTTGTGCATAGTGCTGGTGGCCACCGACGCCAGCTGTTTGGTGTGCTACGTCACCCGCTTCACGGAAGAAGCCTTTGCCTCCCTCATCTGCATCATCTTCATCTACGAGGCTCTGGAGAAGCTGAGTCACCTGCGAGACACCTACCCTGTGCACACGCACAGCAAGCTGGACTTCCTCACCAGCTACTAGTGGGTTTTTTTCCCCCTGAGAAAGCTGCTGCCCCTTGGCAGGAGCTCCGGGCTGCACCTCCGTCGCCTTTCCCTTACCCCTGTCTTGGCTTCTCTCCTCCCAGCTGTAAGTGTGAGGCACCGACCCATCCCAGCAACGAAACCCTGCGTTTCTGGGCGAGCAACAAGATCGACGTGTCTGGCATCGCCTGGGAAAACCTCACGGTGACCGTAAGTGCCCCGAGCCACTGCTTCCTCGCGCCGTGGCCGTGGGGTCCAGGGGCATTTGCATGGTGCAAAAGTCAGAGCCCTTCAGGGGATGATGGGCTTCAGACTGTGCTAGTGCTGCTCGGAAAAGTCCTTGCTTAAATCTAGCGTGTGGTTTTAACCCGCTTGGTCCTGGGGAGGAGAGTCCACCTTGTCCAGTCTACCTGGTCCCCAACGTTGTGGGTAGCAAGTGTCCCCCTCAACCCTGTTGCAGGACAGTATTTCTGCCTGGGAGCAAGGTTAAGTAGTGGGTGGTTTGATTATTGTAGAAGTAGTTGTAGGACTTAAGTTCATGCTTGAAAAGTAGTAATTGGCCTCCTTAATGTACTCCTTCCTAGTAACTGCAGGCCTTGCTTTCTTATTCAGTGCTGTCTGTAGGTACATGCATAAATTTGCATGTCTGAGCAGCCTCTCAGGCTGTTGTTGCTGGAAGCAGAGCCCAGGCCTAGGACGGCAGGCTCTTATGGTGGCCTTCATCCCCTCTTGGCCAGGTTCTGCGAGCCCTCCCCTGGGAAGGGACGATCTGTCTCTTCTCCTCCTTTCCTACCATGGTTGTCTTTAGCCCTCCTTCCCTGTTCCCTCTCTCTCTATCCCCAAGAGTTTCCAGTGTTTCCCTCCCCTCTGGTGTCTTCTTTAGCCACGATTGCTCGAACGGCAGGCAGAGGATGTGCCGAGGGTGTGTGGTATGGTGTCCCCTCACATCTCATTTCTCCGCTGTGTAGTTCGAGGTGTCACTTGTTCAGCTGCTGCTGCTCATTAGATACAAATCTCCATTGGCAGGAGCAGTTACAGGGTCGTGGATCTTGGACCAAGATCCTCCAAACCCCCTAGCTGTGCGAGGTTTCCGTGCCGCCCGTGCACTGCCTTTGTGTCCTGACGCTCTGTTTCTCCAGGAATGTCGGTATTTGCATGGGGAGTTTCAAGGACCTGCCTGTGGACGCGACGGCCCCTACACGCCTGATGTGTTCTTCTGGTGCTGCATCCTCTTCTTCGCCACCTTTGCCCTGTCAAGCTTCTTGAAGAAGTTTAAAACCAGCCGCTACTTTCCAACCAGAGTAGGTAGAAGATGGTGGCCAGCGTCCATCTCCACACTCGTTTCCCAAAATGGCTTTCCTGGAGCACTAAGCAGTATTTGCCACCCCTTGGTCAAGCTGGGAAACGTTGGCCTTGCAGGCAAGCTCTCCAAGAGCTTGGATGTCCCGCACTGATTTCCATGAGTGCAAGATCATCGTAGCATTTCCCACCTGCCTCGCGACCTGCCCCAGACTGATGGGGTTTGGGTTTAATTTTTTTTTTCCCCTCAGGTAGTAGGAAGTCAGGTTTCCCAAAGTTTTGGGGTTTGGGGTTGTGGTTTATTTTTTTTTCCCCTACCTTCTGTGCATTATGCGCTCGAGCGGAAAGTAGATTCAAATGAGCAGCTTCCTTTTGAGGAATGAAGGATGCCTCAGTGCCTTGTTGCCACTGTAGCTGTGAGTGTAGTTGTAGTGGCAGACATCTGTTTTCTTATTTTTAATATTATTATTATTTTTAGGTTTTGACTTAAACCAACCCTTGTCCGCCTAATTAACCTTTTTTTATTGTCTGACACCAGATCTCACAGGGACAAACACAGCAACAGTATCTAAGCAAGGGATTAGGCTGCATGTGCTCAGAGGGGTGGTGGGATTTGGTTAACCAGCCGTAACGTTGTGGATGTCTGCAACTCTTGCATCTCCAGTTACGGCCCTGTTTGCCATGCCCCTCTCACCTCTGGTTTCTTGCCCCAGGTACGGTCCACAGTGAGCGACTTTGCTGTTTTCCTCACCATCGTCATCATGGTGCTCCTTGACTTCGTGGTTGGGATCCCATCGCCGAAGCTCCACGTCCCCCACGCGTTCAAGGTAATGGGGTGTTTCGGCACGTGGGGGTGCCACAAGGTGATGCCGGGGCAGGGCAAGGCTGAGTCTGGAGGAGATGCTGGTGGTGTGACCATCTCCTCTTCCACCTCCAAGTGCCTTGCTTCCTTCTGGAAACGAGAAGATGGCCCCCAAACTAGATACCTAGAGGAGAAGTATCTAGAGGTGCTTGCAAAGAGGACACTGGCACTGCTGAAGCCCACGGGAGAGGGTGACATGAAGCCAGGGCTGGGAGGTGCTCTGACACAGGGACGGAGGGGAAAATGAAAGCCAGCGGAGTGCCTGGGCTGGGAGACGATGCTGATGTGTGGGCTTTGTTGCAGCCTACCAGAGACGACCGTGGGTGGTTCATCAACCCCATAGGACCCAACCCTTGGTGGACGGTGTTGGCTGCGCTCATCCCAGCTCTGCTCTGCACCATCTTGATATTCATGGACCAGCAGATCAGTGCCGTTATTGTGAACAGGAAGGAGCACAAGCTGAAGGTAAGGGGCTGCAAGAGATGACCCCAGCCCCAGCCCCTTCTGGGCTGCAGGTCTGGGGAGAAGCTCTTAATCCCAATGCTTTCTGAAGGCATTGGTCTGGGACATTGCGTGGCAGGATGCTTTCCTGGATTAATGATGATGCAGGGAGCAAGTGACAGGGCAGTTCAGATGAACAACCTTTTGGAGGAGCAAATTAATCTTGGAGCAATATAGAAGCGCGCTTTTGTTTTAAAATGGCAGCAGCAGCTGCGGGGAATGAATTGTTTTGATGCGCTGCCAGGGATAACTCAGAGTCACACCTTCCTTGCAAGTGGTAGAATTTTCTTTGTGAGTGAAAAAAAATGGTTTGGTGGTTTTGGGTTGGGTGGTTTTTTTTTTTTTTTGGAGAAGTATGTATCGCACAAGCTCCCCATATCCATTGTGTCTGAACTCCTGCCAGATTGTCATGCCAGGTGCTTGTGCAAAGCCTGCATACACCCTTAGTTGTTTCCATTTCTTGTTTTAAATTCTGAAGAAGTTGCATTGTGCTCGAGCAGGGTTTGAGTCTGACTTGCGACGTTGTCCTTGCTCTTGTGCTATGGGATGCTCTGTTTCTTGTTTTCCTGCCTGCAGAAAGGATGCGGGTACCACCTGGACCTTTTCATGGTGGCCGTGATGCTCGGGGTGTGCTCTGTGATGGGGCTGCCCTGGTTTGTGGCTGCGACCGTGCTGTCCATCACCCACGTGAATAGCCTCAAAGTAGAGTCTGACTGCTCAGCTCCAGGAGAACAACTCAAGTTTCTGGGGATACGAGAGCAGAGAGTCACCGGCTTGCTGATCTTTGTGCTCATGGGCTGCTCCGTCTTCTTCACTTCCGTGTTAAAGGTGAGAGGAAAATGCAACCCACCCAACAACCACGAGCTTGTTGGAGGTTACAGAAAAACAGTCCCCTCTCTGCAGGCCTGAGGAGTTAGTTGTGGAGCGGAGGAGGAGGTGATCCCAACCCTTGGGGCTTGACCCACGGTGGGAACCAGCCTCGGTTACGCTTTGCAGCCCTTCAGGCCCCCGTTTGGTGTGCTCGAGGCGAGCGAGCAACGCAACTGCTTTAATTTTGGGGTGTCTTTCAGGCCCACCCATGTTTATGGGTTACAGTTGAGCGTATTCAGACCAGCACATCTGCTCTCTTTCAAACAGGCAGCCCTTTACTGGTTGCAATTTGCTCCCCAAATGCCCCGCAACAGCCGTTCCCAGGAGCTAAACACACTCAAGTCATCCCCGTGGGCTTCCTTGCACGTTCCTCCCACAAAGTAATCTCGTCTCTAGGCTAAAAGGAGGCATGTGGCCTTTGCCTGTTGCCCCAAGAACAGGCAGAAGTGGTTTTCTACCACCACAGAATGCGGCATAGGGTAGCACGGGTGAAATGGCCTATTTTCCTCCAACCTTTCTGGAAAATAGGATTATTCTGATGAGAGGTAACTCCAAAGTTCAGCCTAAAGCAGAGCCTTAGCTCACTCGTGCGCACAAAATCTTTAATGGTTAAAATCTGACCCATCTCTAACCCTGAATGGAAACTGGAAAGCTTCAAGCAATTTTAGGCAGTGCCTTTGGAAGAGGGTGGTAATAATACTGAAAATGCAACACAGAAAAAGAAACGATTGCATTCTTTTTTCTTTTTTTTTTTTTCTTTTTCCCCCAGTTTATACCAATGCCTGTGCTTTATGGCGTCTTTCTCTACATGGGTGTGTCGTCGCTCAGAGGAATTCAGGTATGGACTCTTTTACAGCGTGCAGCATGTCGGCTCCCTGGTATTTTGTCTCCATAGCAGCAGGGAAAAAAGCAGTGGCATGGGAGAAACTTCTCCCAGAGCAAGCAATGAAACTCTTTTGTGTAAGAAAAAGATCGGTGGAGGCACAGGAGGTATATAGGGCTGGGAGGACCAGGCAAGTTCAGCGCGCTCTGTTTCAGGGTTTCGGGCAGGTCAGTGTTTGGTTACGTGAAAGCGGGGGAATTCAGTGCAAAGGGAAGGCAGTTTCTACCACTGGTGGAAATCCTCGCTGGGGGATTCAGTGGGCCAAAAAATGCTAATAATGGAATGAGGTGGAATAGTTGCCATTTGGTGGGCAGCTCTCAGGGGCAAGCCGGTTGATAGATGGAGCGAAGGGAAAATGGGTGCTGCTCCCAGGAGGAACGTGGTGGGATCCAGGATTTCTGACGGCAAGCGAGATGCTGCAAACTGCCTCCCCGTCTCGAGGGGGCCAGAAACTTGCCACAGTCCCAAGGTGGCAAGCTTTCCCTTTTATTTTGCAGTTCTTTGATCGCTTGAAGCTGGTTTGGATGCCGGCGAAACACCAGCCGGATTTCATCTACCTGCGGCACGTGCCCTTGCGAAAGGTGCATTTCTTCACGGCGATCCAGCTGATCTGCCTCGTGCTGCTCTGGACCATCAAGGTGTCCCGTGCTGCCATCATCTTTCCCCTGATGGTAAGAGCTGCTGCCGCTCGGCAGCGGGGGTGTTTGCAGCGTTGGAGCGAGAGGTAGCATCGTCTCTGAGCTCACCGCGTCTTCCCTCTGATTCGTGAAGGTTTTGGCTCTCGTCTTTGTCCGGAAAGCGATGGATTTCTGCTTCTCAAAGCGAGAGCTCAGCTTTCTGGATGACCTTATGCCAGAAAGGAAGAAGAAGTTGGACGATGGCAGAAATGAAGCCGGAGAAGAAGGAGAGGTAAGGCTTGCTGGGTCCTCGGGGCTGGACATCTCCCTCGGGCTGTGAGACTGCCTGTTTCTGTTACAGCTTGTCTGGAAACGTTGGGGGAAGATCAGCACTCGATCGAAATAGATCCCAATAGCCTGGATCCCGCGTTGTAACCTTTGTTTCCTCCATTAGCAGTGAGCTGAACACTTGAATACAGGTGTAATTTTTAAAACGAGTCATTTTCCCCAAAGGTCATTATCGTTATTATTATTATTATTAGATGGTGATGCTGCTGCTGCTGCTGCTGGCAAGATTTGCTCATAATGGTGTTTTGAACACACAATCCCCCTGCCCCGAAATCTTTGGAGTGAACGGTTTTTACCCTGCTGCACTAATACCTATAGCTGCCAAGGGGCAGAAGGGGAGGGCAGACTGCTAAGTTTGTGCTGGGCCTTCAGCTTATCTCCACTTTGACCAAAGACAGAGAACATGATTTGTCCCTTTTTATGTCAGGAGTCCCAGAAGGCGATGGAAGCTGCTGCTGCTGCTGCAAGTTCAGTTCAGCTGAGCGTGGGGAAGACCAGTGACTTGGAGATCCCAAAGCAACGCAGTGACAGGTAAAGCCCCACGGAGCGCCAGGACCCCCGGCAAGATTAGCTTGAAGGGGTTTGGCACAGTTTTCTCCACTTGCCTCTTTGTGGGGCATCCCACAGAAACCAGCAGGCAGCTTGGTGGGAAAACCAAATTTGGGGGCAGGGCTGCAGGAGGTGATCGCAGGGCTCTGACCCCAAGCAGAGTGGCTGCAGCGCTCGCGTTTGACCCCCAAACCTTGCATCATCAGTGCCTTTACGGTAGCTGGAGATCCTCGTACTTAAACATGAGGAGTTGCAGGCGTGATCTGTAGCAGCAGTGGCTTAGGAACCCAGACCGGGGCTAAACCCCAGCAAGAGCCTTTGCACAGAGCTGTTGCTCTGCAGCTCCCCGGCTTGCCTCCCAAAACTCCTCATCCAGCAAAACCTCCCACGCTTATGCGGAGCTTTGATTCTCGGGGCCCCGCTGTTCCTCTTGCTGATGCTAATGCCCTTGGTGGCATCAGTTCCCATAATCATGGATTGCTATGTAAAATATTTATTGCAGGACTGATCCTTCTGAGATGATTATCCTGGATGAAATGTCACAAACGCCCGTATGGAAGGCTCTCACTTTGAAGACAGAAACCCTTTGAATCCAGGGAGGAAAAAGGTAAAGGATTGCACATGAACGTGACCGTGCTCCTCTGCAAGCGACGGCGCACGCCTACGCTTTTCCCGTGCTTTGGCCGGCAAGGCTGAGCAAACGGCCTGTCCCTGGGAACAGGCAGTGAGGACCGTGGCATGCAAACCAGCTCCTCTCTGCTGGGGTGGTCCCCCGAACAGGGCGGAATCAGCAGCAGCTGGCAGGTCTTCCACTGATGATGCTCTGCCTCTTTTTCTCTTCCCTTCGCCCTTCCCCACTCCCGCTTTTCACGTTTAGGAATCTTGACTTTGAAGGAGAGGAGTGAGAGCGTGACTCGGGGATGTGCCAACGCAGACAGAGGGAGAAGGCGCTTTGTTTCAGTTGGAGGATTCCCATTAAAGCCATGCAGATGTTTTCAGTTATCCTTGGTGTGCTTCAGGCATTCAGTATCCCTAAACCAGCAAGCTGAGGTGAACGTCACAGTCAATGGGAGTTCGGTGGTGCTAAGTCTGTGTGCGTACGTGCGTGTGGGGGTGTGGGTTTGCAGTGGTAGAGGGACTGCTACCGCTTTATCCTTCAGTGCTCTTCTTTTAATACCTAATTCCTCCTCTTTTTTTTTTTTCTTTTTTCCAAATGTAAACTGGGAATGTCCAAAATCATTTTCTGTTATATTTGATGCCTTCTCCACTTTCTTCTTCATCACGACCGGGTTTTTGGTCTGGTTTGGGGTCCTGGCTTTAATTCGCTCTTATGTCTCTTACTGGTACGAGAGGGATGCCCTCTGTGGCAGGGCAGCATAGAGAGCGTCCGAGCAGCTGGCCTAAGGTGAAAGAAAAGCATTTGCTCCCTGCGCTCCAGTTTTACCTCTCTTGGTTGGTTTGGATTTTTTTTTTTTTTCGCTTTGGCTCTGCCATCAGCCTGGGAGCTGCAAAATGCAGAACTGCCACCTTCTTGTCCCCTGGCTGTAAACTGCATCTAAGGGAGCACTTCAGGTATTTGATTTTGAATACACCGTAGGGTCACAGGGGCAGCCAGATGAGACCTGGGGCTCTGTGTCCCTGGGCTGCCCCCTCTGTCGTTCCTCCACTTTCCTTCTGTATTGGGTCTGGCTGAGTTGGAGTTCCTTTACCCCCTAGCAGCCCTCGTAGTGCTGTGCTCTGTACTGGTAGCTAGAAAGCTGTCGATAACACAGCAGTGTTTTGGCCATGGCTGAGCAGTGCTGGCACAGCATCAAGGCCGTCTCTCTAACATTCCCCCCCCCCCCAGTAGGCTGGGGGTGGGCAAGATCTTGGGAGGCGGCGTAGCCAGGAAGAAGGCATACAGGCAGCAAGAAGAGGCATATAGGTAGCAAGTAAATCTGAGGTCCCTTCAGATGCTGGGAACCCTGCGTTCATGCAGCATTGGGCAGACCCCAGGTGGATTTTCCCTTGGCACACTGTACAGATCCTGCCTGTGGAGAAGTTCCTCCTTTTTGGTCATTCACGGTGTTATACAACTTTTCTTAGAAGAAAACAACTCTATTCATGAAGGATGTTCACACGCGGACTTCTTGCTGCGCTTCAGATAACGGCAGGGCCGCGCAGGTGGCGTAATCGCTGGTACCAAGCAGGAGCTGCCTGGAGGCTCCTCTGTTACAGTCAACCAGCTCCGTTTATCCTGCGGCCAAGGGACACGTGTAGGGACACAGCCTGAAGGCCATGTTGTGCGTACAGCGCAGCACAGACCTGCACCCGCTCAGGTTAACTGTTAGGTGGATCCCTAACTGCTGGAGGTACAGTGATCTCCCAGTCAGGATCTCTGCGCCAGGCTGTTAAACTGCAGGGTAACTCGGGAACCAGAGAAGGTCCAGATCTGGAGGGGATGGTTAACCTGTGGTTACAGGGCCTCACGTTGAACCTCCTCTAAGCTCGTCCTGTGCTTACAGGGTTCTTGAGCCTCTCGGGCATCTCCCAGACTGCCCGGTTACTGCCAGCTCCCTCGTTCCTGCGTTCCCCTCCCTGCCTGCCTGCCCCACTTTGGCCCCTGCAGCAGCACTCAGCTGAGCACCCTCCGTTGCTCCTGGGGAAAAAGCGTCCTCCTTGCTCTCCGTGGCGTTCCCCCAGCACACGGTGCTGTAGCAAGGACAAGGCAGTCAGATACAGACACAGCCTGTTGAACAGAGCGTCCTGCACGCAGTGCTTCCGATAGAGCAGCTCAGGAGCAAGGAGGTGAGCTAGGTGTGCTGCCTCTCACAAAGAGCATTTTACATCAGCGACCTTCCCCGTTGGACCCTCTGCTGCCTCTCTTTTTCCCGGTGTTGTAGGTGTTAGGTTGTGTGGTTCAAGGTTCATCTCCACAAACACAGAGGAGGACCAAGGAGCAATGGCAGGCAGGGGAACCCCAGTGACCTAGGCAGAGGCAAGGGAGCACCCTGCTGTGGCTTTTCCCAGGGCTGTCCCAGGACAGGGATGGACCACGTTGTCTGGGTATGAGGCTCAGTATCAGACCAGACAAGTATTGACTCTCCCTTGCTCACCTCACAGGCTGACGGGGGGAATGCGCTTCTGTGGCCATGCCCTGCCTCTGAAGCCTGGCCGTGGACAAAAAACTGGCTGAAACTGTGAATGTTCCCAGGCAACACGTGACTGGGTGCACGTGTGTGGCAAGGTCTGTGCGTGTGAATGTCTGAAACTGAATTCTGAGCCGTCAAGCAGAAGCCTGCTTCTTGCTACACGCAACCAGCATGGGCTGGTTGTAAATTTGGGTAACACCTGGAATAAGCAAAAGTGGCGTGTCCCGAATCCTACAGTTAATAAAGAGCTAGGAGACAGAACCGTTAATTAGGAGGCTGATCAGGCATTGTACTGCTCACATAGACAGCTTAGATTGGGAAAACTGGGGGCGTGGGGTTCCAGAAAGAAGAGGTGGTGGCAAAAAGAAGGGTTCCCAGAAAGAAGAAGGGATCTCGAAAAGAAGAAGGGGACCCAGGAAGGAAAAGGTGAAGATCCTGGCTGGAGGAAATATCCTGGAAGTGGCGGCAGATCTTGGAGACCAGAGAGCTGCGTGGAGACAAGTGCCAGGGGATGCCCAGGGACCTTGACCAGCACCCTGCAAAACTGGTAACGGCGAGCAGCCGCGCAGCAGGAACCGAGGGGACGTTCTGCCTGACCTTCCCGGACCTGCAGTAGCCTCCCTGCTGGGAAGGGGAGTTGGATCAAGCAACTGCAGGATTCAATAGGAATGCATTTCACTAAGGTAAAGAGGACACAGCAGTGGATTGGAAATGCTGGTTGGTTTAATGGTAAAACTGGAATTATTCTGTGAACTGTGCATTCCTTTTAATATGGACTTAATTTAAAATAGCTGCTTTGAAGTTGTTCTGACTTCACCTTAATCGACACCTGCAATCTTCATCATCTTATTTTCTCCAACAGCAAAACCACCCCCTGCCCCTCCCCCCCCCCCCCCCTGCAAAAAAAACCCCAAACCAACCCAGGAGAAGAAAGACTTCGAGGGCAAGCTAGGCAGCAAAGTTGTGCGAGATTGGTCAAAGTGCTCAAAGTTTGCAGAGAGCTTGGAGCTTGCAATTCAGATGTACGTCGCTCAGCGTGGTGAGGGTAGTACACACCTTTCACTGGAGTCAGAGGGAAAAACAGGGAGAAGGGAGCTGCAGCGTAAAGAGTAAAGGACACAACATTCTTAGGAAAACTCTCCTTTTCCTTTCCTTTTCCTTGCTCCTTCCCTTCCAGATCTCCGCGGTGGCAGTTTGTGCTGCCTCACCTCCAGCACAGCGTGCAGAATGAAACAACTGTCACAGAATTCATCCTCCTGGGGTTCTGCAGCACCCCAGCCCTGCATCGCTGCCTCTTTGGCCTTTTCTCTGCCCTCTGCTCTGCCACTCTGATGGGAAACGCACTTGTCTTTCTGCTTATCTGCTTGGACTCCTGCCTCCACAGCCCCATGTACTTCTTCCTCTGCCACCTCTCCATCGTGGACATCTGCTAGGCCTCCAGCAATGTCCCCCATATGCTAAGGAGCCTCCTTGGACAAGGCAGAACCATCTCCTTTGCTGGGTGTGGGGCGCAGATCCATCTTTATTTAATCTTTGCACTTACAGAGTGCGTGCTGCTGGCCGTGATGTCTTCTGTTCGCTACGTGGCAATCTGCCGTCCCCTCCGCTATGCCCTCATCACGATCTGGAGGCTGTGCCTCACCCTTGCCACAGTTTTGTGGGCTTTGGCGTTCGTATTTGGTACACTGCAAGCCTCTCTGGCTTTACACCTGCCTTTCTGTGGCCCCTGCGAGGTTGTCCACTTCTCCTGTGAAATTCTTGCTGTCTTAAAGCTGGCCTGCACTGCCGCTACTGCCGATAAAGTCCTGATCTTTGCTGTTTGTGTGTGCTTCTTCCTCTGCCCTTTAGCCTTAACCCTGATTTCCTCCCTGGACATCCTGGCCACCGTTCTGCGCATCCGCTCTGCGCCAGGATGGCACAGAACCTTCTCCACCTGTGGCTCCCACCCGACCGTGGGGGGTGTCTGTGGGATACTTGGAAAGTAATGGGCACATAGTGAACAATCCAGACTCGATCGATAGAATTGATCAATTTGTGCGCCAAGGATGTTTTGTAGGCAGCAGGCTTCAAGGACGCTTTGCTTGTGGACACATATTTAGCTAACGGTAGTAAGAGCATTCCAGATGCCTTTAGAAGGCCGTGAACAGAATAAACCAGAAGACAAAAAAAGAAAGATGCCAATTAGAAGAACACAGGTGCGCATTCCACGATAAAGGGAACTTGGCACAAAGAACCTCAATTCGGCAGCTTATCTTGACCAATTAGACTGAGACAAGTTTCGCATGTTTTAGTTAATACAACCAATTATGCCTTATGTTTATGCGCGTGTACAGTGTTGATATAAGCAATTATTAGGTGTAACTAGGCGCGTGGACAGCTCATGCTGACCAATCTCTAATTTGCTTATGCGTGAACAGTAACTAGAATGAACATATAAACCGAGCTATCTTGGCAATAAAGTGGCAGCTGCTTGATCATATTGATTGTGCGCAGTGTCCGTGACTTCCGCGTCAACAAGTGGCGCCCGAACAGGGACCCTCGGATCGGTGTTGAATTCTATGACAGGAACCGACGGAGAGAGGGTGCGGAAGCCGGCTGTAGGCGAGTGCTGCCCCGGCACTCGGGAAAAAAAAACCCAAAAAACGGTACCGTCGTGGGAATCTCGTCCTGATCAGGCGAGCGGCCGGGGAGGAGATGGGGTCCACTATGTCCAAGGAAGAGGCAGTAGTGGTTAAGCTCCTCCAACATATGCTCTCTACGAGAGGATTAAGTTATGACTCGTCTACCCTGAAAGCCCTGCTACTATGGGCGAGAGAAAAAAGCTTACTCCCTACTTTTGGAGATGCTTTTGCCATTCCTACTTGGGAAAAGATAGGGCAAGAATTATGGCATAACATAAGTTCGGGTTCAAAAGAGGCGAGCAGATATTCCACCATGTGGAAGTTAATTATAGAAACTTTAAAAGATATGAAAGCTGAACGTTCGGCAGCAGCTTCCGCTTTTGCCGCACTGCAGCCCGAAGGGCCACAAGGGATGCCATCCCCAGCGAGCTTCACCTTTGTGCCACCACAAATTCCAGCCGTTGTTCCAACCCGTGTATCCGGCGCAGGGGCTAGTGCAGTCAGGAAATCTGCGGTAGCAGATCCAGAGCCCAGAGATCAGCCCTTGGAAAAAGCCGACAGCCTGGCAGAATTTCCACCGCCACCAGCAGAAGAGACGGAAAACAACTTAGTCTCTAATTCTCGTCCTTCATCACCTAAACCAGTTGCCTCATCCCTGTATCCACCACTGCCACCATCCACTCCCCCATCCCCGCTCGAGGGAAAGGAGGAACGGGCAATAGGTTCGGGGGATCCACAACTAAAGGAACTGTTACAAAGGCTGGAGGCTCTCGAAGCCCGCCTGGAGCCGTCGGTGAAGTCCGAGCCGGCATCTTCAACTTTTCCTGCACCTCCACCACCCTTCAACGCAGGATTTTCGTCGTTCCCGCAACCACCTCCAATGAATCCTTGTGTTTCCCAGGACATATCGGGTGAGATCGGTGCCGTGGCTCCTTTGCCACAGCCACCTCCGGCGACCTTATTAACAGGGGGTGGGGTGGGAGATCCGGCAAAAAGATGGAAGGGGGTAATCAGAGATGCTTTAATTGAAGGTGAAATTATTCCATCTGCGTTTCCAGTTGTGGCAGGGGCGCATGGGGGTTCTGTTTGGGGAACGTTAGACTGGAAAGTTTTAAAGGAAGCTAAGGCAGCAGTCACTCAATATGGGTTAAAATCACCATACAGTCAATCTGTTATTCAACATGTATTGTCTGCACATTTATTGACACCATATGATGCTAAAATGATTGTGCAAATGTTACTGCTTCCATCCCAGCAGATTCAATTTTATCAAAACTGGCAAGCAACCTGTGAAAATGCAGCCGCTATCCCACGACAGAACGGGGATCCTTTGTTTGGAGTGCAAGCTCAAATGTTGTTGGGGGCAGGTCCTTATGCCAGTTCAGGATGGCAGGCACAATTTGCCATAGAAGTTCTACAACTCAGTCAAGAGTTAGCTTTTAAAACGTTGAACAGAAACCTTTTAATTAGTGTGGGTACAGCTTTTGAGCTTAGTACCTGGGAAGCTATCGGAACCTCCCTATGGCATGAAATTAGTGACGGGTCTAAAGTTAAAGGTCTTACAACTTTATGGAAATTAATGAAAGCAGATCGTGCTGCGGCTGCGGCTGCTTTTGCTGCTCTCTCTCCCACCGCAAGCGAAGGAAAAACGCGGAGAGAAAAACATAATGCAGCGAGAGAGACTTTTGGAGCTTGTCCGCCTGCTCCTGTGCCCTTGACTTCTGCTCCACTCCCTGGGACTGCCGATATTAATCAGCTATCTGATAGTTCCCAAGCCTCCCTAACCATATGCTTAAAGGAAACCCTACAGAAGCAGGAGGCTGCTGTGAAGTGAGAAAACCCGCCAACCGTATCCTTTGATGCACCCCCTTCCCCCCTCCCCCCCCACTTTCCTCCTCCTCACTGCATTTGGCCTGTTATGGGTGACACACATAAGTGAAGAATGGATGATCCAACAACCAAAACAGAACGTATGGGTAACTTTGGCAAACATAATGCATCAAGAAGCTATATGTCTTTCTGTCACTACCCCTGAAAACCCTTTTTCTACCTCTTTGGTGGGGTTACCTCTAGATACCTGGCCAGATCCAATGCCTGAATTTTCCCTTTGTACTAACCCACAATCCTGTGTCGATAATTGGGATGGGGTGTATGCACACCTGCCTCAAGTAATGCAAGAACCTCAAGAGTTAGAGTTGTTAGGATCAGTCATCGTGAATGCCTGTGTGATGTTTAATTACACCTATAACACCACTCGAAAGGGTCAGAATGTAAATGCTATTTTGCCTGTATATAGAAATGCTACAGCTTGGTGTAACTATATCTATTCCAGAATATCACGCTTTTTTTCTATTCCAGCTGCTTTACCTACGGAGATGTTTTTAATTTGTGGGGATAGAGCGTGAGGGAGAATTCCATCGAAACTTAACGGGAGGCCATGTAGCCTCGGACAACTTACGTTACTGACACCCGATATCAATATGATTCCCAGTAAAAGACTCACGATAACTAACACAGGGTTAAGTAGATGACTAACAAGTTTAAGAATTACGAGATGGTTGAAAGATTTGCTTATGCATGGCTTAATTATTCTAATTGTAGTATTAGCAGTTGTAATGATTGTACCATATATTATAAAAATAGTTGAACGTATGATTGCAAAAGCATTTCATGTAACTTGGCTTGCACAAAAACAAAAAGGGGGAATTGTGGGAGATTTCATGGAAAATGGGGGACATTATTTGGAGTTAGCATAAGTAGGCCGCAGTTAGCATGAGTGGGCCGGAGTACGTGACAGCTGCAGTATGAAAGGACTTTGAACCACCAGAAAAACAATGGACACGAGGAACGTGGACAGTGGAGCAATTAATAAACAAGATAACAGAACTGCAGAGGCAAGAAGGAGCTGCAAGAGCTTTAACGCAATTAAGAAAGCTGTCATTTTGGCTTAGAGCATTCAGCTGCAGGATGGGGACTTAGGAGTTGGTTTGTATCTTTGTTAAAAATCGGGGTTTCTTTTATTCTTGCATATTTTATTAGGTATAATGTTGCTTTTACTGTGTTTAATTAATTGTGTTCATAGATCTTGTAGGTCACCTTGGCCAACATGACAGGTCAAGATTCTCGGTGCATTGCAACCGCATCACAAAACCCATGAACCAGTAGACAGGATGGCTATGACTCGTGCAGCGCGCCTGGCCAGCGAGCGCATGCGTCATAGGCTCCCCATGTTGCAACCAAGGCGGATTTTGGCACCCGCTGGCCACGTGTGCTGAAATACGTTCCTCTGCAAATGTATGAATACCGGGATTTTCCAAAGAGCATCGGGCTGGTGTACGGCAAGGCCATCGTTGCCTCCATGGGGACGCCCATGTAAAGCTGGCACCTACCGATTGCTGAGCTGAGTTTGCGGTGCAAGACGGCATGCAATGTTGCAGAATCGAGCTGCTATTGATTTTCTATTGCTAGCACATGGTCACGGTTGTGAAGATTTAGATGGAATGTGTTGTATGAATTTATCTGATCACTCTGAATCGATCCATAAAGCTATACAAATGATGAAGGACCAAGTTCAAAAACTGCAGGTTAGTGATGGTTTGGGATGGTTAGACAGGCTGTTTACCCATTGGGGAATTATGGGATGGATAAGAGATCTGTTAAAAATGTTGGGAATTGTTTTGTTAGTATTGGTAGTCTTGTTATTAATTATCCCTTGTATACTCAGTTGTTTAGGAAGGATGGTACAGAATGCAATGGCTAAAGCCTGGATTGTTCAAAAACAAAAAGAGGGATTTGTGGGATACTTGGAAAGTAATGGGCACATGGTGAACAATCCAGACTCGATAGAATTGATCAATTTGTGAGCCAAGGATGTTTTGTAGGCAGCAGGCTTCAAGGACGCTTTGCTTGTGGACACATATTTAGCTAACGGTAGTAAGAGCATTCCAGACACCTTTAGAAGGCCTTGAACAGAATAAACCAGAAGACAAAAAAAGAAAGATGCCAGTTAGAAGAACACAGGTGCGCATTCCACGATAAAGGGAACTTGGCACAAAGAACCTCAATTCGGCAGCTTATCTTGACCAATTAGACTGAGACAAGTTTCGCATGTTTTAGTTAATACAACCAATTATGCCTTATGTTTATGCGCGTGTACAGTGTTGATATAAGCAATCATTAGGTGTAACTAGGCGCGTGGACAGCTCATGCTAACCAATCTCTAATTTGCTTATGCGTGAACAGTAACTAGAACGAACATATAAACCGAGCTATCTTGGCAATAAAGTGGCATCTGCTTGATCATATTGATTGTGCGCAGTGTCCGTGACTTCCGTGTCAACAGCAAGTAATCTTTATTGGAAAATGTTCTGCTATGACTGTGCTTGTGAATACTTAGCCCGGTGCAACTGTGACTCTCGGGAGGAGATTAACTCAAGGGCGTGCCTGCCTCTATCAGCTTGATATAGCTGATAGATTATAAAGATATAACCTCCTTCCTTTTTCCTCAGATTGCATTATTTCTTCTTTTCTTGGGTACAGTTTTAGGTTACCTATGTTATAAAGACCTGGATAATTTTTCTTGAGTCAAGTTATTTAATGAATCACTCAGGACAATTACTGTTTGAGTGAATTGACTTTGGATCTTCATGAACTTCTTCCTGAAGACAAAACTGGGTTTGCATCGTTGGGACTAAAGGAGAAGAAGATACTGCAGAACTACCAGGGGGTTCTCTGAGTTTATAGTCGCACTGGTAACACTGGAAGCGAAAGCTGAATTTGCTTGCCTCTTCACCATATGTCGATAATAATAATATGGATAAAGACTATGTATTCAGTGCTATACTTTTGCACAGTTTCACAGCAATGTGCAGATGTTTGAAAGTAGTGCAGGCTCTTCTCTTAACTCATTTCCTCTTTGAGATGGTAAAATATATTTTCTGAAAGGTAGAGAAGATGAAACTATGTCAGTTGATTTGCTTAGGCTATGCTGCTTAGGGAGCTACCGTGGAACCGATCCTTTCCGTGTCCACTGCGTTGCACCCTGGAGGTTCACCTTCCCGTGAGGGGTGGCGGGGGGCGTGTGTCATGCCGACAAGTCACCTCCAGCAATCATTCCACAGGCTGTGGCTGTGCCCAGGAGGCCCGGGGGTCTCTCCCTGCCCTTGGTGGCCATGCCCTGGGCCCAGCTGCTGGGTGTCCCTGACGCCTGCTCTGCCACTCGGCTCCCAAGGCCAAGCCTGGTGCTGTTCCTCTTCTCTCGGGCCATGGCAGAAACCAAGCGTGCAGCGCAGAGACCGCCCCTATTAGCCGTCCCCTCTCTGCGCCAGAGCTAAAGCCTATGCGGCCCCGCAGCCAGGAGGAGCGGGGACTTGATGTGGCTGGACACAAGCCCTTTTCCTGGGGAGAAAGGGGGGGTGATTTTGGCAGCTGCAGCCTGGAGGCAAGCCAAAGTGTAGCCAGAGCCCTAGGCTGGGATGGTGGGTGCCAACAGCCCGCCGCGGAAGTAAGCCAGGCTTTGAGAAACAAGTGCGCGGCGGTGAGCCCGGTGTGGTGGAAGGAAAGGTTGGTGGTGTTCAGACCTGGACCATTTGGATCCGTGACCAAAGCCCAGCCAGGCAAACGGCAGCTCTTCCAAACTGTCAAAATAGCCCATTGCTGCTGTCGCCGTCACATCCCCTTGTCCTGCTGAAAGCAAGCTTGAAACCAAGCTGCGCAGCCTCTCTATTAAACGCCCCCGTTGGCCGTGTTTATACGGGATACAAAACGCGCTTCAGCCACGGGGTAAAAGCTTCAGAGCTCCTTTGTGACTTGAAGCTTTCCGAGAGTTCTTTGCCTACCTCGGTTTGTGGGAAGATGTTCGGATCTTACCTCAAACCCTGGCAAGTCTCCTTTTCCTTTAGGATTTAGTATGAGTACTGAGAGATTGAGAGAGGTACTCTCCTTGCCATTTTGTGCGTTGGTGCCAAAATTGATCTGTACCTTCAGACTATGTAAATAAGGGCATTTATGCCACAGACATTCCTTTGGTTGTGGTGATGCCAGAGGTGAAAGACGGGGGTTTGGTTCCCTCTGCAGGAACTCTGCAGAGATGCAGAGAGCACGCATGGTTTCCTCACCATTCCTTACCAGCGCACCAAGGGACATTTGCTGCTGCACTGTCAGGGGAGGTTTGGACTTGACGTGAGGAGACATTTCTTTGCCAAGAGGGTGGTCACACCCTGAAACAGGCTTCCTGGAGAGGTGGTGGATGCCCCATGCCTGTCAGTGTTGAAGAGGCATTTGGGCAATGCCCTTAATACCATGCTTGGAACTTTTGGTCAGCCCTGAAATGGTGCGGTAGTTGGACTAGGTGATCGTTGTAGGTTCCTTCCAGCTGAACTATTCTATTCTATTCTGCTCTGTTCTGTTCTATTCCATTCTACTCTGTTCCCTGTGCTCACCATGAGTCAAATACCGATGAGAGTGTTATTTGCCTGAAACGCCAGGGGCTTTTCAGCTCCCAGAACACTTTGAAGGACACATGACACAAAGGTTACAAGTGGAAACAGGGTATTACTTTTATTTTTCTGAGTCTGCTTCAGAGCCGATGCTCACAAGCATTAACACGGTGTGCCCGTGTAGCCAAGAGCAGGCTGATGCATTCTTCATTTGAGCTTGAGAAGACATTCTTTGCAGCCTGGCAAAGGCAAGTCAGAGAGCTACAGAAAGTAGCAGCAGGAATACAGGCCAAGCAGTCCCTGTATCCTGAAGAGTGAGACCGTGAAGAATGAGGATCAGGACCGACCACACGCCAAAGAAGAAGAAGAAGAAGAAGAAGAAGGAGGAGGAGGAGCAGGAGGAGCAGGAGGAGCAGGAGGAGGAGGTGTGTGGTACCGTGGGGTATTTTCCAAAGTATGACAGGTAGAGGTGAAAAGCGTATTTTTGCATTCGGCTACTTGCTCCGCCGCTGTGCTTCTTGGCCAACGATGCATGAAAGGCGCTCTCGTGCCGGCCCTGCGCTTGATTTGCATGCAGGGAGAGGTGAAAAGTGGCAGCTCCTGATGGGGCAGCAAGCCTGGAGCCCTTCCAAGCACAGGCTGTTTTGCCCAAGCCAGAACCCCTGGGGAAGTGGAGCTAAGGGAAGAGCAGAGCTCGCTCCCGCTCCAGACTTGCGCTGGGCAAGAGAGCCCGAGAGAGCCAGGGCACGAGCGGTGCCTCGGGGGTGCAAGAGCAGCAGGCAAGGACCTAGGCGAAAGGGCCCAGAGGAGCCCTGACAAGGGGCTGTGCTCAGTGCTACAGAGGACAAGAAGCAACCCCGCGGGAGCATCCCTTGGAGCCCACCGTGGGAGCCAGAAAGCTTCCTCCCCCCGGATGCGGGGCACGAGGGCCACCTTCGTGGACCACGAGCAGCGGGCACCTAGCCAGAACGGCCCAAAGGAGCCCTGACAAGGGGCCGTGCTCGGTGCTGCAGAGGAAGGCAAAAAACCCCCGGGGACACTTGCTAGCCCACTGTGGGGGAAAAAAAGCCTTCCTCCCCCCAGCTGCAGGGCACGAGAGGCCGTCTTCGTGGTGCACGAGCAGCAGGCAGTAACCTAGCCACAACGGACCGGAGGAGCCCTGACAAGTGGTCCTGCTCAGTGCTGCAGAGGAAGGCAAAAAACCCCCGGGGCCCAGTGCCAATCTGCCCCGGGGGAAAATTCCTTCCTGACCCCAGAGCTGGCGATCGGCTATTCCCTGAGCACGTGAGCAAGACCTGCCTCCGGGTCCCACAGGCTGGTCATGCCTCCCAGGGGATGCCCAGCCCCAGATTTCGTCAAGGCCGCTACCCAAGACGATTTTTCTCCTTTGCAGGAAGCTCTCTCCTCCGGGATTGACCCAAGGCTCCTCCCAGGTGTCTCCCAGAGTGTTTTGACCTCTGCGTTCAGGACCGGAGATCCCAGCTACCTGCCCCAGACTCCTCCAAGTAAGTAGCTCGAGACATTTTTTTTTCCTTTAGAGAAATCTCTACTCCGACAGCCACCTGAGACTCTTCCCAGGCATCTCCCAGAGTCTTTTGGCCTCTGCTTTCCGTACCTAACATCTCAGGTAGCAGCCCCAGACTCCTCCAGGGAAGCCACCCAAGATGATTTTTCTCTTTTGCAGGAAGCTCTCTCCTCCGGGATCGATCCAGGTTTCCTCCCAGGCGTCTCCCAGAGTGTTTTGACCTCTAGTTTACGAACGTAAGATCTCAGGTAGCAGCCCCAGACTCCTCCGAGGAAGGTACCCGTGAGGTTTTTTCTTTTTTGGAGGATGGTCTCCCCTCCAGCATTCCCCTGTGACTAATCCCAGTAACTCCCAGAGTCTTTTGACCCTTTCTTATAGGGACCTCAGATCCCATGTAGCAGCCCCAGACTCCTCCAAGACAGCTACCCAAGATGATTTTTCTATTTTTGCGGAAGCTCTCCCCTCCAGGATCCCCCTGTGACTCCTTCCAGGCATCTCCCAGAGTCTTTTGGCCTTTTCTTGTAGGGACCTGAGATTCCAGGTAGCAGCCCCAGACTCCTCCAAGGAAGCTACCCTTCAGGTTTTTTCCTTTGGGGAGGAAGCTCTCCCCTACGGGATCCGCCTGTAACTCCTCCCAGTAACTCCCAGAGGCATTTGACCTCCCTTTTAGGGACCTGAGATCCCGGGTAGCAGCCCCAGACGTCTCCAAGGAAGCTACCCTTGAGGTTTTTGGGGGTTTTTTTGGAGGAACCTCTCCTATCCAGGATAGACCCAAGGTTCCTGCCAGTAACTCCCAGAGTCTTTTGGCCTTTTCTTATAGGGACCTCCAGTCCCATGTAGCAGCCCCAGACTCTTCCAAGGAATCTACCCAAGATGGTTTTTCTCATTTGCAGGAAGCTTTCTCCTCCGGGATTGACCCAAGACTCCTCCCAGGCATCTCCCAGAGTCTTTTAACCTCTGCTTTACATACCTAAGATCTCAGGTCTCAGCCTCAGACTCCTCCAAGGAAGCTACCGTTGAGGTTTTTTCTTTTTTGGAGGAAGCTGTCCTCTCCAGGATCGACCCAAGACTCTTCCCAGGTGTCTCCCGGAGTCTTTTGACCTCTGCTTTACGTACCTAAGATCTCAGGTAGCAGCCCCAGACTCCTCCAAGGAACCTACCCTTTAGATTTTTAAATTTTTGGAGGAAGATCCTGCCCTCCAGGATCCCCCTGTGACTCCTCCCAGTAACTCCCAGAGGCTTTTGGCCTTTCCTTATAGGGACCTCAGATTCCAGGTAGCAGCCCCAGACTCCTCCAAGGAAGTTACCCTTCAGGTTTTTTCCTTTGGGGAGGAAGCTCTCCCCTACGGGATCCGCCTGTAACTCCTCCCAGTAACTCCCAGAGGCATTTGACCTCCCTTTTAGGGACCTGAGATCCCGGGTAGCAGCCCCAGACTCCAAGGAAGCTACGCAAGATGATTTTTCTCCTTTGCAGGAAGCTCTTTCCTCCAGGATCCACCCGAGACTCCTCCCAGGCATCTCCCAGTGTCTTTTGACATCTGCTTTACATACCTAAGATCTCAGGTCTCAGTCCCAGACTCCTCCAAGGAAGCTACCCTTGAGTTTTTTCCTTTTTTGGAGGAAGCTCTTCCCTACATGATCCACCTGTGACTCCTGCCAGTAACTCCCAGAGGCTTTTGGCCTTTTCTTACAGGGACCTCCGATCCCAGACTCCTCGAAGGAGGCTATGCAAGATGATTTTTCTCCTTTGCAGGAAGCTCTTTTCTCTGGGATTGACCCAAGACTCTTCCCAGGTACTTCCCAGAGTTTTTTGACCTCTGCTTTATGTACCTAAGATCTCAGGTCTCAGTCCTAGACTCCTCCAAGGAAGCCACCCTTGAGGTTTTTTTCTTTTTTGGAGGAAGCTGTCCCATCCAGGATCCCCCTGTGACTCCTCCCAGTAACTCCCAGAGTCTTTTGACATCTCTTTTAAGGTCCTGAGATCCCAGGTGTCAGGCCCAGACTTTTCCAAGGCAGCTACCCAAGATGTTTTTTGTCCTTTGGAGGAAGCTCTCTTCTCCGGGATCGACCCAAGACTCCTCCCAGGTATCTCTCAGAGTCTTTTGGCATCTGCTTTAAGTACCAAAGATCTCGGGTCACAGCCAGACTCCTCCAAGGCAGCTACCCAACATGATTTTTGTCCTTTTGAGGAAGCTCTGCCCTCCAGGATCCACCCACCTCTCCAGACAGGGTGCAGAAGTGGGCCTATGTGTATCTTATCAAGTTCAACAAGGCCAGGGGCATGGTACTGCACCCAGTTTGGTGCAGTCTCTGGTATCAGTACAGGCTGGGGTTTGAAGTGATTGAGTGCAGCCCCATGCACGACTTGGTGGATGAAGAGCTGGACATGAGCTGACAATGTGCCCTTGCAATCCAGAACACCAACCGTATCCTGGGCCACATCAAAAGAAGCATGGCTGGCAGGTCGAGGGAGGGGATCCAGCCCCTCTACTCTGCTCTGGTGAGACCCCCACCTGGCATACTGCATCCAGCTTCGGAGTCCCCAGCAAAAGAAAGACATGGTCCTGGTGGAGTGGGTCCAGAGGAGGGCCACAAAAATGATCAGAGGGAGGAGCACCTCTCCTGTGAGGAAAGGCTGAGAGAGCTGGGGTTGTTTATCCTGGAGAACAGAAGGCTCCAGGGAGACCTTACTGCAGCCCTTCAGTACTTTGAAGGGGGCTTATTTGAAAGATGGGGACAGACTTTGCAGCAGCACCTGTAGCGATAGGACAAGAGGGAATGGTTTTACACTAAAAGAGGGTAGATTTAGGCTAGCTCTAAGGCAGACATTTTTTACAGTGAAGGTGGTGCCAATCTGCCCCAGGGGAAAATTCCTTCCTGATCCCAGAGCTGGCGATCGGCTATTCCCTGAGCACGAGAACAAGACATGCCTCCTGGTCCCACAGGCTGGTCACGCCTCCCAGAAGATGCCCGAGCCCTGTTCTCCCTCAACCTGGAGCCATCTCAGGGGCTTCCGAGAGTGGCCAAATGCCCGCGGCCTGATGG
Source organism: Harpia harpyja (assembly GCF_026419915.1). Taxonomy (NCBI): domain Eukaryota; kingdom Metazoa; phylum Chordata; class Aves; order Accipitriformes; family Accipitridae; genus Harpia; species Harpia harpyja. Next base: position 175,306 of record NW_026293420.1, read on the forward strand.
ACCTTGGGGGCAAGAATCCTTCCCGCGCCTTCGGGCCGCCAGCGGGTGCTCCAAGGCACTGGGACCCCGGCAACATCTCTGCATCCCACTTCTTACGTCTCTGTAGGGAGGGTCTCACCGATGCCGAGCCGGTGCTGGGCGCTGACGTGCAGCTGACCCAGGGCCGCAAGAGGAGCGAGAGATGCCTTCTCCTCCTCCAGGAGGAAGTGGTGATCGCCAAGTTGCTGTAAGACCCTCAGAGCCCAGCTGCCTTTCCCCCATCCCTGGCCCTGGCACCAGGGCAGGGACACCCCGGCACCAGCCCCCGGCCCGAGGACCTTGGTGCTGGATGCACCCATCAATGTCCGTCCCAAGGGCAGGTGGGGGACGGGGCTCTGCCCGGGGGGACCCCCAGGAGGCCACCTCCAGCTCACCGGTGGCCTGCCTCTCCTCTCTGCAGACGTGGCACCACCCTGCGCCCACAGCTCCGCCTGGCCCTGGACCAGCTGTGGGTGCTGAGCGGCGGAAAGGAGGCAGCGGGGGAGGAAAAAGAGGAGGAGGAAGGCAGCGATGAGGACAGGACCTCCATCATCCTCATCTGGCCCACCGGCTCCTGCGTTGCCGCTTTTGGGTGAGTCGTGGTGCCACGTCCCGTGGCCGGGCAGGAGAGGTTTCCAACCATGCCCACGCCATCCTGTGAACGGCCTCTGCCCTGCGTGCAGGGAGCGGGAAGCATGCCGGCAGGGAGGGATGGGGGCATTGCCAGGTCCTGCATCCCCTGGTGCCCTTTGGGTCCCCAGAAGAGAAGGGCAAAAGCAGCTGCTCTGGCAGGACACGGGGAGCCAGGGCTTGGGCAGCGTCTCTGTCCTGCCCCGCGGGGCTTCGTCCTGCCCCTGTGTCCTTCCCCACGGGGCAGGGCTGCGCAGGCGCCCGCCTCTGCCCACGGGCTGGGGGGCAGCGGGGCCTGACGCTGGTTCTCCTCTCTTTCTGCAGCTCCCAGGCACTGAAGGAGCTGTGGGTGGGCACACTGCTGGGGTAAGCTGGGGGGGATGCTCCAGGCGCAGCCAGACGGGGGCAACACAGCTCTCCAGCTGGGGAGAGGTGCTCCCACGGCTGTGGGCAGCTCTCGGGCAGACAAGGGATGAGTGGGGATGGAAAGGCTCTTCTGCCTCTGTTTGCATCAGGGAGTGGCCGGTGGGGAAGCAGAGCTGAGTGCCCGGCAGGCAGGAGCTCTGCAGGGAGCTCTGCTCTCTGCTTGGTTCCAGGCCGGTACCCGGGGGTGGCTCGGGATCCCTTTTGCTGGAAGGAGAAGTGGTGTCTTGGGGCTCACTCTTTTTCTGTCCCTTCCCGGTGCACAGGCAAGCAGAAGGAGTGAAGAGAGTCCCGGTGATGCGACTGCCCTCCATCACATACCTGCAGCAGAAGCTGAGCCGCCACCATGCCGTGAATGTCACTCTCATCTGGGCTCTGTCCCCCAAGCACTGGTCCTCCAGCCAAGCAGCAGAGGCATCACTTCTCACCTTCTTCCTCTCCTTCTCTCTTGCCCAGTGGAGGACATTAAGGGCCAGAAGCCTGGAGACCCTGATTGAGAGCCAGGCAAAGGTGAGAATGGCTGCCTTTCACCTGCTTCTCGCTGTGCCAGGGATGTCTGGCAAGTGTGGTGACCTGCAGGGAGCTGAGAGGGTTGGGGAGCCACGAGGAACACCAGCACGTCCTCGCTGGCGGCGCTGGGAGGAAACCTGCCGTGTGGGGCAGAGAGCCCGGGAGGGCAGAGGGTCCCAGCTCTGCCGCGCTCAGGCTGCTGGTGCCAGGTGGCAGCTCGCCGGTGGCCCTTTCTGCTGCGGGGCTGCTCTCTAAACACGGTCTGGTTCTTGCAGGCTGATCCCAAGCAAGGGCCTCCGCTGGTCCCTTCTGGTAATGGAGGGGGATGTTGCTACTTGGCAGGTGAGTTTGGAAAAGACAGGCAGGGAGGGCCGCCTTTCCTCCTGCAACCAGCACTTCTGCAGAACATGGGATGCTGCTGTGGCTGCCTTTCACCTGAGCAAGTCTGTTCCCATCGCTCTGCAGCAGGAGAGAGCTGAGCCCGCGGGGTCCCTTCGTTCCCACCTGAAGTCCCTCCCTTGCATGCAGGGGCATAGGGGACATTGCCAAGCAGTCGAGGGGCTGCCTGCCTCTGCTCCATCCTCAGAGCTGGGCAGATGGGTCTTTGCTTGTCAGCTGGAGTCAGCAGGAGAAGAGCTCACTTGTCCCCTGAGTGTCACCTTGCAGGTTTGGCACCCCAAGGGAGGATGTCACCTGGACGAGGAAGGACACCCTCTTGGCAGTGGCTACTGAACATGGTTCTCCAAGGACATGGAGTCTCTGCTGCTGCCCACAGCTTGGAGGAGGGCAGGGTGAGGGCTGGGACAGGTTGTCCCGGTGGCACACCAGCTCTCAGGAGCCTCCGAGATGGAGCCCCAGAGCTGGAGCTGCGGTTCCAGCTGCCCGCTCCCTGCCCATCCTGCCGCACCGCTCTACCATGCGGTGGGCAGGGCAGGCTCCAAGAGTGCTGGCCTGGCAGTCTCCATTGATGGGCTCTTGCTCTGTTTTCCTTTGCAGCTGGAGGGAGCAGGAGGAGGAGAAGGGGGCTGCCTCTCTGTGGGGGGGACAGCACGCTGCCCCAGCCCATCCAGGTAAGCCAGCCTGGACAGGGGGTCCCCAGCCCTGTGCCTTCTTGGAGAGGCGGTATCCCCAGGAGAGGAACCATGGGGCTCTGGGGATAGGGGATTTGGCTCTTCACCCCCAGCACACCCTTTTGGTGCCAGCCCCCTTGGGGAGGCAAGGAGCCAGGTCTGGGGCAGTGCTCTGGCCACTGCTGTTGCAAGGCAGCTCCCCAGCCAAGTGACTGTCGTCCTGCCTCTCCTGCAGGAGCTGCTGGCTGTCCTGCACCAGGAAGGGCCATTGACAGAGGGCATATTCCGGAGGGCTGCCAGCGGGACGGTGCTTCGGGAGCTGAGGGAGGCCCTGGACGGCAGTGTGGACGTCGACCTGGGAAGCCAGCTTGTGCTCCTGCTGGCCGTCATCTTGAAGGTGAGCACTTCTGGCCTGCAGCTGGAAGAGCTCCTGCCTGGCCTGGAGTGTTCAGAGGCTCACCTGGAGCCCTTGGCATTGCAGGACTTCCTCCGAAGCATCCCTGGCAAACTGCTTGTGACCAACCTCTATGCAGAGTGGATGACAGCAGTGGAAAGGACAACCAAGCAGGAGAAGGTGGAAGAGTTGGAAGCGTAAGTGTGGCCAGCAGCCTGCCTGTTTAGCAGGAGCTCTGACCACTGGCTGAGAGCACCTGCAAAGCTGCGCAACACAGCCACTGGCTCCCACCTGCCTTGTGCAAGCCTGGGGAACAGCTGTGGGCAACATCTGCAGGCAACATCTGCTTTATTGACGTTGTGCTCCTGTTCCCTCAGGGTGGCCGACAAGTTGCCTGCAGCAAACCTCCTCCTCCTCAAGCAGCTGCTGTCCCTGCTCCAGCATATCGGCCACAATGCGTGCACCAGCAGGATGAGCTGCAGCAATATGGCCATCGCGTTGGGCCAAACCTGCTGAGCCCAGCCAACGAGGACCTGCTCCCGCTGGAGCTGCTGCTGGAGGTGCCTGACAAGGTACGCTGTATTTCCCGTCCAGCTGCAGCCTTCCCGGCTCACCAGAGCTTGGCCGTTCAGAGGTCCCTGGCTGCCTCCTCTCCTGAGCAAATGCTGGTGGGGTGGCTGCCTGGAAGAGCAGTCCCGCGGTGACAGCCTTCTGCACAGAGGCAAGTGTCAGGATCGGGAAAGGCTGCTTCACACGTTTTCAGGCACTTGCGCTGAAAGCAAGGCTTTCCTGTGTACAGGTGAACATGCTGGAGGAGTTCCTGATTGAAAACTGCAGGAAAATCTTTGGGGAGGAGATGGCTGGCCTTTCCAGTCCACCAGTCGAGGAGCTGCCAGCGCCCATGGACAGATCCACAGGTATGAGGAGGGACTGAAGGTTGTCACAGCCTGAGCAGACAGCCGGTGTAGGGCTTCAGGTGGGTTTTGCTTTAGCTGTTGTCCACTTCCAACAAGTCACTTTGCTGCACATGCTTTTGCTTTCCAGAGCTGCCTTTGGAAGAGCAATGTGGCCCTGCAGGAGAAGCAGACGTGGAGCACCAGGCAAAAGCCTTCCTGGACGCACCACCCTCTCTGCTCATCCTCCAGAAAGCAGCAGGGGCACACACAGTGATGGGATCGGAAACAGCAGAGTATGGCAGCTCCACAAATGCTGGGACAACGTGTCTCATGTAGGAGGGGAGTTCTTGATGAGTCCAAGTAGCTGCTGTGCCTCTTCCTGGCATTCCATCTCTTGTGGCTTTCTGTGGGTTTTGTTTTTTTTTTCCCCACTGGCATGATACATTGTAAGTTTAACTGGTAGGGTTGTTTCTCAAATGTTAGGCATGTGCTTAACCAGGGGAAATATCTATAAAGTACCTCCAGAAAGAGAGATTTCAAAAGCAAAGCCTCCCACCGCAGAAGGTGGTATTGCACCAAAGGGATATCCCCAGAGCTCTGTCTCGGGAGGGCAGAAGAAAGCCCGGCAGAATGAAGTGGGCAAGGCTTTTCTTGCCTGGGGGGGACCACAGGCTCCCTGCTGAATGGCCCCCACAAGCATCACACACCTGTGTGAACATTGTGTTCCAAAGGGAAGCCCTTGGAAGACAGGGCTAATGCAAACTGGCCAAAGGGATCTTCTCTGTAGAGCTATGGTAGCAATTTGCCAAACAGTCGCTTACTGCTCCAGGGCATCCCTTGCCACCTGCTAATGCTGACATTTCTGGTTTAGGCACCTCTTGTTTTGCCTCCAGCCACCCCAGAGACCACAGTAGACTCCCTGGGATGCGCAGAAGAACTCAAGAGCCCTTCAGAGGAAAGCAGGTAAAATGAGTCAGCTTTGTTTAAATCAAGAACTGATTCCAGTTGATCCTGGCTTCACCTATCTAATTACACTGCGGGATGGAAAGGTTTGCAGGCTCCCCCCAGGAAAATGAAAACTGAAGAAAGAGAAAAGAGTCCTGGGCAGAGGAGAGGAAATGCCAACAAGAAAAGAAAAGAAGGAAGAGAGAAAAAGATGGGGACTGAAAGCAAGCAGGAGGGGCCAGAAGGTGAAGAAGCCCAGTTATGTACCAGGCTCTGCTGCCCATCTTTCCCAGCCCTGAACACTGCTCTACATCAGTCGAAGTCGCTGGCAAGGACGGCGAGGGATGGTGCTGCACAGGCTTTGGAAATTAACTCCGTGGCAGCTCCCCAGGGGCTCCCCTTCAAGCCCTGCTGTGTGGTATTACCCAGGGGGATAAGGGGCCAGAGCCATCCTGTAGTCAATGCCAGCAATAGCTCTCTCGTCTGGGCTAGAAGCAATTCCTTGTCGACTGTGTTCCCCAAAGAAATGGGAACCAAGTCATGCCTGTTCCTGCCTTTGTGGGTTTATCAGTGCTTTCTGACTCTTATCGTTGTAGGTGCCAATTTCCTGGTACTGGCTGAACCACGGTGACTCCCAGGCTCCCGCACTTCATGTCCACAATAAAAGGATATTTTCTCTTTTTTGACTGTGTCTGCTGCACGATCTTCTGGCCGAGGTAGAGGTTGTTTTGTGATTAATTGTATTGGAGGAGTTTGGGATCATCCCTTGTCCCAGAATCCTTTCCAGCAGGCATCAGGGCTGAGTTCAGGGGCTTTAGGAGTAAAGCACAGAATCACACAGAATGGCTGAGGTTAGGAGGGACCTGTGGAGGTCCTCTGGTCCAACCCCCCCGTTCAAGCAGGGTCACCTAGAGCAGGTTGCCCAGGACTGTGTCCCCTTGGGTTTTGAGTATCTCCAAGGACGCAGAGTCCACAACCTCCCTGGGCATCCCGTGCCAGCGTTTGTCCCCTCTGACAGCAAAGTTGTTTTCTCATGTGCAGCTGGAATATCATGTACTTTAATTTGTGCCTGTTGCTTCAGGTGCTTTCACTGCACGCTCCTGAGAAGAGCCTGGCTCCCTCATCTTCCTTCCCTCCCAGAAGCTTTTTATACACATTGATAATACACCTCCCCTCCCCTCCAGTCTTCTCTTCCCCCAGCTGGAGAGCGCCAGCTCTCTCAGCCTCTCCTCACATGGCAACAAGAAGGAGAATTTCCACCGGTCCTCTTTCGGACACTTTCGGAAGGCCTCCCTCCCTCTCAAATAAGGAATTTGAGACATTAATCTACATCTAGGTTTCCTCATCAGCTGTGTGATTGCAGTTTGATGTGGTGGTGCAGAAACAAAAGTGGAAGGAGCTACCGTCTGTCGCCTACCATGAAAGTCAGCTGTAGCGGAGAGGATGCGTTCGTTGATTTGCTACCTCTGTAACAGCAAGCCCATGCTCAATTGGGAATTCAACTGCAGGTTCCTCCTCTCATCCCAGCCAGGTCCCTTAGTGGTCCCTTGGCTTTCCCGGCTGCTCTGCTGGTTCCCTACTGGCACAAACCAGAGAGGAAACCGTGCAGTGCTCAGCTCTTCAAGGGCTGACATAACGAGTAAAAGGGGCAAAACTTTTCTCTCTTGTTGTCCGAGCTGAGGAGGATATGGTTTTAGTGACACCAAAGGCTTTTGTGACTCTGTCACGTTTTTCTTCTTTTGTTGTGTTTTTTTAATTTAGAGGAAAATTAATCAAGGCATCCAAAACGATTCTAGGCTTGATGGCATCAAAATAAGCCAAAAATCAGTTTGGAAGACTGACATTTCAAACTCTTCTTTCACTGTAAGACATTCCAGAACAGCCACAAAATTACAGGCTCAGAGTTGAAACCCAGTGTTGTGGCTGATCTGAAATTTTTTTCTTACTTTTTTTTCATCCACTGAGAGTTATTGGAGGAAAAAAGGGGATTTCTTTCAAAATAGAACATTTCTTTTCCTCTGTCCTCCTTCTTCTTTACCTGTGATCTGAATGTTGGTGGTTTTAATGTGGGGGTATTTTAGTGCTGTGTCACTGTAGTAATAGCTGTGATGATAGAGACACTTACTGTAGGACAGGTAGAAGTTGACAGTGGAGATCATCAGGCTGGAGAGGTCAAAGGAAAAAGCAGGGGGCTGGCGTTGCCTGGAGAGGGAGGGTCCAGTTTCCAAACTAGGTCAGCGTGTGTCCTCATCTCCCATGTAGCACGTGAATCACACGCATGACTGCAAAGCAATGTGACCCCTAGAAAAAGCTCCAGGTTGCCCAGCAGCATTGAATGGGAATTCAGCCCTTGCCAGCAGGAAGGAAACAAGCCCTGCAAGCACACGCTGAGGCATGAGACCTTGACTGGGGCTAGGGAGTATGTCAGGGGACCCACGTGAAACCCCCAGCCCCTGGAGTGGCGGCTGGAAGATGGGTAGGTCAAAGGACCCTGATGGGAGCCCTGCAGGGCCTCATCCATTGGACCAACGGGCACCTTCCCTTGTCACACAGAGCATCTCATGGGCTGGAAAAGGGATGCTCTGGACATGCTCTTCCCTGCGCTGGGGTCCCAAGGAAATTACAAGGCCTCACCGAGGAAGCTGTGTGGTCCATTTAACTCTCCCCTCTCCAGCAAGGGTATGAAGGGCATTTAAATCAAGGGAACCTGTCTACAGAATGAGGAAGCAGTAAAATGTCAGCATGCTGGATGAATCAGCAGTGGATCACCCTGTGCTGCCCTTGCACCCATAGGTGCACCCATAGGTCCATAGGTGCATAGGTTGGACCATAGTCCAACCCTGCTCCCACGTCCGTGTGCACTTTCCGAGGTGACCGGTCCCTGCCCTCCTGCCCTGGTTGTGCTCTGTAGCTCTTGGCAGGGTTTTCAGGGAGTTTGGCCCTTGGTTTCTGCTCCTCAAAATATGTTTCCTTTCCACGAGCTTTCCAGCCTGCCCCCGCCAAAGGGACAGCCCAATTCAGCACCCGTCACCAGGCACCACAGGGCTGGGACCATACTCCCGCTCACAGCAGTCGTGACACAACCAGCTTTCACAGCTGCAATACTGTTGTGAGTCCAGAGCTGTTGGCTGTCCCACACAGCGTGTCCCGACAGTCCACGTCCACAGAGGAACATACAACTATTGCCTTGTGTTTGCCGCAAGAGGGAAAAAACTTAGCAGCCCCAGACTCCTCCAAGGAAGCCACCTGAGCAGTTTTGTGTATGTTGGAGGCAGGTCAATGCCCAGTAGCTCCCTGAGACTCCTCCCAGGCATCACCCGGGGTGTTTTGTCCTCCCACTGTAGGGAGCAGAAATGATAGAAACATAGAATGGCTTGGGTTGGAAGGGACCTTCAAAGATCATCTAGTCTACCCCACCCCCCGCCATCAGCAGGGACATCTTCTACTAGACCAGGTTGCTCAAAGCCCCCTCCAACCTGACTTTGAATACTTCTAATGATGGGGCATCCACAGCTTCTCTGGACAACCTGTTCCAGCGTCTCGCCACCCTCAGCGTAAACATTTCTTCCTTATGTCCAATCTAAACCTACCCTCTTTCAGTTTAAAACCCTCACCCCTTCTCCTGTCACTACAGGCCCTGGTAAAAAGTCTCTCTGCGCATTTCTCAGAAGTCCCCTTCACATACTGAAAGGCTGCAGTTAAGGTCTCCCTGGAGCCTTCTCTTCTCCAGGCGCAACACCCCAACTCTCTCAGCCTTTCTGCACAGGAGAGGTCTTCCAGCCCTGGGATCATTTTTGTGGCCTTCTCTGGACCCGCTCCAACAGGTCCGTGTCTTTCTTGCGCTGGGGACCCCAGAGCTGGATGCAGTGCTTCAGGTGGGGTCTCAGGAGAGCGGAGGAGAGGGGCAGAATCCCTTCCCTTGACCTGCTGGCCATGCTGCTTTTGGTGCAGCCCAGGATACGGTTGGCTTTCCGGGCTGCAAGCGCACATTGCCAGCTCACGTCCAGCTTTTCGTCCACCAGCGCACCCCCAGCTTACTCGCTGGCAGGGCAGCGTGGGAACAGAGTAGGCCTTGGGGCCGTGCAAGCAGCGGCCAGCAATAGCTACAACATGGGTGTGCTACCAACACTGGTTTGGTCACACATCCAAAACTCGGCACCATACGTGCTGCTGGGAAGAAAATTAACTCCATCCCAGCCAAAAGCAGAACAGACGGTGTCTCTGTTATGGCTCGATAGCAGCTTTGTGCTGCTCTGCGTTTTATTTCTGGCTTTGCCTTACGTGGTGTATCTGGCGTGCACGCAATGGAGGGGGTGGGGCTGGTATTGCCCTACACAGTACCCCCGTCCTGTGCACTTGTTTTAGGGTGGTTTCGAGGATTCCTGAGAAGGTAAACACACACACACTGACTATAAGGCAAAAAGCAAGCATTTTATTAACTACACACATGCGCTATGCTAAGGGTATTTTACAAAGCAAAAAAAAAACCTGTTAACATACCGACCCAAGGACTGTGAAGAAGAAGAACCACCCATACATTCCATACATTCTTGTGCGGTCTTGCGCCGCGAGCCCAGTCCAGCAGTCGGTAGGTGCCAGCTTTACGTGGGCGTCCCCACGGAGGCAACGGTGACCTTGCCGTACACCAGCCCACTGCTCTTCGGAAAACTCCGGTATTTTATACATTTGTGGAGGAACGGGTGTCGACACTCACAGCCAATGAGTGTCGAAACACGCCTTGATTGTAACATAGGAAGCCTATGGCACATGCGCCCGCTGGCCAGGCACGCTGCACGTGCCATAGCCATCCCTTCTATTAGTTCATGGGCTCTGCGCACACGGCAAATTACCATAATCCATCAGTCATGTCCACTATGCTCTAACCAATAGCAGGACTTTTGCAAGGTAAGCAAAATTATGTGTGGTGCCTTGTATTCCTCCATTATTGCACATACTACCTCCCCTAACATTGCTCTACTTTCTTATCCCTATGGTCAGCATTTCAAACAATAGACAATAAACTATCTGTTCCCTGTGCTGACTGCGTTTTTTAGTTATCTACTTCTTACTCAGTGTTCATCCACGGACCAAAATTCCATCTTTTAACCCTTCCGTACACAGCACTCCAGGACAAAGCTGGCACAGGGAGCAGAGGTGGGGGTGATGACCCGTTAATGAGCCCCTTTGGTGCCTCTGTGGCTCAGGATTTAGCAGGACGGTCCCACCAGGGAAGCTGGGCTCCCCCAGCCTGTTGGCGGGTCTCATGCCCAGCTCCCTGCCTGCTGACACCGTGGGCATCCAGGTCCCTGTGTGCCCCGATACGAAGTTCGGCCCAGGATTGGTGAATCCCTGGGTCTGCTGCCATTACGACCTGGACAATTGTGCTACTGATCCCCATGCAGCGCTACAGGCTTGGGGAAGAGTGGCTGGAAAGCTGCCCGGCAGAGAAAGACCTGGGCGTGCTGGTTGACAGCCGGCTGAATATGAGCCAGCAGTGTGCCCAGGTGGCCAAGAAGGCCAATCGCATCCTAGCCTGTATCAGGAACAGTGTGGCCAGCAGGAGCAGGGAGGTGGTTGTTCCCCTGTACTCGGCACTGGTGAGGCCGCACCTCGAGTCCTGTGTTCAGTTTTGGGCCCCTCACTACAGGAAAGACATTGAGCTGCTTGAGCGTGTCCAGAGAAGGGCAACCAAGTTGGTGAGGGGCCTTGAGCACAAGTCTTATGAGGAGCGGCTGAGGGATCTGGGGTTGTTCAGTCTAGAAAAGAGGAGGCTGAGGGGAGACCTTATCGCTCTCTGCAACTACCTAAAGGGGGTTGTAGTGAGGTGGGTGCCAGTCTCTTCTGTCAGGTGTCTGGAGATAGGACAAGAGGAAATGGCCTCAAGTTGAGGCAAGGGAGATTTAGGTTGGATATTAGGAAAAATTTTTTTACTGAGAGGGTTGTCAAACATTGGAATGGGCTGCCCAGGGAAGTGGTTGAGTCACCATCCCTGGAGGTATTCAAAAAGCGAGTGGACAGGGTACTCCAGGGCATGGTTTAGGGGGCATGGTTAATGGTTGGACTCGATGATCTTGAAGGTCTTTTCCAACCGAAATGATTCTATGATTCTATGATCCGTATTTATTGCTGTGCTGTTATTCGGACATGAACGGTCGATCCCTGAAGCTGTCCGTCAGGAGTCTGTCACCGTAGCCCAAACCCATACCCTGGCGGGGCTGGCTCAGGCCCTTGCAGGAGGGCCGGCGCGATGGGCTTGGGGCGCGGGCGGGTGGCTGCAACTCCTCTGGGGGCTCGAGGTCGCTGGGCTGGTCCCGCAACACCCGGCTGGCTGAGTTGGACAGCCATGGGGGCCGGGGTGGAGGCGGGCGGGCCGGGCGGCTGTCCGGGCTGGCGGAGGCCCGTTCCCTGGTGCTCTGTGGCAGGCGAGCTGGTTTTCCAGGCACAGGTGATGGCTTTTGCCGTCGGGTCCAGCTCTCCGGGGTGCTGGGGCGGCTGCTCGGGCTGTCCAGGCCCGAGGAGCAGCTGCTGGTGTCGTGCCGGGCTCGCGAAGCTGCGGAGAGGCGCCTGCGGAGAGAGGAGGCTGCTGAGGCCCCACCGCGGCTGTGGGGCCGGGCGGGTGTGAGGGTGCGGGGCAGCACACCCGTGGGGTGCGGGCACCTGGCTGCACGTGGGAGCTGTGGGCATGGAGAGCTCCGTGCAGAAAACGGGGCACCCCGCACCCCTCGTCTGGGGCTCTGCTCGCCTGCCCACGGCTTGTCTCCTCTCGGCCCTGACCATCCTGACCTGCCTGCTCTGCACGTGCCTGGAAGGAGACCTGCCCGCGACAGACGAGGGGACCAAAGCTGGGCACAGCACTGCAGGGCCAGGAGAGCCTCCTGTTCGCCTTTCTCAGCGTGCCTGGCAGAGACCAGCACTCGGCTCCCCTGCCCGTCCCTCACCACACAAGGGCCCAGCCTCGGCTCTCTGTTCAGTGAGATGCCCTCCATCCTCCTTTCAGAATATGTATCCAAAGAGAATGTACCCCTGCACAGAAAAAAAACCCTGCCTGTGCTGAGAACACGCACGCTGGCAGTGCTCAGGTGCAGATGGGACAGACTGACTTTCTTTCTCCAAAGCAAGGCCAAGAGCTGGGAAGGTTCCTCACCACGGTCTGAGTTGCTGGGACACCCTGGCCGAGGTGAACCTCTGGGATTTACGGCATCAGGGTGATTTCTGCTGGTAGGTTCACTGGCAGGAAGATGTCACTATTGCGCTTCTCACTTTCTATGGCAATGTCATCCCTCGTTTTTCTTCCTGACCTTGCTCATCCTACGTCTGTCACTGAGTCTGCTCTTGTCGAGGCAGGGTCACTTTTAACTAACACTTGCAACAGTAAGAACAGGTTTCAGAAAAGAGTGCCCATGAATTGAGAGGCCAGTTAAAACATCTTACAGCAGAAATCTCAGTAGAGTTTGGCCAGTAACTGACTCGGCACTCCAGAATACCCTACCTCTAAATGCTTCATGGCTAATAGCAGCCATCTAATAGAGAAGTTTGGCAAAAAACCCTCCCAACAACTCACCGTTGTCTCTTCCTCCACACACGGATCACACAACACAATATCATTCCAAACAGCACGGAGCCCAAGACCGCCACGGCACCTTCTATGCAGTAGTACCGGAAATCTTGAGGATCCATCACATTTGTGTTTCTCTTGCCATCCACACCTGGAGGAACAATTCTGTGCATTAGTGTGTCCTGCACACTACTGGTAATCTCACAGGAGGTCTGACATTGCCAGGAAATGTTCTTTCTCACTTTGTTAGCATCTCTGCACCAGCGAACATGCTGGGGCTGCAACGTTTCCTCAGTTTCAGTAGAAGCAAAGGAAACTCCCAAAGCCGTTGCAAATCAATGCACTCTGGAGCCTCTCTTTCTCCTCAGAGCTTTGCTTACACTCTGGCATGGCCGTAATCCAGTTTTCCCAGTGTCACGGGTTTGCTCCCCCTTCTCGGCCACCCTTCACATTTGCACACAATTTCTTTTGCGCTTACCCACCTTCACTCTCCAAGGCTTGCTAGTGCTGCTGCCTGGAGGCTCTCTCTGACCCTTTGGGACAAGTTGTCCCACTGAACAGAACTCATGAGGCCAGGTGGAGAGCATGTGGGGGAGCGCAGTTGTTTGACCAAGCGCCTCTTTGAGTGAGGCAGACAAAAACCATCCCTGCGTCAGGGAGTGCCACCCCCAGCTCTCTCCCCAGCCCAGCACCCACACCCTGAGGGGATGGAGTCAGGCCCTCTCAGGAGACACCTGAACCTTGCTCTCTCCGTCTTCGCCTTTTCTCCAGCGTGGGCACTGCTTGCATGCCCCCAGGTTTCAGGACTTGTCTTCCCCTTATGGCCCCCTGCAAGACTGCTAATTACCTGCGTTCTTTGGAGAAAATTCATATCTCCTGGCGTGGTGGGCTTCTCCGGGGCTGGACAGCACTGCCACTGCCAAGAATCAGAGAAAGGTAAAGCCTCAGCATGGCTCAGGCACAGAAGATGCAGGAGGGTGGCACAGGTTCCCTCTAAGCCCATGCCCGATCCGTCAGTGAATCCCTTTGGACCTCAGTTCACAGGAGGGATCCCCCTCTGTTGTGCTTAGGGGGACTCAGGGCAAGCTCTGGGATGCAGGTATTGCAGGAGGCACATTCGATTAAGAGTCGTATTTCCCATCATCTGCTGAGGGTGGTTCAGATGGCCTCATTCCCAAACCGGCAAAGTTCTGAAATTCCTGTGAACAGGGTGCGGTGGGAGGTGAGCATCTCACTGCATCCACAGAGGGTTACGAGTGAGTGTCTCTCTGGCACACCGATGGCAGTAACCTCCACACCCCAGAGATGACAGTCATCCTCAGAGAGCCGTTCCTGGCTTCTTTTAGAACACTCGCTCTGTACTAATAGTTTGGCTGCTGACAAGATGTGCAGTAGCGGGCACCAGGGGAAGAGGCTGCAGACACACAGTGATTTTGATTCGTGACACTGGATGACTGAAGGACAGCAATTACCTGGCACGCCTGTTGATTGAATTGCCCCTGTTTTTTCATCAGAGACTGGCACCGCGTCACTGTCTCCTTCCTGAAACGCCTCCTTCTCCACAGTCTCACGGTCCATCTCTTTAGAAAGAAAGTGGGTCAGTTTAATTAGAAGTAACCGTTCCTCATCAGGAACGTGGTATCTTCAGGAGGCAATACTTCTCAAAATACATTAATAACACTTAGAAACAAAGCCTGGGCATTTGGGGGTGCACCTAGTCACTAGTCCAAATAACGTATCATTCACGGAGAAAAATTTAAGCACTAGACACTTTCCAGTTTACCAGTAGACAGCAAATCCTGACCTGCTGAGATTGCAGGGGATTACATGTGATCTTGTTGACATTCCACTTAGTGCATTTTTGGCAAACTGCAAGATGATGGTAAATTACTTCCTTCAGAGAAGACAGGAAGATGCTGTAACCAGTTCAGCTGGGGAAAGAGTCCTGAGAAGCACTTCCCATCATACCAACTCCACCACATGGTAAGGGTAACAGACACACACGGTGGACTGAACCGCAAGCTCTTGCTACCACATTCTGGGCACTTTCACAAGTGGCAGCGAAGAGCCCACAGTCCCCCAAAACAAGAGGAAAACCACAACCAAGTTATCTAGAACACAACTAGAAACAGACAGGCAAACCACCCGACACCGAATTCACAGCCCTTCATTTTAGCTGCCTTCAAGTTAGGTGTCTGGCCTTCAGCTGGGTGTCCAGCTTTCACCTGTCCCTGACACTGAGGTGTCACCGAGAGTCCTCAGACATCAAGGAGAACAATGGGGTTAGACCAGGCTGTGAAGCCGGGGTGCTCCCATCCTGGCCAGGGGATGCCTGCAGCCCAGGCAAAGTCTGCCGGTCTCAGTGACCCCAAGCTCCCGGCACATCCCGTCCAGCGGCCAAGGGCACTCTCCCCACCAGCGACTGGCGGGGTGCTGGCCCTCTCATGGCTTATCAGGAATCAGCTCCTCAGCCAAGTCCCTCACACACTCGAGGTGTGAGCACCGCCAGTTCCTGCCAGCTGGATACCAACGTCTGCCCAGAACAGCTTTGGCCAGTAACACTATAACTGGGGCAGCAGCCGTCCCTGGGGCTCAGCTGAACCACAACTGGCAGCAGAGACTCTGCACCATCTCTACAGCTCACCAGCCCCTGCAAGGCGTGAAATCTGAGTGTCAGCGCAGTGAGGCTCTGATCGACCCCTTCCTGCTGCGTAGGCTACGGCTTGTCCATACATGCATCTGAAACCTCAGCTTCCCAAGTCTTCTGGTTATACCCACCACGTGCTGCTTTGTCCAATTCCTTCAGGATTTCCTTTAGGACTTCTGGTGACCACTGGGAAGATTTTCCTATTTCAGCTTTAGCTTTATGCTTTGCTCTTTGAGGACCTTAACAGAAAGTATAAAGTTAAATTTCTCAAGAATAACATACTGAAAACGAGCGCTTAGTCTGTGAAGTCAGTCAGGACTGACTACTCACCCCTGGGATGCCAGGTGAGCTCCAGCACGGGACCCAGCCGAGAAGCTGGAAAAGCCCTCCCTGTACCCACATCTGCAACCAAACACCCACGAGAAGTTCCCATCATACATTGTGATATACACTGTCATACTGAATAGCAGAACATATAAGGGGATCACATAGCAACATGGCACACACGATGCAGGCCTATATTCTCACACCTGCAAGAGACATCTCGCTCACATTTGGGCTTTGAGCTGGCAGCTCTCAAAGGAAGTAAAAAGCCATGACGTACCCGTGCGATCTCCCTGCGTGTCAGCCCTGGAACCCAGCTGGGAAGCTGGATATCCATTACGTCCAGCCACATCTGTAAACAAACAGAACAGAGAAGCTCCCATGAAAGATTTCAATAGACTTCTTCAGATGTGAACACCAATGAATGCAGTTCAAACACAGGATTGCTCCATGGCACTCGTCTCTTCCTGCCACTCAGGAGCACTGTGCAGGCTGTTACTGGGTGCCTGGACCATGCCAGTTTAAAACAAACCATGCACAGAGCTGCCAGCAGAAAGGACTCCCTGGAGCTCACACCAGCTCTAAACTCAACCCCAACAAGCCCGCTGGCTTTGCAGCAGGCACTGGAAGCAGCGCAGGGTTGGAGAGGCTGGGAAAGAATGTTTTGCAAGGCAGAGCGCCCCAGGCCATGTCACTGAGCCTGACCCACTCCCTCTCTGCTCTTCTGCATGTCTAAGCATCGGCCGAGAAAATATTAAGTTAAATTTCATATGAACGAATGTTAAAACCTAAATGCCCGCTCATTCAAGTGACATACCTGTGGGGTTGCCCTGAGGCTCCCGGACAAGATCCGGCTGAGCAGTCGGGTGGCCATCGGCTACGGGCACAGCTGTAATCAAGCACGTTTCCATTAGAGGCTGTGATCTACTTCTTTCTCAGTGACCTGCAGTCACTGCAGGGGGGTCAGGTAATGACGTGGGACCCAGACATGGGTGAAGATTTCCAAAGCTGCAGAGGGCCTGGGGGACCTGGGTTCACCCAAGGAGAGCACTGCAGGGCTAGAGCAGGAATGCTCCTGTTTTCCTGAGCAGACATCTCCCAAGGACGGACGTCCCTGAGGCTGAAAGCCCGGATTCAGCCGGGGAGCGGCAGAGCCACAGCCCTGGGCACAGGCAAGTGCCCCTGCAGGCTATTGCCTGGCCCCTGTGGTGCTGCTCTGGCCCCGACATGCAGGCTGGGGGAAGGCTGCCCTGGGGCAGGGCAGCACAGGGCCAGCTCTAGGGATGGTTCCTCACCCCGCGGGTGCCACTCTCAGCCCCACCGTTCACCTGGAAAATGCCTCCCCAGCGGCTGCAGCCCCCTGCACCTCCCCGCGGGACGTCTGCCTCCCGCTGCCCGTGGAGCTGGCCACGGCTCACCCGGCCCAGCCCAGCCCCGCTGCTCTCACAGCCCTGCCACACCACGACCCCAGCCCCGCTGTCACCCCGAGGTGTGGTGGGTGCTGCGCCACGCTGCCAGGGCTGGGTGCTGGCCCTCGCCTGCCCACCCACCTAATCCCCGCGCTTGCCACGGAGCAGCCCCGACAGCCCAGGCTTGCAGGGACACCACGAAGAGGATAAGGAGGCAGGCGGGGGTCATGGCCCCCCACGCCTGCACCATGCCGCCGCTGCTGCTGCTGCTGCTGCCGCCGCTGCTGCTGGCACTGCTGGAGCAGTGCCCGTGGTGCAGCACTGCACATCACGGCGTGGCACAGCGGGGCTCTGTGACCTCACAGTCCGGCCTTCCCACCGCGGCCACGGCCCTGGGGCACTGCCCCTCCCCCACGTGTTGAGTTTTTGGATTTAGATGAAATTAAGACCCCTTCAGCATCCTAGCTCTCTGCACATCAGCACGCTCCCTGCCATCCTCAGGCACTTTTGGCTACAGCTGCTTCTGTGCTTGCTGTTTGGCCACTGCTCTTCTGTGGATTTCTCTCTGCCTCGGAGTCTGAGGACAATTATGTGGGATCCTCTGGGCTGAGGGGATGGGAAAAAAAGAAATCCATATTATTTCCTATATGTAAATGCTACTGAGGCTACGGGCTGGCCAGACTTGTATGGAGAGCTTTAAACTAGATTTAGTGGGGGAGAAGGAGGAGGAGGAAAAGGAAGAACAGGAAGAACAGGAGGAGGACTAAAAGATCTTTCCTTTCCCACAGTGTTGCATATCTGGGGACTGATACAGCATCACTTGCCATCTAGTCAGTGAGAAGAAGTCCAATTCCTGTAAGCAGCTGCAGGTTGGTACCCACCAGCATTGGTAAAGATGTGATGCAGATAATAATTCAGCAGCCTGCTGAATGATTGTGAATTGATTTTCACAATCTTTTGGTAAAAAACAAGCAAAATAAGCGTAGCAAGTCAGGAGGTAAACTCAAGCATTAATTTCATGTACGAGCAAGAAATTGGTAACTATGGGAAATGATGTTCAAGGGTACAGATAAGACGGTGGAAAACACAGCTTCAAGAAGTCATTCATCTTACTGTCTTCACTAACAACCCTAGAGAGTCCAGCATTACGGGGTCCATCTCTGCAACAGGGGCTATTTCCAATTTGAGCTGCTCTTCAATAGCAAATGGGAGGCTATAAATTGTCTCCCACAGATGGAACTGCACCATCAGGAATCCTGCTGTACAACTGCCAGATAAAGTGACTTCAAAAGCTGGAGGTGGGAATCCAGTTCCATTTAAAAAAAAAAAAAAAATCTTATCACTACTGCAATTTTTGATGTCCTCTGTTCATACCTGGAACATTTTATGTACCTACATCTCTTAACCACACCAGAGAACACGCTGAGGTAGGAAGGGTTGCAGATGTAGCTCATCTAGTCTACAGCTAGTCATCTAGGCCACAGCTGCCTTTAAGGATGTATGGCCTCACTTTAGCTTTCATTGTGCAAAACAATCCCTAGTGTCACACTGATGCAGCCTGCTTTATTTCTGAGTGTAACAAGCCCTCAAATCCCAGATTTGTGGTTTCATAAGCACAATTCTGCTGGATCAGTCAGTTCAAGAGAAAACAGACTGCCTAGCAAGTATCAAAAGTTCCCAGGAAAGGATTAATCTGAGAACTTGAGGAGCCGTCTGACCTGGAAGGGGAAGTCCCTGAATCGGATGGGACAAAGACAGGCAACAGGACGTTCTCTAGTCTCACGAGGCCGAGCTGTGTGCTGAAGAAAGGGCACTGTGACAGGAGCTTCTGGTGGAGTCCTTGGTACTACAGGAATGGCCCCCCCAGATCTCAGTTCAGGGATTTACTCAGCTTCAACCCCACCACGCCTCGTATCAGCAACGGGAAGACAGTGGATCTCAAGTAAAGGCAATGGGCTCTCACCCCGATCCAGATCCACAGTGGTCCGTCTTCTACATAGCCTGTGCAGGCCCGTCCCTGTGAGCTTGGACTTCTCTGGCCCAAGGCTCAGCCTGGAGCTCTTCCTCAAGAAAGCAGTCCCAGCACCTCTCGTCATCATTCTTCACAGGCCCCAGTTCCACAGTGGACATCGGGCAGACTGACGCCTAGAACAAAACTTGCTGGGGAGGATGCTGCCTTTAGACTTCTCCTTTTCTTGGAGGCTGATGTACCTGGACTGAACAAGAGGGATAAGCCAAAAAGTAGTCAGTGTCCTTGCACTAACGAAATCACACAAGAGCCCAAAGCCAGATGCCTTCCCTGCTCTCAGTCACACCTGTTCAACAGCTCCAAATCTTCCCAAAGCAGACAAATCAGCCTACCAGATAAGGCATGAAGCCACACACCAGCCAAAAACATTGACCCCACACCAACCAAAGGCACAGGCAGAACCAAGCAAGAAACTCACAGGCAACCTTTGCACCGAGTTTGAGCTAGAAGCACGGAGCTAGCACAGGGCTACAGCAACCACCACTGCCAAACACGGCCGAAACTGTCAAGGACACTGCATTTTTACATGTGTCCTATTGAGACGCTTCTGCCTTTCGCTCCTACATTGCATTCTTTAGTACAGGAATAGGCGCCTGGTTAATCTTCTACTTAACAGGTTACTAGATTATTCAGCTATCCAAAACAGATGGAGTGAGTGTCCTGGGTTCAGCTGGGATAGAGTTAATTTTCACAGGACAGAGAGAAAGAGAGAAATGCAGATGAACTAAACTACAAAATAATATCATTGACTACAAAGCAAAAGACCCAGAGACCAGCTGTTGGTTTTACAGGGACAAAAGCAGATGCAGGAAGAAGCATACGGAAGTGTTTGCAGGTGAAAACCTAGCACGGGACTAAAGATTCATGATCTTACCCAGTATCGCTCGAAGGCAAAGGGTGCTATCAGAGCTACTCTGATGTGTGCCAAGACATTTAATAAATTCAAGCTGCTGTCTCCATCCAGCTTAAAAACATTAACTTACATCCCTCTCCTATTTCTGAATATCCAGATAGCAAACTATCACTAGAAGCCTCGTTCCCTAGACATTTTCTGACAAACTGCTTTGTGACAAAAAGCAACGAGATGATTCAACAGGAGCACAGGCTGTGCAAATTCAATGGTTGCCAGCAATTTCCTACAGAGCAGAAACTAAGGTGATCCCAAGGAAAGTTAGAGACCTTGCCAAGTGATGCAAGTACCACAGCAACTCCACTGGCAGAAAAACTCTTGAGCTTCAGCTGGACTTGGGAAGGGATTTCCTAAAGCCTCTTTCCTCCATGGCTACCCATGCAAGCAGTAGTGGAGCAGCACTGCCAAGCAAAACAGCAGGCACAATTCAAAAATCAGCCTCAATCAATGGCCCTGAGTGGTCTGCATCAGAGATTCAAAAGAAGGAATAAGGCAATTCAACTATAAACAGAAACTTATCATTGACTACGAAGGCAGAGCAGACAGCACGGTTTGTACTATCCTAAAGTATTCTAAACGTGAGAGACATGATTTCACCTCAAACTGGGTAAGTTAAAAACACCTGAGGGTGGCACCCCAGCTCTTCTCAAGGGTGGCCAGCCGGGGACCCGCGCTGCTGAAACAACCATCCAGAGAGTGCAGCAGCATGACCACACTGGTGTGCAGCACCTTACGACATGCACTGCTGCAGGGACAGGGTTTGCTTCCACTGGAGCAGATGCTGCTTTCAACAGCTTTCACCCTAGCGGCACCCCCCAAACCCAAAATAACCCTTAGGCCTGGTAGCATTGCCCAAATCCTGGAACAAACCCTAAATCCAGATGCATACTGCCCATTCCTCTCTATTCCCACCTGCCCACAGCCATCTGTTGTTTCCAATCTTGTAAATATTTTGTAAAAGCACTCTTTTTTTTTTTTTTTTTTTTTTTTTACTACCTGCTTTGACTTCACTACAGTACAGGCTCAGAGTCCATGACAATGGCTGGTGAAGTCCGTAGCAATACAGAATTGTGTAGGGATGAGTGGGATAGGTGCCCATTAGCCATCTGGTAGTTGTTCGCAATTGACTCCAAGTCCTCTGTACCTACCAACCTTCTGACTCATTGGAAATGAGTCAGACTGCACCAGAAGTAACACTGTCTGACCTGGTCAGACATATCAGACCACAAATGGTGGTTTTGAGACAGAAAATGCAACACAAACCACCAGAACAGTAGAAAAACCAGCCAGAAGAAACATACACAAGCCAAAGGCCCCTATCCAAACCCTGAAAAGACAAACAAGATAAAAAAGGAATTGCAAAAAAAAAAAAGACCACCCAGGACACAAGACAAAGCAAAAATAACATAACTCCAAGAACCCAGGGCCAACAATCCCACAGCCGGTCTGTAACAGTAACATGCTTTAATCCTAACTTGCCTAAATTCTGGCATCCTGTAATCCTGCCATCCCACAGCCCTAGCACACTGCAACACTAGCATACCATAACCCGAGCACATTGTAGCGCTAAGATATCAAAAAATGGAACACAAACTCCCTGGACATCTCCGCCAGAGCCTGCAGGTGGCCCCAGATCTCAGGCATCACAACTTTGAAGTGGGAGTGGGACAGAGCCACCAGGACATCACCAGCATCCATCTTCACATCATCCATCACACTCTGAAAAAGTGCCTGGCTTAAACGCTCCATGGGAGAAAGGCACTCGGAGACGCTGAACCAGCCAACCATGGCCACGGGGCTGCAGCTCATCATTTCTGTGTCAGAGCCAGCAGGCGGATGACCCCATCCTCCCTGTGAGACCCCTCAGCGCAGCCGTACCCAGCTCTGGGGGGCTAGATACGGCCTCAGCTCTAGGGGGACATGCTGCCTGGGAGCAGGATCTCTCACAGGGGCACTGGGAAACCCTCCTCAGGCCTGGATGCCTGAGAAACATCTCTGCACTGCTCCGTATCTCACAAAACCAGGGGCGTAGGAAAGCTGCTTTGCTGGCCTCCAAGAGAACCAGCTCACCTGGGCTCCTCTGTGGCCACCAAGCACCTTTGCTGTCAGGCGGGTCTCAGTGTTGCTCTGCAATCGGCTGTCACCTCCCTGAAGGACGCTCTCCAGCACATGGTACTTCTCCACTGGGTCTCCCTGGGGACAAAGACTGAAACGGAGGGATGGGGTTTGCTTTGCCCCCATTCCTAGGCTGCCAGAAGAGAGACCTGCCAGCCCCCAAATCAGCTGTGGCATGTGGACACCACGTATGAGCTGCAGACGTGGACAGCAGTGGGGCTGTGGGAAGCAGGCAGGCTGTTCTGGGGTGCCCCCAGCGCTGGCAGAAAGCAGAGCTGGAGAGAACAGGGGGAAGCCCAGGGCAGCCAGCAGCTGGCGGTGGGGCCCGGCAGGATGCAGCGCCTGCAGAAATGCCCGGCTCCTTGAGCCTCAGCCCCGGGGCTGCAGCACGGGGCTGGCACTGCCTGCAGCTTCGCTGGGAAAAATCAGGCAGGGGTGACCCTGGAAACCCACACATGTACCCAGGCCCGGGATTTGACAACCTGTTCCTTTGCCCATCGCCACCACGGGATCCAGAAAGCAGTGCCACTGGCCCTGGCATGGTCCCGAGCCATCTCTCGATGGATGAGTCTTTAACCCAGCCTAAAAAGAAGAAAAATTGTCCAGAATTAAGCTGTTCTCAAGTTTTCGCAGGCAGCGTGGTTTTTTGAGCTGCCTGGTGCTGCCGTGCCCAGGGAATGCTCAAGAAACAGGGCGGCTGCCTGTACCTGCAGGCAGGCGGTGGAGCGTGTGCAGCAGGAGCCAGTGGTGGTTGGTGCAGCTGTTGAATGGGTTCAGGCTTTAAATGTGTCCAGACTGGTACGCCTGGTTCCTTTTTCCTTGCAGTTTGTATTTAGAGCTTAAACAGTATTCTTTTTAAAAGCAAAAACATCAAGCAAAAAAAACCCAACCCAAAACCAGCTGGGTAATTTTTTTACCCCCAGCTGTCCTTTTTTGCCCTCAGTCCTGGCCACTATGCAGGGCAATGCTCATCACCAATATTAGGGCTCAGGACTGGGCCCAGGGCAGGGCTTTGGCAGGCAGCACATTCCTCGAGGCTCCCGGTGATGCAGTTCCTGGGGAGTGCTCAAGAAACGGGGGCAGTTGCCCAGAATTGCTATTTCTGGTCACTCCCCATCATGCTCTGTCTGGGTCCCTGCCCCCATTTTTTAATTCCTCCCTCTCTGTCTTTAACCCATCACTATTTTCTTCTTTCTCTTTCTTTCTCTGTCTCACTCCCTGTCTGGCTTTTCTCATTCCTCTCTCTCCTGCAGCCTGTCCCCTCGTTCCTGCCTGTATCCCCTGCTCAGCTGGCTGGGCCTTCTCTCTTCTCTCTGGGCCTCCGTCCTGCTCCCCATCCCCTTCCGCTCCTCCGCCGTCTCCATCCTGGAGGCCACCGCTGTTCTGTCCTTCTGCCCCTCCTTGTCCTGATCCGCATCCCTCTGTTTCTCAGTCTCTCTGGGCTGTTTCCCGTCCTTCCCTTGCTCTCTGTCCCTGCCTCTCCCTTTCTTTCTCTCTTCCCTGCCTTTCTCCTCTCACCCTTCCCCTCCGTCCCTCTCTCCTGCTCCCTGTCCCACCTCTCTCTGCCGCTCTGTCCCCCCTTCTTCTCTTTCTCTTTCTTCTCGTCCTCGTCCTCGTCCTCCCCCGGGGAGGCGGCCATGGGGCCTGCGGGGGGCGGGGCCGGGCCGGGGATGGTGTCCCTGCAGGGTCAGGCAGCAGGAAGGCGCGCCCCGGGGCATGCTGGGAGCTGTAGTCCTGGGGCCTGCGGGGCTGCCGGGGGCCCTGGTGGTTCCCGGGGCATGCTGGGAGCTGTAGTCCTGGGGCACGGGGCTGCCGGGCGGCCATGTTGGTCTCTGCAGTCTCTGCTCCAGCTGCGGCCCGCCTGAGGTGAGGGCTGGGGCTGCCCGTGAGGCGAGCGAGGCCCTTGGGCGGGCGTGGGGGTGTCTCCTGCCTGCTGGCTGCCCGGGGGGGGCTCCAAGCTGGAGCCGGGCCCGGCTGAGGGAAGGAGAAAAGGGACAGGGTGAGGGGGTCGCAGTCCTGGGTTTGCAGGTTTCACGCAGACGCCCTCTTCAGAAAACACAGCCTCTGTGTGGGTCAGCGGTCCCTGCAGAGTTTTATTATTTGTAGCCGTTTTTATAAATACGGGACTTCACACGGGGGGCTCACACGGTGCTGTGCTTCTTGTAAACGGAATCGCTTTTATCCCGGCTACAGTCTGGAGGGAGCAAGCGCCAGCCGATAGATTAAGATGGAGATGAAAGCAAGTGATATGCTTGCGATGGTGATCCTGCCACAAGGCGTGCTGTTTATTGATCTGGGAAGACACTGCAGTGACTCTGTCAGAGGACAAGGTTTTCAGTGCTATTTCTGTATGTGACACCCAAGGGATTTTTTCCCTCTGCGTGTGTTTCTGTGTAGGCATGTGCATGAAACTTAGGTGTTTCTCTGTGCCATAACGGGGACTGATGACAGCTGGGTGGGTGGCAAGGTGTGCAACCACGGCAGAAACTTCCTGCAGCTGCCCTGCCATGTGCTTCAGGATAAAACAGCGCTTCTGGTTGTTTGCTGCCACCGAGAGCTCCTGAGGGCATGGAAAGGTATTGGGTTCTTCCTCCCTGCAGTCAGCACTGGTCCTTACTGGGTAGCCTCCCACAGCAGCCGGTGCTGTGCTCCCCTCTCAGTTGTTAGGCAAACACCTGCAGCAGGAATGTGTGGCATGTTCCTCTGATTCATGCATTCTCCACCTTGCACAGCAACACACTTGAAATACTGAAATGTGCTCTTTTTATTGCCGTTAACATTCAAAACTCTTGTCTTGGTCTGGTCAGCAAGGTATTTGGAAAACATCAGGGTTGCATTTTGAGAATAAAATAGGTTCTCATCCTTCCCCCTACCCCCGAAACTGTGTAGGATCCAGACCTTCTCCCCCTACCTCCCTATGTGTAGCCTGGCTTTGTTCATTTTGCTGCCTCATACCAAGAATATAGCAAACAACTGAGATGTGTGCTGTGTGCTCCAGGCCAAAGACAGTTTTAAATGTTCCCAGTTTATTTCATGCAGCTGTGCAGCATGGCACATTTTGGAAGGCACACTGGGATGATGTATCAGAAGTTGCTGAAAATGAGGTGATACTGGTAGTGGTTTATTTTCAGTGCCTGGTTTGGGAAAGAATATACTCAAATATTCTAAGATACAGATCTGTTAGAGAAAAAGGAGTGTAAGGTAAGGAGCATCATGCTGCATTTATTGCTAAATGTCTGTTTTCATTTCATTCAAACTAGAAAGTAAACAAAGATTGTACCTGCAAAAGAATTTGTTTCCCAGAATGAGCATTCAAGCACTGGGGAGCAGTTTGTAGGATCAGAACTTCAGCCTGCTCTGGGTGGTAAACCCTCAGGAGAGGAAAGAGAAACCCCACTTTTTAAAATACAGCTCTACTTATCTTAATATTTCTTCGTGTTAGATTGTGTTGGCGGTCAGACTCTAAGCACGTGACTAAACTGTTAAAAAAATCAAGATATTTAATTATTATTTACTGTATTAAGTCCTCTTACAAGCAGTGCACTCTATTGCCCTGTGGATAGTATAATGACTGGCATGACTGGCAATTTTCCTTTTCTTTTCTAGTACAAGAATGCATGTATGAAGGCAAATCAAGGGTACAAGTGGTGCCTCACAGCAAACCAAGGTGCGAAAACGCAGGAAAAAGCTATGGGCCTTTGCCTCGGACTCTGCAAAAGATTTACCAAGCCTGAGGAAAGTGACAAGAGATGAAATGCCACAGCGTAACTTCGGGATGGCAGGTGAGATTTCCATGCATGTTCCTCAAACGTAGCAGCCTCGTTTTGTTTGTGGATGCGGCGTTGGAATCGAACTGCAAGGCCAGTTTCCTTTACTGCACCTGGTTCTGTAGTGCAAATACCTTTCATGTCCCAAATTAAGGTGCCAAGACTCTAGTTAAACCTCTGCATAACAACCTCAAATCTTCTTAAGTGCATGATTGCTTTCAAGAGTCAAGTCCAGACATGTGACATATCATAAGCCATACCCCATTTGGGGTCCAGATTTGATTGATGTTTAGTTCAGGCTTATCTGCTGTTAGAGATTTTAATTTTCTAGTCAAAAAGGGAACTGCTGATTATGTGCATTCTTTTTCTCTTTCATAGAGTGTTGTACTATGTTTAGTAATTTGCTGTTGACAGAAATAATTTATGGTTGTCTATGAAGTTGGAGGTGTTAACGTTCTTGTGGATGAATGTACAGGTGGAGCTAACTTCTTGTATTTAACTCAAGAGAAGCATAATGATAGCTTGGAGGGGTGGATTCTAACCATTTTAAACATACCCCCCCCCAAAAAAAAACCCCATCAAGAAGTGGATTGCCTGAGCAGGTGAAAGGCAGATAATCTCGAACTGATATCCACAAATAGCAGAACTGTAGCAATCATGACCTTGAAATAGAAACATTAATGTTAAATACTGGCAGCTTAAGAGCCTAACAGTCAAGGTAGAAACTAATTTTTACCCCACCACCCTTTTTTCCTTTTTTTTTTCTTTTCTGCATTTTGATGTTTCTAATTTTATGAATACTGATGTATTTGAAACTTTCTCATATCCTACCTAGGTTATGACAAGTGTGTGGCAGATAGGACTTTTCTGCTTAGAGAGATCGTGAGCTGGAGAGTGGAAAATGGTTTTATGGAACAAGTATAAGAGGAGAAGAAGGGATAAAAAGGCTTGTATGCCTTTTTTGCCAGTTTAGTGGTATGAAAATTCCTGTAATGAAATTTCTTCTGGCTATGAAGGAACTGTGAAATGGGATCAAAAGAAAGTGTTTCCTGCTACTTCATTATGATATATGTGAGACCAGTTCTAAAAATCTCAAGCCCCTTCATCCCATTCTGTTTTTGCTATCAGAGGAGTCACTTTTATGCTCCTTCAGGTTTATTGACTTAACAGAGAGAGCAAGGAGTAGGTCTTGGTCTACTTGGCTGCTGTCCCCCACTGCTCCCGCCGGGATATCCAACTGTAGAGCTTCTGAGTAGAGAGTGATTTTGAATCAACACCTGTCAGAGCAGAGGACAGAGAACTTAAGAGTTAATTAGAAACTGATCTAATCCATTGTTTTATCTATAGAGCCATTAATTTCTGAAGAAGGCCCTCTTTTGTGCTACATGTGATTTTAAAAATTTTATTTATTTATTTATTTATTTATTTATTTTCTGCTGGCTGAGTCATTGAGCATAGTAATTCACAGGGGTCTCACTCCAGTCCTCATGCAAGTGAAGGCTGGCTGGTTCATGAGTATAACGATAGCCCATAAAATAACGACAGCCTCTGACAGAGATGTTAGCAGAAGCACCTAAACCATGGCAAGTCTGCCGTGCCAAGTGGATTACTGTTTTGTCAACTATATTCCAGTTTGTGGTAAATATGTGTTGTTGTATTCCTCTCCCCTCGACTTCACGTGATAGCTCCATTCAGCTCTGACTCTTCTAGACAGTGCAATGTCTTTTAAAAGCCAGGCTGCATGCTAACTGATGAACTAAAATGTAGCTGAGCAACTGTAGAAATGCCACTGACTGTCTTGCGTCTTCAAGGCGGATAGCTTCCTTTGGATAGGGATTATATGATTCTAGAACAATTCCAGGAAATCTGTTTGCTTGTTGGTAGCTGTTAATCCTGTCTTGATTGCTTTTTACATACTAGATATCATTTTTGAAAATGTAATATAGAGAGAGTAAGGTCTTCCTTTCTTTTTCTGAAGTCCCCCACAGGCCATACCTCTCCTTTATTTTTGGCATTCCAACAGTAACCACCGCACATTTTAAGTTTTGCATATTGACCTACCATTGTGTCAAGAGCCCGAGGTGTGGCACCAGCGTTGGGCTTCTGACCTGCAGACCCACTAGTGGTGTCCTTGCTCATCCAGCTGGGAAGTTGTAATGGAGCATGTTTTTCTCATGACATGGCTCACCTGCAAAGACAACTGCTGTTTGCAGGGGAATGTGACCATTGCAGCACCTACCCTCACAGCTACAGAGCTAAGTGGGCAACAGCTTTCCTATACAAATGTGCAAGCTTCCTGATACTTCCACATTTCTGCAGTGGGAGAAAACCAGCTGGGCCAAAAAGCTTTTTAGTGAAGTAAAGGATGGAAAAAAGACGCTTCCCAGCCTAGCCAATATCCTGATAGAGATGCAATTTTTGTTTTTAGAAAGAAGCTTCATTCTGCACCCAGGTGAAAGGTAGTTGAAACTGGTACCTTCTGGCCTTCATTCTGCTTAGTTCTTCCTCAGTTCTTTCTTTCCTCTGATTGAAAAATTGCAGTGATGAACAAGCCAGCCTGCTGAGTTTCTAACCGGACCAATACTAACAAAGAATGTCATTCCCGAATAGTAAGATAGTTGTAAGCTTCATCAATAGTAAAAGCTGTTGAGAAAGTAATGAATCAGAATGGGAGACCATTCTGCAAGTCAAATTCTTGACTATTTTCTCACTACTGTTGATTTAACTGTAAATTGCTTTAAAATAGCACTTAAAATTTGTAATATTTCATACCAGTAAGTTCTTGGTGCTGTGAGAGAAATATTGTGCTGAGAAGACACTATAAACATACGGCAATGTTTGTGTATATACATTTTGTCTTCCCTTAGATGAAGTTATCTTGTAATTTGAAGCCATAGTGGAAGGATTTTTTGTTTTATTATGATCAGACATCTAAGTGCCAGCCCTCTGCTACAGCTGCAGAATAAGTATTCAAGTTGCTTCAGCACCAATTTAAACTTTCAGTTTCCACTTTGCTGTCAATTTTTTCCTTCCTCTTCATTTTTATATTTAAATAAACAGTTTAAGTATTTGCTTACTTGGGGAGAAAACAGTGCTACCCTTGTTCTGTTGTGATAAGCTACGTAGCTGAAGGGCAGCAAGCTGAGACCCCCAAGAAGATATTTAGAAGAGGGGGAAGAAGGGGGCCTACAAGAAAGCCGGAGAGGCACTTTTGACAAGGGCATATAGTGATAGGACAAGGGGTAATAGCTTTAAACTAGAAGAAGGTAGATTTAGATTAGATATAAGGAAGAAATTCTTCCCTCTGAGGGTGGTGAGGTACTGGAATAGGTTACGCAGAGAAGTTGTGGATGCCCCCTCCCTGGAAGTGTTCAAGGCCAGGTTGGATGGGGCTTTGCTCAACCTGGTCTAGTGGAAGGTGTCCCTGTCCATGGCAGGGGGGTTGGACCTAGATGCCCTTTAAGGTCTCTTCCAACCCAACCCATTCTATGATTCCGTGATTCTATGATTCCCTTCTAAGTTCTTCAGCTGGCCAAAACTGAGGAGGGGGAAGAAGAACTACAGGTAGCTAAAGGGAAGCACAGGAGAGCAGCTGGGAGCCAACAGTGTGATGTGGGCATAAGAAAGTGCTACACTGCAGTGTGTCAGGCCAAGTATTTTCAGGAACTGTAGAGAAGAGTTAATGCCATTGAACAGAGCACAGCTCATCTGACGTGGTTGCCCTGCTGGTCCTTCATGTACAAGAAAGATGAACTCCCCCTGGAATAACTGGAGAAGACAGCTGCAGGGATTGCTGGGACATGGGTGATGGACGTATGTGATGACATCAGGAGTTCTTGATTTGCTCAGGCTAGAAAAACAAGTGGAAGAAGAGTGGGGTGACTCCTGTAAATGCAGGAGAGGGAAATACCATTTAGGCAGAACAGTTTTTAAGCTTAAAGCTGTGGGCACCAGAAAACATGTGTACCACCTGGTCCTGAGTAAATTTAAGCTGTAAACTGGAAGAAAACTCTAAATGCTTAGAAGATTTGGGTTCTGCAACAGCCTTCCGATGGAAGGAAAGAAAGCAGAAAGCAACCAGTCAACCCCTTATTGCTTAATATGGAGTTCAGTAAGTTTATGATGGGCCTGGAGATCTCTTCCAATCTCTCCTTCCTCCAAATCAACTGCCTCTTCAGGCATTGTCTTTCAAGGTATGTGTTGCCTTTTCACATTTTAATTGGTCTGATGTCCTCTTCTTTGAAGGACTGAACTGTTGCTGATTGTTGCGGACACATATTTAGCTAACGGTCGCAAGAGCATTCCAGACGCCTTTAGAAGGCCTTGAACAGAATAAACCAGAAGACAAAAAAAGAAAGATGCCAATTAGAAGAACACAGGTGCGCATTCCACGATAAAGGGAACTTGGCACAAAGAACCTCAATTTGGCAGCTTATCTTGACCAATTAGACTGAGACAAGTTTCACATGTTTTAGTTGGTATAACCAATTGTGTCCTATGTTTATGCGCGTGTACAGAGTTAGTATAACCAATTATATTTTAGCTTATGGCGCGTGGACAGCTGATGTTTAGCTTGACAAAGGTATATAAGCACACTATTTGGGCAATAAGGGGAGAACAACTTTAACCGTATCGGTGTCCTGTTGTTACTTGGCTCATGTCTCCAGATGCTTCCCTGCTACAGCTGATGAAGCATTTTGGTGGCAAAAAGGGCTCTGCTGACAGGATCGCTTCACTTGTGAATTGTGCTTAGGTGCTTGCTGACCCTTCCCATTTTCTGTCTCCATTTCTTCAGCCACTTCATGTTGCTAGATCCTACACTTCTGATAGTACCTTGTCTCTTTGTAGATGCTTAATACCTTTTGTTCCCCTTTTTATTTAAAAGTAAGTTTAAAAACAAAAACCAACCAACCCCCCCCCCCCCTTCTACCTGTTCATCACAGGAATGGAAAAAATGATTCCAGTTGAACATTGGGTTTGAAGCCAGATGCTCTTTAGGCTGTATTCTTAAGATAATGAGCCACTCTTCTATCCCTGAGATAGTGGATGAGCTTGGTTTATTCCCATTGCTTTCCTCTGCTTCTGTTTACTGGTGTTTTAAGAGAGTATTGAGAAAACCTACCCTGTGTTAGCGCGAGGTGCTGTCTGAGGGAGAATTTTTGGCAGCATCGGTATTCAATTAAACAGCACCAGTGAGTGTTCCCGTGAACTGGACCTTGATCATCTGTAGTACTAAATCGTTTGGAGGTTTACAGGTACAGGTTTGGCCCATGTCAGCTGAAAAGCTCGACAACTTCCTTGGCACTGCTCACAAGTGGGAGTGGGCCAGGGGATTTCCCAGTGGGCATTTTGGATGCAGCTATTCTGCGTCCAAATTTTGCATAACAAAATGCAACCAAATGGCCAAGGGTAATGGTGCCAGTTGGCCTCCATTTCAGGGAATGGTCCCGGGCACGTGTAATTTATTGATGTAGAGAGAGGTTTTGTGTAGTTCAGTGAAAGGAAATTGGAAAACGTGAGTGCATGCTTAGTGAGACCTGGGGAAAGTTACTTACCTTTGGTGTCTCATCATTACTGAAGTTGGTGTCTCAGCAATACAGCAAGGATAATGCTTCCCTGTTCTCCCGCTGTGGCTGTTGAGTGAGACATTTGGGCCACAGACTGTCTCCCTCTCTCTAGATGACACTGTTAAATTGGGCCCCTGCATTGCTTCCAAGGCACTCCCCCAAAACCAGACAATTAGTCTTCATGATGATGAAGAGCAACCACTGTTCTGAGTGGAAAAGCCACTCTGTGAGTAATGAAGTGCCAGTGTTCATTGCTTTCACTTGTCATTTTGCAAGCTGCTGAGGTGCAGGAAGGCTGGAGGCAAGAAGCTGTCAGCATCAAATACTTGGAGAAAATACATTTCTATCTCCATTTTACTTTCCTTAATTATATATTGTATTGGCAGGGCAAGAAGTAGGCAGGCAGCTTGCCTGGCCAGTGCCTGTGTGGTTCTGGCGCAGAGGATCAAGCGCTTCATGCTTCAGAGCTGTCAGGCTGGCACTTTTCACCACTAAATGCAGCTCTAAATTAAAGCTAAATGAAAATGGAAATTTTGCTTCAGAGCTTGATCATGTCATTTTGTTCCATCCTTTTACTTGTTCAGTGGCTACGGAAAGGAACCACTCCCTTGGTAGGAATATCCATTGAGTTATAAACATGGGTGATATTAGAGCATCTTTGTGTATATTTATGCATGAGATCATTACAGTTGCTGTTTTAAAGGTATCCATCTCTGTAGTACCTCAAACCTTTGGCAGTAGAATTGTAAATCCACGCAATGGGGTGTGAAGCAGACAAATCCAATTAAATCCTTCAGACAGCTTTGAAAGCCTCTCCCAGAGGGTACAGAAATAGCTGGTTGTGATTCTCTTGAATTGCCTTTTATGGCAGCTTGCTTAGAGTGTTTGTGACAAGTAGTCTTCTGGGGGTTTAACGCTGCAAATGGTAGGTTCTTTAAAGAAGCAAATGAATAAACTGAAGACTTGGTTTTACTCTTTTTACAGATCCGACACAAATTGGAGGCCTGAGTATGCTGCTTTTAGCAGGGGAACATGCCCTGACTGTGCAGGAGGTAAGGAACTCTCTTCTCTCCCTTACTGCAAGACCTCAGTTTAAAGAGAGGTCTGAAGAGGAATATTTGACCAGTGGGAAATGCAATTTAAGGTACATACCTCAGGTGGGACTGTAAGTGTGAGCCCTGTGATAGGAGGCTTGTATCCCAACCATGAACGTAGAGGTTGGGCCCAGATTTTATATCAGTTCAGTATTAAATCTGCTGAGTGAGTATTTGATCAGAGCAGGCAAGAGTGCCCCCTGAGAGGATGTTGTCACAGGTGGAAGGCTTGAAATGCAGTGACTGTGTTAACACACAGGTGGCTTGCAAACTCTTTTGGGCAAGGATTTCATCTGCTTGTGTAATGCCTCACACAACTGTGGCCTTGGCACCAACAGCAAAATAAATACCTGATAATTTCCATACAGTCAGTGTCATTACGTGTGCATTCTGAAGCCATGCAAGTGCTAACAAGCAATCAAAGTGTTGGCAGGATATTCCCATTCCTTATGTCTTTAGGTCTAAAAAGAAGTTTGTAGTTCAGTTGCCATCACAAACAATTTGGTTTTACAAAGGATTCTAGTAAATAAAATTGTTCCTGCGTGTTTCCAGTAGCGCAGAGACCTCTGGTCTTTCTTTAGACAGGTTAATATTTATGGTCTATTTTTTGGCCAAACTTTGAAAATTGTTCAAAAGGTGGCTTTTATGTTGGGTAAAATAGGTAGTTGCTGCCATAAATCTCTAGCCTGGAAAGAAGAGCTGTGGAAGCGAGGAGGTGTTTTTTTTTTTTCCTTTTTTCGTTGTTATTGGGAGGAAAAGCAATAATTAACTCTCTCTATGTGATACTCCCAAATGCCACATGTAGTGTGTTTAAGATGCATTTCTCCTATACTGCCAAGACTGAGCCAAGACTCCTCAGTGCTTTGCACGCTGGTGTGAACAGTGGAAGTCTTTGTGCAGCTGTGGGTACTGGCTTTCTGTGCTGCAGCATGAACAACAAGAAACATGAGGGTAAGGCTGGCAGAGAAGTGAAAAGAAAGTGATTATTTTGTGCTAAAAGGAGAATGTCTTGTAGTCTTCCAAGTTGGAATCTCTCCGCTTGGAATTTAAAACCTGTTTTTACTATGCTGTTATGTTTAAATGAGGGGGAAGGTGTATTGTAGTCACAGATACTCAGTTCCGTGAAGAAGAGTCTTTGCCTTCTGAGTTGAGCTTTCTTGTTTTTACATGAAAAGTGCCTCAAGTCGTATGATTTCAGGTGATGGTGAAGGAATAAAATCTACATGTGGATTTAGAGGCGAATCAAAAAGGATGTCATGTGACTCTGTTAGTATATGAACTTTTTTTTATCAGGATTTTCTTTTTTTTTGAGCAAAAGACACACTTCCCATGCACCTACATAAAGCCTATTTTCTCTGATAGAAGCATGCAATATGGCTTATGATGTAATACTTAACTTTAAGTCTAAGCTGTACTATGCTGTGCTCCTTTGGGCTTGTAGTATTCTTCTGAAAGCTGGCCCTCCACATCAAAGAGGCAGGCTGTGTAATCTGCTTTCCCCCCAAATGTAGACCAAAATCCCTGTCATAAATACAGTCTGAACGAAACTAGTGGAGGGATTTGTTAGAATCATGATGGGCCAGAAATTAGCCCCTACTTACTAATGAGTTACTGTATTTCAATTGTCTTACACTGTCTGAGAAGCAGGTAAGTGTCAGAGCACTTTCCCAGGGAATAGAACTGCCCCTCTCTGATTCTTTCCGAGGGTCCCCTCAGTAAAATGCTGCATCCTCCAGAACAATCCGTGCTAAGCAGCAATTTGTGTACACAATCAGCACCACTAGTCTGCAGTCTCACGTCTTTCACTGAACTGTGAAATACAATATACTGTTAAGTTTTTGTTGCTAACCCTCTTTTGACATACCAGTGGGCAAATAAAAGCCCTTCAAAAAAGTCTTAGCCTGTTCTGTTGATCCTAGGCAAGACTTGCCTTGTGAAAAACTATTCAAGATCACTATTTCACAGATCACCCATTTCCATGTCTCCTGGGAAGGCAGATATTGTTCATTGTACAGGTGTACTGGGACTCATCTGCATGTTCTTAGGTCCCAGGAGTCTTTCTGTACGCTGGATCAGAAATTTAGCATGTTGAAGTTTGATACTGAAACTGAAGAGTTCAGTAATACAAACATAATTGTTTTCCTGACAGATCTTTTCAAGCACATCACAGCCTGGAGTCCCTGGAGCTGTAAAACAAACTGAGTCTGCATTGTTTCAGTTTGCTGAGGTATAATGGCTGAAGTATGGTGGGGGAGGATGGGGGGAAGAAAGGCACCAGTAAGAGTAGTCACTGAATGGCTAAGCACCCTGTCTGATAAGGGATTCCCATCAGTAGATGTTTACCTTTATGGCAGCATTATGTTAAGAAAGTCAGAGGGGTGTGTGGGGGAATAACCAGTGATTGGACGAGATGTTGGCCAGTTGTATCAGCTGTAGCATACACAAAGGACACTGGGCTTGTGAACATTACCTGGCCTTCCATACCAAAGGCCAACTGCAGATGTTTTTTTTCCAAATGGCCTTCTAATTTACATCGACGAAAACAACAAATAAAAGGCATTCTGAAATGGCACTATGCACTGCCTGTGGAAGAGGCTGCAGCAGTGCAAAATGGCAACTGCCCCAGAGGCAGGGATCCTGTGAAAAATAAACTTGCAGGTCAAAGAAAGCTTATCCCAACAGCTGCAAGGATAGGTAGCAGCATCGTTAGGTGGTGACTTCTAAAGCTTATAAATTACCCTCAGGTATGTAAGTTCTCCTCCTTTCCCAATGTATTGAAAATGTGGAGTTCTTAAAGATTGCTTTGAAGAATGTCTTCTCCCATGTGTTTAGTGTGCCTCTAGGAACTCGTTTTCCACACCTATACTTTTCTTGCCCATTTGGGGGAGTCTGGTACTGCTTACAGAACCAGTTAGGTTAAATGGATCTTCAGGGTGTGTCTGAGAAGACTGGGAGTGGAGCTGGTGCTAGCATGGAGCAGGGTAATGAGATGAGAAGATACCCAGTTTGTCATTCTGTGTACTTGGAGAGGTTTGACTACATACAGCATGCCACCTCCTGTTAAATGTTAAGGTAATTGTGTACTGTGTGTTTTTAGCTTGGCTAGGATGGGCCTTGATGTATTTCTTGGGAGGTTCAGTGAAGAAAAAACTGATTCAGGTGCCATAAAATACCTGAATGCATTACTGCATTTAGTAAGCTAAATTATGGTAAGCAATTTGCAGTAGGCTGCTGTCAGCAGTGTACATTGCTACAAAAGAAAAGAGGGAGGGAGACAAAATAGTTATTTAGCCAGTAGCCAAGTAGACCTGTGAAGAAATGTGGAGTGTGCTGTGGTCTGATGTGCCTGGAGACTTTTGGCAGCTGTCCCAGCTCAGTTCTGGTTCTGGCTTTGTGTTCTTCATAGGTTCCCTTCCTCTTCGCCGCCTTTGCGGCAGGGTGAGTAGGAGTGCCTCTTTGTGAAGACAGCGATCCCACTGAGTAGATTTGTCATTTAAAATGGACACCTTTACCCCTGGAGTACAATCCCCTGTCACTCAGAAACAGCTTGTTATATGTATCATGGGATTACATGTATATGTATATGTACATGTATATGTAGCATGGGATTCTTTCTTCCTTACAGCCTTGGCTAGCCTGTCATTTGTTTGTCCGTCCCAAGTGCTACAGTCATCAATTAAAGCTGTTGAGGATGTGGCTAATGAGGTCTGCCCAGTGGCTTGCCACAACAGGTGATGAAAATCTCAGGAGTAAGAATTGTTGGGTCCTGCTGGTGCGCAAGCAAGTGCACTGGTATTCCAAGATGATGTGACATCCTTGTAAGAGGCTGTTTTTTTTTTTTCATTTTGGAGTGTTGTAATTTATGCTCTTGGCTTTCTCATTCTGCTCTGATCTTGCAGATACTTGGTCCTTCTTTTGTCCTTCTCATTTGTACCTTTATGGAAAGCCTTTATATAGGCCAGTGATTTCTGCGCAGTGGGCTGTGTTCCTTAGCGCGGTGGCTGTTTGCAAGCTGTCTGCTCCCATGGGTGGGTTGCTGTCCTCCTCCTTGCCATGTGAGGGAAGCAGAGCAGACAGGAGCCCTTGCTCTCTTGGTCTTACTGGATGTGTGTTTAGCAAACGCGAACAGATGGTGATGACTGCTTTGTTGAGAAGAAACAAGAGTACCTCTTGGATTTACTTAGCTAAACTCTCATCTGTTATTAAACAAAGAAAATGCTTCCAGAGAGTGGAAGCAATAAAATTGCTTGTTTAACCACCTTAAAACCAAAATGAAGCCAAAACCCCCAAACTGTTCACTTTCATCTGCTTTTCTGAGGTTTTTCTCTAAGTGATTTAATAAAAAAAATAATCAGATGCAGCATGCAGCAAGGTAGAACTTTCCTTGCTAATCCAACAGATTATTAGCATTTAAGAAAAATGCGTGCTTGAGAATGGTTTTGCTGTGTTCTCACATACTCTCTTTGAGCAGGCAACAGGTGACCCTTTCTATTTATTTCTGTGCGGAATAGAAGGTTTGAATCCAAATCTTTTGGTCAGGATGCCTTGAAGTTGGGAGTGTGAGAGCTAGTCAGTATCTTCTCTTCCAACCTGCCCTTAGGTGAAGCTTTACTCTTCCCAGGTAAAGCCATTACGTAAAATAGATGAATATATTTGATGTTTGCCTGTACGCTGAAATTATTAAATGTCTGTGTTGAAGTGAAATGCCTGTGCTGGGCGGGGGGGAAGTGGAAAAGTACCATGGCACATGCTTCTTATGCAAACTAGAATGTAATATAGTAGATATAATGCTGATCTGCATTGTAAAAAAGGCAGTAACTTGATCCTAATGATCTCCAAGTTAAACCTCTACATAAGAAGGGGCTCTGTGGTTGTGCTCCTGCAGGTTCTGATGATTCTGACTGAACCTAGCAGATGATGTTAAGACAGGGAATGAGATCTGTAATCTCCCTGAGAGCTGATTGATCAGCTGTCCTCTTACTTTGGACATTTGGCCAGCAACTTTGGCAGAATGAATCCTAAGTTTATATCTCTCACAGTTTGTTTTTTTGACTGTGAAGAGATTTTTTTTTTTTCCCGTGAAGTGAAATGTTGGCTGCCTCTCTTTCTATTAGTACTGCATGGATCTTGCTTGAATTTTGTTAGGAGCTGCCATTCTCTTGTCAAACTAAATTCTTTACTCCTTTCTTACATTTTGCATCAGGAGGCAAGATGTGCCTGCATGTTCTCAGGTTATACTTCAGTGTGTGGGTGTTTTTCTGTCTCTTTTCTGCCCTTCATATTGCACTGAAAAAATCATTAAGAGCTGAGAATGCATTACGGTAGAAAAAGTTGAGGCCCTCTTCCTGCAAAGTGCCGTGTGCAAGATCACCTAAGTCCAGTGGGGTCCTGAGTAGGTTCCCTGAACTGTCTCAAAGCAAAACTAGGATTTTGAATTATTCTAGTTCAATATTAAAAAATATTATTAATGCATATTCAAGTATTATTCACCATGTTTTAAATAGCTTGCAGTAAAATGGATGTTCTGGATTTGGGGATTTTTTGTAATGAATCTTGTTGGCAATTGTATCAACACTATTTTCAGCACAAATCCAAAGCATAGCCCCATACGAACTACCGTGAAGAAATGTAACTATTCCAGCCAAAACTAGGACAGTAAGGCAGTTTGGATTTCATATAATTTGCAAGAGTGCTTGAGCAGTTCAATGTTATGTTGAGGAACGGTAGTTGTAATGTCATCAGAAGAAAGTGAAGACAAAGAAGATGAAGATGGCAAAGATACTCAAAAGCATTATAGCCTTTGGCAGCAGAAACATGTCATTTACAGTTTCTATGAACAGTTTTCCTTCAATGTATTGTTCTTGTCAAAGATTTACAGGTGATGTTTTACTACTTTCATATCGGAATTTAGGGATTTTTAACATAAAGCTCTCCACTGAAATGTAAAAAAAGTGACCGATGTATCCTGGAAAGAAGTGCAATTACATAGACTGGATAGTTTTACTCTTGTAGTTTACAGTTCTACATGAAACGCAGGTGTGTGTTTTTTCACTTGTGCTCTGCAGTGATAAAATATCCCACAGACAAACACAAAAACCCACCCCTGGAACTTCCTCTGAAATTAGAGGTGGGTGAGACATATCACATTTCCTGCTTTTTCCGCTATCGTGCTTTCTCTTAAACTTGTTTGTATCGCTACCATAAATTCCTTGCTTACTCTAGAGCCAAGACAATGTAAGATATTTTTTTCGGGCTGGTCTTCTCCTGTCAGGCAGAGAGATCCATGTGGATGTGCTCAGTCACAGAGGCAAAAGGACTAACAGGTGGGTGCCTGGTTAGTGATGGTTCTCCCTTATCAACAGTGCTGTCAGTCATGTCAGGGAATAATGCTTTGGAGGCATTTGGGGTTTGGCAGCCCTGGACCAGCCAGCCTCAGGACCTGCAGTAAATGTGCCTTCAGATCAGCTCTCCCAGCAGGACACTGCCCAGGAGTCACTTTGATTGTTACTGTTCTCCTTCAGGAAGCATGGTACGCACCAAGCACGTGCAGAGCTGCACCTGTGCCAGGAGAAGACTTCAAGCACAGCCAGGGCTGATGGTGACAGTTCCCACCAGCTGTCCAGCTCAGGAAGATACAGGTAAGACGCCACAGAGGGGAGAGCAACTGGTTGTCACTTCTCTTGCAGGAACAGGACTTAACAGCAGAAGGGAGGCAGGACGAAAGGGCTTTGGAAGTCCAAAAGTGCACAGGCAGCTGGAGCAGTCATGTGAGAGCAGAGGAAGAACAGAAGGAGATGCAAGTGACCTGGCTGGGAGAATGCTTCCAAGGTAACATCTGCCACACAAACAGAGAGAAAGACAGAGGCATTGGGAGGTCATGGAATGGGTGAGAAAGGTGCCTGGGTGAGAGGAGAGCACGGGGAGATGGGAGGCAGTGATGGAGATGGAGGGGAAAATTCCAGGCTGTTGGCAATGAGGACGCTTGTGCCGTGCAGAGGCCTTCTGTAAAAGCTCTGAGTTCATCTACTGGCTTTGGTTTTCCCAGGCTGTGCTTTGTTGAGCCTGAAATGGGGCTCCTGTTCTCATCCAGATTTTTGCTCTGAAACCATTCAAGTGCTGAGGACTGGGATTTTTCAAGAGCATCATATTTCTCTTTGGGCTTCCTGGGGAGGGATTGCAGTCACGCAAGAGCTGTTGGGGAGCTCAGTCTTCTTCTGGAATGCTCTCTATGGCACAGGAAGACAATTGCTTTGAGCTGCCTATATTTCTGGAAGGATTACCTACATTTGCCTTCCACCTGAAATAGTGCTTAGTGGCACTTGTGTTTTTTTAAAAAAAAGGGGGGAGGTTTGTGTGAGTAGCTGAGTGCTAGTATACAGTGAATTACCTGCCTCTGCTTAGAGTAAATGGTTTTAGGAGTAAAAATACCCATTTTGTGTTACAAAAATTGGTTCCCTTAAAGACTCAAGTGCTTGCTGATGGACTCCTGGCTGATAAAATCTCTTCCCAGCTTGCTTAAGCATTAAACAGTCTTTAAAGTGGCATTCAGATGATCTCGTGTGATTTCTTGCAATTAATCGTGGTAGTCTAAAGCGTACTACTAAAGCGTACTAAAGTGTTTTGGTTGTTAAAAACTAGGATGAGAAGTTCATAGAAACATCTTCTGTGCGGGGTTTCAATGAGTTCAAGCTATTGTTGTGTCCAGTTGAGAGTTTCTGATGTTATTTTTCCCCCTTTCGGAGGGAGATGAACATGCCTATCTTGCCCTCCAGCAGCGAGGATGCCATGTCCGGGTTCAAGGCCATGCCATCCTCAAAGCTTGTGTCCCAGAGTTGAGCATGGAGGGGCGTCACCCTGTGAAGGTTTGGTGTGTTGTAGCAGTTGGTGCGGTGAGGTCTGGTGAATGGCAGTGGGGTGGAAGCAGCTGTTGGGGGGTCCGTCATTTGCACAGCCCAGCCCCCGCCCCTGGTCCCTCCCAGTTGGGTCAATGGACCCAGCGCAGCCAGTAGATCCTGTTGGAGCTCCTCTGTGTGGCATAAATCCCTCGGCATTGGGGATTCAGGAGAGGTAAAATTGGAATCTGCAGATCTCCTTAGATGACCTTCAGGAGCTGTGGGCTGTGGGTGGGGACTGGCTCTTTCTCTGGTCCGGTGACTGGTGTCATTGCTCATAGGAAGTGGAAGAGCTTTAACAGGTGAATCTGTCGTTTCCCTTCTCCTGGGGGTTACGGGAGCTGTTTTGGAGGTGAGGGAGATGTAAATTCATGGTCTTGAGCCAAACTGGACAGAGCAGAGGTGGACTGTAATTTGTCTGACCTCAGTTGTATATATGTAATGTAGTTGTAATCGTCTCTGCCTGCACAATTGGCATGAGGTCCTATTTTGTTTTAAAGGAGATATAGTGAATAAAACCAGTGAATCTAGTGCATGGTCTTTCTGACCAAATATATAAGTATTTACTTTAGGATAAGATAAACAATACCTTGAACTCACTGGTTATACTGACTTAACTCTCTGTTGCCTAAAAATGGGACCAAGGTTGGCTTGGACATGGGTGTCTACATGAGAGACATCCACGTTTAGTCAGATGAATCACACCCCAGTCTCCTGTGTTCCTCATCAGGTCTCTGACAACTCTGCTGTTAGCCCTTATTGAAGCCAGGTACAGTCTCTGTCTTATTTATTTATTTATTTATGTGACACAAAGGAAAGTCAGTCTTAGACATTCAGTTGCAGAAGAAAGTTTGTGTTTGAAGATCATGCTTGGACCTTCGAGTAGGTCTAATTAGATGCCTTTTCCTCTTCGCTTCATCCCTGATAAATTTAGGCACTCTCTGTTTGTCCTGTTTCTGAGGACCACTGCCCAAGGCGCCTAGCATTGCACAGGGAGATTCTGTATCTCATTTTGCACTGTGGATTTTGTTAGTCATCAGGAGTGAAGTATTTTTGGGACATAAGCTAACTAAATTGCACTCAAGTGAAAAAAGTGCTCTATAACTTCCGAGAGATAATATTGGGATATAATCAGAATATAAATATTTGGAGCAAAAGATAGTTAAAAAGTTAGGTAAAAATTATGAGCATAGTGCTATTTTTTTAGTTTGGATTTTTATATGTTTTAGATTTAAAGTTTGAATGTAAACAAATCTGGTGGAATTGGTGTGGAAAACATGTTCAAATTACCAAGTATTTCTTTCAAACAAGAATAAGGAAACTAGCAGCTACAAAGAGTGTTTCAGCTTTAAAGTGTTTCGTATTTTTGAACGCAACTCTCCAAGTTTCTGTTAAATTGAAGTGGCCTAGAAAAACAATCTTTTAATTCTGTGTCACCAATTTGATGATCCATCCCTTCTAAGAAAATTATTGTCAATGTCGCTTAGTAGAGACATAGGCGATTAGTGGTTGGGCTATGGCCGCTCAAGACGTGTCTCATTTTGTCCAGAAGACTCTAAGGCTGCAGCAAGCACCCAGATGTCACAGCAAAAACTGAGGATCCAAAAAAGAAGCCTGCAAGTTACAAAGGAGGAATGGGCAAGTAAAAGGCGAAAGCCTGAATCCCATCTGTCCTAAATAATCAACTGCTCAGCTCTGTGCTGGCAGCACAGGCCACCTGCAGTTGAGGGTCTTGGGCACAAATCTCCTGCAGTTAAGTACTTACCTCCTTCCTCACACAGGAAGGAATAAAAAATAAAAAGAGATCCCTGTTACTTAGTTCAGTAAAGGGAAAGGAAAGTTCTATTTAGATATATTTGCCTCTTTTGGAGGATGGACATTAGCACAAAGGCGAATAGTGCCCTAGTAGCAGTCGGCTGGGCAGGCTGAGGGGATGCACGGAGTCTGCTCCCAGGGAAGCTGTTCCACTTTGTATAATTTAGGAACTGTTGTATTGGGGGTTTGAAGCCGAGTTCGCAGCAGGCACATTGTAGCTCCTTTCTGTCTGTCTCTCTCTGGCCCATTAATTGTCCCAATACCACTCCGGATTTACAAAAAGTGGGTCAGCCGCCGTTAAAGGGGGATTCTGTCCTCAGGATGCCTGCAACCTCGAGCTCAGCCTTGCGCTTGGTCCATGAGAGAGCCATGGCTCTAACTGCAAATCTGAGTGAGGAGGGGTTGTGGATATAGGAGTTTTGCAGGGAGCGTCTGAGCTGCTGGGCTGCTGGCCAGGGTGAGACCCGTGCCAGCCAATTCATCTTTTAGCTCCAAATGCCTTTTGATAGAGATGCAGGTCTCCTGGGGATTGTGGGGACGTGCTCCTTCGTCTGGAAAAGATGGCTGAGTTCCTGGCATAAGAAGGGCACTGGGATTTAGAGGTCAGAGTTGAGGCAGATATTCAAGACGGCAATAGCTGTGATCTTTAGTCAAAAAAATTTATTTTTGTATAACCAAGCAGGTTTTTTACCTCTCCTCTGCTAATGCAGTGTGGAATATGAGCAAACAAAGAGAAATTGACGTGGTACACACTGGACACACTTAAGTATTTGTTTTAAAATATGTGTGAGGTCAAGCTAGAACATGCTTTGCAATTTATGTATTTACTGCAGTGAATTTTCTGCTCTTCCTGGCTGTCTTCTGTGGTTTCCAGCCTGCTTTCACCTCCACAGAAAGAAATACTGTGTGTATGAAAGAGGCCGTTCTCAATCTTCCCTTAGGAGGCGGGGGGGTTTGTGCTCTGCTTCTGAATTACAATCTGTATTATTTATGCCAATGTTCAAAATATCTTTCTGATTCCCTGGTGAAAGCATTCTAACCCTACTCCAGCTACATTTTACTATGCACAACTCCTACCAACCATCAGTTTTTATTTCAAGTCATTTTTCATGAAATAACACACATTGCAGCCAGAATCCTGTGTTGCTGTTACATGGTTTTCTTTACAGTTTTCCAGCTGTATTCCTCCTCCCCATGATAAACGGTGTTGCCAGTATTTCTTGTTATCTTAGAATACACATGGTAAGGATGGTTGCTGGATGTCTCATCCTTTTTAAGGCCGTGAAGACGCATTCCGACAAGGCCTTTTCCTGGTCCTGGGTATTCAGGGATGCAAGACGTGCCTATCATCATCAGCACTGTGGAGGATTTAAGAGAGATTGTGCACCTGAAGGTTAAACAGTGCTTCTGTGTCAGAAACTGAATTTCAGCAAGCAAAAGCAATTTCCCCAAATCTTAAGTTGTGTGTCATTTTAATGCTGCAAAATGTAAGTAATGATCCTTGCATACATCTTTCTCAATTAAGTGTACAGTGGATGTCTTCTCCTTCAACTAGTCTGGAGCTTAAAAATCAGCTTAAAAATACTGGATAGAATAATTTTTGCAGCACATAGCCTCAGTCCACTTGGAAGAAAATTAGATTGTTTACACAAGTCTTAATGTAAGGCACAAAGAGAGCCCAAGGTTCTGAGTGCCCAAGGATGCTCTTTTAAAGTAGGTTAACAGGCACATAAACACCATGTAATGGCATAAGGACCCCCCAGAACATCTTCAGAACAGCAGTATTTTATATAAGCCGCTGTTTTCATGCAACCTCAGCTAGCGTTGTGCTGCTCTTTACAGGATGGGGTGAGTGGTGTTGACTTTGGCTGTGTGGGCTTAAATATGTTTCTAATGTGCGCGTCAAATAATTACCTGTTAAACAGACTGCCAATCTGGATGAAGCCAATGCTTCCAAAGAAGATGAAATAAAAGCTTTGGTGATACAGTCCTGCCATGAATATGATCCAATCAAGTAAGTGTTGATTATGTGAAAGCTGTTCTTTGAAGATTGTGGAAAAATTGCAGAGATGTGTGTTTTAACAAGAGACACACATGCATACCTTTTTTCTTTTTTCCCCCAAAACCTTTTAGTTACATGAAGAAACCCTTGGGTCCACCTCCACCATCATATACTTGCTTTCGTTGCAGGAAACCTGGCCACTACATAAGGAACTGCCTGACAAATGGGGTATGATTGTGGGGGACTTCTGGTGTTACTTAGTTTTTAATTGTTTCACCTTGGCAGTTACGTAACAAATACATGAATACTCATATTAAGAATTGTTTCTCTTGGGGTGAAATGCAGAGGTTATATGGCAAAGTTGCAAAGCCCTTCAAAATTCAAGGGGAAGCTGGAATTATAAAGGTAAAATTTTCTTTCTAGGTTGTAGACATTAAATACATCCATAGATCTTTCTCTGTGAACTTTCACGCATATTTTTATATAGTTCTGTATTACTGGAAATTTTTCTGGTTTCCACTCTTTTTAATGACAGTTCACAGTTTTTATTATTT
The DNA here is from genome assembly GCF_026419915.1 of Harpia harpyja. Classification (NCBI taxonomy): domain Eukaryota; kingdom Metazoa; phylum Chordata; class Aves; order Accipitriformes; family Accipitridae; genus Harpia; species Harpia harpyja. The sequence goes on from NW_026293420.1 coordinate 219,872, forward strand.
TGTATAAAACCAAGACATTTCTCTTGACCCCATCTATTGAATATTTGCGTGTTTTAATTACACTAAGTCCCTGGTTGAGTATTGATGCCATTTCACGTTAGTTACTGAAGGTATACACGTGAGGTATGAATTCAACCTTCACTTATAGACGGTGAACGTAGGTTTTTCCAGTGAGCGATTCAGAGCACCAGATTAAGCTCTCACTCTGAATTGTGCTTTGGAGGAGGAGCAGTGGGTTTGTGTCTCTTCTCTGAGTGGATGGTGAGCTAAGGGATATGTCAGCCTTAAGGAACCTGAAGTTAAGCCAAAGAATGTCACTCAAGTTCAAAACTCTGCTCAAGCCTTTGGAACATCCTGGCTATATTCATGTAGGAAAATAAGTATTTCAGTTGAGCAACCCTTACGCTAAGTAAAAGGAGAGGATTAAAAGCTTTTGCTGCTTAAAATAATCGGGGAAATGTCATTTTAAGTGTGGGTCTTGAGGTACGTCTGCCTCTCTTTTCTTGAACAGGACAAAAATTTTGAGTCTGTTCCCAGAATTAAAAAGAGCACAGGAATTCCAGAGTTTCATGATAGAGGTGAAAGATGCCAATACAAAGGGTGCTATGCTGACAAGCTCTGGAAAATATGCAATGCAAACTATTAATGCGTAAGTATGGAACTAAGTGGACTGACCAAAAAGTGAACGAGAGAAACCACGCGTAAATATCTTGAATGGCAATGCAACCAAGTTGGCCAGCATCTGTCATTACAAGGGAGGAAGCACTGTCATTGTATCTTAACCTGAAAATCTGTGACACTTTCTAGTATTAAAAGAGGGTGGTCCTGCTGTTCATGCCCCTGGAAGTTGGTTAAACTTGTGGTATGCTAAGAATCTGCATTTCTGCAAAACATTTCAGTAGTGTTTACAGTGGAGTCGTTTGCCTCAAAAGCTCATTTTGCTTCTGTTTTATGTTTCAAAGGCTTCTTGCCAAATTTAGCAGGTAGCTGTTGGACTGAGATTTCCTCCCCCTCTGACTTTTATTAAATCCCATGTGTGAAACAGACTGAAGTTCTCCTGTTGCTATAAACTAAGAAAATACTACCATGTGCTGACAAGAGTGGCTGTTTTAAAATGCACTTGGTAGCACTTCTGGTTTTCCATCATGGATCTCCTTTTGTAGAAGCTGTAACACAGATTTCTTCCTTTTATAAAATGTGATTACTTGGAGACTACCTTTATCCTGAGCCTGCAATTTACATTTATCCTCTGGCAAAGGAGAGGTGGGATTCATTTCACCTGGTTTCTAGATGTCACAAATTATTTTTCTAGTCTGAGCTTACTTCTTAGTTGATCCAATGAATGGGAGAGTTCTGCAGAAGGACGGTTGTTCCTCCCTCTTCTAGTGTTGCGGCTATAGAAAAGTAGTTTAAACTAAGCGCCTATGTTTTAGAAGGCTAATGTGGAGTGAGAAGAATTCCATCTCCTATCTTCCTTTGATAAAATCCAAAGCTTGGAAAAGTTTTCCTTTACCCATCTTTAACTTGTTTCTTTTTCCTTCCCCACCCCTCCTCCAGGGAAGCTTATGCTAGAGGAAAGAAGGAAAAGCCTCCCTTTTTACCAGAGGAGCCGTACTTCTCCTCCTCCTCGTCCTCAGATGACCCTGTTCCAGATGAGTTGTTATGTCTCATTTGTAAGGATATTGTGATAAATGATTTAGTCCCAAACAGGATTTTAATTAAAGTTTACAATTTATTAAATGAATAAAGGCAAGCAAACAGCGCTGGGTGCGCTGGGAGCCTCTGCTCTACCAAGACGCGCGCTGTGAAAAACAACACAGCTTCTTTTATAGTCTAGCGTTAGTACTATAGTTAGTTACTACTATTCATAATAGGCGTGTTCTCCCCAAAAAAACTTTCCACCTCCTGGCTGCGCAGGCGCAGTAGTTCTTTTTGTATCTTTTCGAACTCCCCCCAGTAACTGAGGGGTCCTCCAGGCAATGCATCTCCGACCAGGCTCCCCACTGCTCAGGCACAACAGCAGACATCTTGTGTAACAGCCGACACCCTGCACAATACCAGCTGTGGCTACCAAAAGCCAAACAAGTTCAACAACAAAACATAACAGACACTTCCCTTTTAACAAATGCATATAACAAATTGCTTATACACAGTTATCTCAATACACCGCATACTCACACATACCAAGGGTCACCCCGTTCACAACATCATTCAACACCATGACAAATGCCTCAGTTCTCCCTTAAGATCTCTTGCTTAACACTGTGTAGTTAATCAGCAAAACCAGTTTTGAGCTAGCAAAAAAAAGAACTATATACATGCTATCTGTTTCCTCTCGGTCTGCGGTTATACAAAGACCGACAAAGTGGTTAAAGATTATAAATTCAGCAAGGGTCACATTTTACTATGCGACTCTAGCATTGTTTTATATTGACACGAATCAGGTGAACACATTTCACAGTTATAATGAGTGATGCAGCTGTTATTCCCTGCTGTGGAAACAGTTATTTTGATGAATGTAAGTGTTACTCCCATATTTGTTGATTCAAAACATCACATCTGATCTTCTGAAAGCAGAAATAGGACATAATGAAATAACTTTGTTACCAGTTCTATTTAATATTTAAGTATACGCTGAATATGAAAGCGCTCTTCTCATATAAAGGGAAAAAAAAAGCCAGGAAGCTTTTCCCCCTTTTTTACTTATCTGTTAAATCTTCTTTACATGTGGAAGGATGAGTATGAGACGAGTGGCTAACTGTGCAGGTGATTATGGTATTAGATATTGAATGCGTTTAGTTTGTCCACAGCCCTTTCTCTCATACTAAATTATATAGCCAACTCTGGGGACTTATGGTGGTCTGCAACAAGCAGATAGTTAGGCATTTAATCCACGTTCTTCTCCACGGGAGAGTTGGTTAAAACCTTGAGAACTCGAACCTACTAATGGTTTTTTGAGACGTGTTTTATTCATTAACCTCGAGGTTGGGGACTTCTCACTGTACTAGATAGTGGGAAAAAGACTAGTTGAAACATCAAGACACAGCCTATGCTACATCTTCAGATGTTACAATAGTGAAATTTCAAAACTGTATAGTTATTTGCTGCATACTAGAAATTTTTTACACTATTGAACATTTATAGCTTCATGCTCTCAATTCAAGACCATATTCACCCAGTAATCATATATGTGTTTTTATAATTGATTAGAACCCCCAAAACTTCCTTAGTTTGGCTAAATACAATTTTGATTTTTCTAATTATACGCAGGTATTAGAACAGCATTACTGGAATCTGAGGAACATACATACCCAATGTGTCATCAGACAGATGTTTCGCCTGATGCTTTAATTGCTAACAAGTGTCTATGCCAGGTAACATGATGACATTTATGTAAAGTGCTTGTAAGAAAAGGCTATTTGTAAAAAGCTGAAAGGGAAGAAAATATTAATTTACATCTCCTTAAGCAAGGCATAATTGAATAAGGCTAAATTTACTTTTCAAATACATTATCTGTTGTTGTCACAGAAGCTTACAACTCTTCAGAGACAATCTTGCAAATTCAGGTCATGCTTTTGTGTAACGTGATTGCCTCGCTTTCAAATTCAGCGTTAACACTGAAGTACTTTAAATACAGTTACTCTGAGTTACCAATCATTAGTATCAGTGTTTAATGTGATGTGTTCATATATCTGTGTGTTGGTTTCTTTTAGGACTGATAGCATTTACAGGAATACACAAGTAATTTTCCTCTGTGAAGGCTTTTGTTCGTATATCTGCTGAAGTTTCATCTTACCTTTTTTGTAAATGTTTTTCTGCCTCTAGGCTGTGAACAACTTCAAAAATGGAACTGGCTACACAAAAAGGCTCCGTCAGCAGATTTGGCAGCAACAGCAGCAGCAGCCGCTACTGCCACCTCCACCACCACTCATGAGTGTTACACCTCCTGCTGCTCTGGTGACTGCCGCTGAACCTTCTACATCTTCCTCTCTGTCAATCAGCAGTTTGTTGGAAGAGAAGGTAAGCTTTCTTCCAACATATGCAGCGATTCTTATATTTTAGTAGAGCTTATTTTCCAACTGTCTGCATTTATTCACAAGGGCTATCAGGTTCCTGTGCAAAGACAGCCAGCAATAGCAAGTTGTCTGAGCCCCCAAGGACAATCAGTACCTACCACTGGTAAGGAACTGTAACTTTAGAATATCTTTTAAAATATTATCTTCAGATAAACTGAATGGGATTTTTTGCTTTTTCCTCTCTCCACTCCAAAAGGTCATCCAGCGAGAACCAGTACAATTTGCTCAGCAGGTGGCAGACCAGGCTGGGAACTGTAAGTATTCTACAGAAATTCAGTGTATTACTACTTGTAAGCTGTTAAACGAGGCCGTAGCACTTAACTTCTGCAACAGCTGATTTATAATGAAGTAAGTATGCAGAAGATCGTTGTGGAGAATACAAGTGGTTGTTAATTTTTAAATGGCCTAATTTGAATTGGCTTTAACAAAGGGGATCTGTGCTTGCAGTAAAATTATTTAAAATAAAACTCCAGTACCTGACTGAAAAGAGGACTCTGAAAAAGGAACTCTTTGGGAGGAAACCATAATTACATATCAAAATTAAAAACAATTAAAGGATCAGGTGGAAAGCCACCCTTTTGATTAGTGGCTGAACAGGGCTGTAGAAACTGATTTCCCAATAGAAGTCAGCCTGCAACATTCTTTTTCTAACAACTTAGTTGACACCGATTGAGCAAATTCTTGGAAAAGTCAACACTGTTATTTTATGACAATTTTGAGTTTCTTCACTTTAGTCAGCCCAAATAGCCAAGCTGCTTTCTCTCAGCTGGAGAGAGAGGAGTCTGTTTTATCTATTATTGCAGTGTCAGGTCAGTCCTTCCTTTTGGTATATATGTGTTATAGATAGATTGTAAGGGTGCACTGTGTTTATAAAATCTTAAAGATAAATCAGAACAAAACCCAGGATCCATCCCACAGATTGTCTAAAATCTCCAATTCAGTAAGCAAGAAAATAACAATTCAGGGGCAAGAGCAGGCCAAATACATCATCATGAGGCAACAGCATAGGAAGCGTATGTGGAAGAAGATAAAAGAAGTTTGAGAGAAGATGAGTTAATATCTGTGCCGTACGGGCTGCCTCTGAATCTCTTGGCTAAATAACTTCTGAAAGCTAGTATTAGTACCATATTAGTGCTATACTGCTTGCAGCTTATTAACAGTTTTTTTGGTTTGGAAGCAGCTCAGTCTTTATACTGAGTAGTTAGCAGTGTAAATTCTGCATTTGATCGTAGTTTAGGAGAAACATTAAAGTAGCAAACCATGTTTTCTTACACAGTTATCCTCTCCTTTACAGGCAGTTGAAGATGCATATGTACCAGTTGTCAAGTTTGAGTTTGATGGCATTGAGGTAAGCATTTCACTTTTTTTTTTTCTTTAAGTGAGTAAATTTTTTTCTCGCTTTGGAATAGGATAACTTTTCCAGGGACCTGTGACTGTGCTGTTTTGGACCACAACCTATCCCAGGAGAAGACATTGCAGTAGAATTGGAGCTTATAGGAAAATAAGACCCTAGGAAGCCTGGCAGGCACGGGAGCATCAGGGACATCTTTTTCTAAACCTGTGCTGTAGACCAGGGTAGCCTGCTTCAATAGCATTTATCTCTAGGATTGTGCAGAGTGGGAGCAGAGGCAGTGTCCTTGCTAACTCTTCTTAGCTCCGACAAGCGAGCTTTCTACAGAGGGATACGTAGAGTGTAGTTCACTGTGTGAATCATGTGAGCATACTAAATGTTTTGCTGCAAATCCAAAATGAAGTGGTCATGGGACAAACAATCTGGAAAATGGAAAGTAGAAGTACTCATTTGACTCCTGCCTAGGTTTGTCAGCTGCAGGAATCCTGCTATCTTGAATACCTCTTATACAATGAATAAAGACCTGCATGCTGTAGTACCTAAGCAAGTTACTGCTTGGTATCACTATCATGAAGACATTTATTCAGTGACCTTTTTGTGGCCTTTATCTGGTACAGACATTCACAGAATAGTTTTCTTGCCTCAGACTGTACTAAACCCCAGATACTTCAGGATCAAAAGGGCTTACTGCATAAAGAAAATGCTCTCTCCTTTGCTGAAGTATAGTTGAGGTGATTGAACTTATGTCTTAATTCTATGATTAATTTTAAGTTCCCTTTTAATTGAAATTCTAAGTCTAGAGTAATCTTTTTCAACTTAAAAAACCCTCTTCCTTTCCCTAGCTTAAAAAGAAAGGGGTGATGGAATGAAGGTTTTGTAAATAAAATATGGAACTTCTAGAAATTTTATGGAATCTTCTCGCCAATAAATCTTGGGAGATGTATCTATACAAAGTACCACGCAGCCGCTCTCTCACTCCTCCTGCCCCCCTCTGGTGGGATGGGGAGGAGAATCAGAAAGGAGAAAAGGAAAAAAAAAAAGTAACCTTGAGGTTTGAGATAAGGACAATTTACTGGGACAACACAAAAAGAGACATTACAACAACGGTACTAATAAAAGAATATACAAAACAAGTGATGCACAGTGCAACTGCTCACCACCCAGAACCCAATGCTCCTCCACTTCCCCCACCGAAAGCCGAGAGCCCCCCCCAGCCCGCTCCCCTTTTATATACTGACCATGATGTCACATGGTACGGAATAGCTCCTTGGCTAGTTCAGGTCAGCTGTCCTGGCTGTGCCTGCTCCCATGTTCCTGTGAAAATTAACTCTATCCCAGCTGAACCCAGGACAACCTGTTACTAGGAAGTTCTGTACTTCAACATTTTTTCTTACAGGCTGCAGAGTTACTGATGAAATACTACACCTAGTGCCAAATAAAGAGAACGTCCGGCTCACGCTCCGTGCAATTAAACTGTGGGCAAAACCTGAGTAATGTGATTGTTTGTGATCTTTAAACTTTTCAGAGGCACCTCATGCTTAAAAAATAATAGCATTAGAAGTCCTTCAGCTTTGGACAGCTGTTTAAATAACAGTTTTTTACCCCCATGGGGTAGATTCTGTGTGTTTTTTAATGGGGGTAGAGTGGAGAGAAGAGGGGAGTGCCTACAAGACAAGGTGCTGCATTGCTTATCAGCAACCTGACTACAAAGGATAAAAATGCCAAGTGAAGTATAAAAGCTCGATACATAAGGAATAAGAAAATACCGTTTGTGCATGTGACTAAAGCAAGTGCTAGAAGAATGGCAGAACCTTTTCCTTAAGGGAAGTTGGAGTGAAGCAGTAGCTGTAGCAGCGCAGGCAAATTTCGGAGGAGCAGTATTTTGGGAAGTGGTGTGGTAACGATTCTTTTTCTCATCGCTGTGAGGACCAACACTTTTAGCCTTGTTGCACTGCAAAAATAACTGACTTTGAGGCTGAAGTGTACTAGGTATTTTATAGATTGTGAGGTTGGTGCTGTAAATTTGAAGGAATATACTTGGGTATTGAAAGACTACAGGCTAACAACAGCGTATCCATTGTAGGACATGGCATTTACTCCAACATGCTGGGATTCCTTGGTAGGGTTTCCTGGGCTGTGCTAGTAGCAAGAACGTGTCAGCTCTATCCAAACACTTTGGCTTCTACTCTGGTTAAGAAGTTCTTGTTTTTTTCAAAATGGTAAGAGCCATTTATGACTACTTTAATTTGCAGAAAGTAGTTACACTTTTTGAGGTAGTTCTTTATATAAGATTTACACCAACAACATTCAATCCTACCCTGAATTACATGGCAGAGTTTTAAATGGACAGTTAGTTACTGGCTTTTCTTATACAGGGAGTGGCCAAAACCTGTATTGCTGAAACAACACAAAGAGAGCAATCTTAATTTACCAGTGTGGGACCCTAGGGTATGTAGACATTGAATTTGGAAGCCTTTAAACTTTCTTCTAAGCTAAGCTGCTGGTGCTGAGCACAATTGTTTTAACATCATAGGTGAACCCATGAGACCGATATAATGTAATGCCTATCATCACCCCAGCCTATCAACAGCAGAACTCTACATACAACGTATCTACATCAACACGAGTGGTAATGGTAGAGGAGTTAAAACATGGTAAAGTTCCTTCTATGCTTATTAACTGATTAAAAAGTATAATTCTTGCTCTATGAAACCACATTATCTGAATTGCTTATATTCCACGAGGTGTTCCGCCCTTTTAGGCTGAAGAGTTCTCTGGGAAGTATATCTGTTGCAGGCAATAAGGGACCAGTTTTACAATGAACTGTTGTAGTAGACCTGCATTGTGTCAAGGGAATCCCTGCTTTTTGGTCTGTCAATCACTGTTCAAAACCTTTATCATATAAAGTTTATATCATGCTCTGCTAGTCTTAAAAAAAAAAAAAAAATGGTAATAAGGTTTTCAACCTTAATTGTAAGTCTTGCAGTTACAAGTGAGATTCTCCAAGGAAAATCAGACTGGCCAAAGCTCTTTGAACCACAGAACTTCTTTCAGAAATACAAGTATGTATGAAATCTGTTATCTGAACTTGAAATTATTTACTTACTGGTTAGCATAGTGAGTTTTAGCTTGCAGTCTAAATGGAAGATGGCATTGATGTTTGTTTTTCAGAAACTGGAGGTAGTCATATGAATTTTGGTAAGGATAAGTATAGGGAAGATAGAAAAACTGTATGTGTTATGCCACTGACACTTTTTATTAAAAGAAATCAACTCTGATACTTAGAATGTAGCAGAACACAATTCTAAAGGATGTAATCAGTTTTTCTTCAGTTAATACTGTGCTGAATGCAGGATATAATCTGTCTTGTCTGGAAGTCACATTCTGTACATTTAAGGCAGTTTTGGTTTCACTTGAAGGAATATAACATCCTGAGCTAGGATATTAATTTTTCTTTTCTTCTAGACATTATATTGTGCTGACTGCTAGTGCTTCTACTGAAGGGCATCACTTAGAGTGGTAAGACTTGCTTTGAATGTGGGTTCAATAGATAATTGACACTCAATTCAGTGTTGCACTACATTTGTTAATACAGTTAACAAAAATAAAGCATTCAACTGTGCAACTAGGCATGGAATACAGTACCAAGTTAAGTAGGCAGTTCATCAGCAAAACTAAAAGCTTTCTTGTGAAGGGAAGTTAACGTAAATCTTGCTGTTTCAGAAGTTAACCTAAAGATCTAAGTCATGATGAGAAGGAACAAAGAGGGTTAGTGTGCGTATGCCTGAAGGTCAGATGCTCTGTGTCATCTAGAGAAGCAGATGCAAGGAGTCTAAGGAGACTACTTACCCAACACTACTTCAGTTAGGAAGATGTTCCTTGTTGCAGAGCCTGAAGTAAACGGGCATTACTTGATGTCATCAGATGTGTAGTGGACACTGGAGAGCTACATCTTTTACTGACTTATAGAGCAGTGGTCTTCAAACTTTTGTGCACTCCTGTGAGCAAAAAAAAATATAAATTTTTGAACGCATACTTGCAGTATGTATCTACTTATTTGCAAGTTACATACACATTACTGAAGTTCTAGTGTTTTCTTCCCGTAGCCAGTGGATTGTCTTGTGCACCCCCTGGCGTACACCTCCCCCCCCCCCCCCCCACTTTGAAGACCACTGTTATAGAGCCTTAGAAGACTTGGTTTCATAACTTTTTTACTGGATGTAATATTTGATTTAGCACTAGATTGCACTCAATGCTAAGTTGCTCTGGTTATGTAGTCAGGCTGTTCCAGAGCCTCCTTTTCTCCAGTGAAGTGAAACAAGGCTGTTTAATCTGGGTGAAACCTGACGGTCTGCACAGAGCATCTGAATGATGATAAATAGTATTTACTAAGTTTTAATCTAGTAGTGTGCTCAGGCATCTTATGTTTAGTGCTGAAAATTATCATCTCAGCACGTTTGGTAGTGTATAGGTACATTGCAGGGGTGCTGATCTACTTTGTGAAATGTAATGTGAGAACCACTTCAATTGTAGTTAGAGAAAATGACTGCTTATGACATGACATTTGTCACTGTCTCAAGGGAGATATGGCAATAATAACTTGTTTAACCTGTGAGAATGGGCTGACTAACTGTGAATCTTGAGATAAGGGGAAACGGTGAGGAATTAAGGTACTGTGATGTGTGTGGTGTTCTCAGTCCTAAGAAACGAGTACTCTACCTGCTTTGCTCAAGTAAGCAAGCAAAATAGCTCTGTGTAACAGACCACTGTTCTGAGGGCACCTTGGTTATACTTCAAAGTTTGGCTTGCACTTTAAGGCAAATTAATTCTTATGCTACTTCTAAAAGACATCTTCTCTCATGTTTAAAAATAGCTCTAATAGGTAATACCTCTTACCTGAACTTTTTAATGTGTTCACTTAAAAATCGTATCAGCTACAGCTTGATGTCAGTCGCAGTTAGGTATACAACAAGGAGTTATGGGCAGGGGGCTTAGAGCCAAATAGTTTTTAATGTGAAATGTTTTTAAGTGAACAAAGCTTATCGTATCTCACAATAAAGATGAGGAAAGTTCTGGCTCCAGTAAAAGCTGATCTTTTTGCAGTGACAGAAATGGCAGCAAATGGGGCTTAGTTTTGCATCTGGGAAAATGAAAAGCAGAAGATAAACTTGCTTCGGTTTGTCTGCTATAAGAACAAGTTTAGTTCACCAACTCTTGAATGGATTTGGGAATAGACGGCACATCTCTGTTGTTCATCAACATAAGATAGTTTTGGAGAATGTAGAGTTCTGACTGCTTTCAAAGCTAGCAGTGTTTTGGGTAGCAGGGTAAAATGCCAGTACTTCATTTAAATGAAGAGCCTTTGTGGTCATGATACACTTCTTGGGTAAGGTTCTGCTGAGACTGTGTTGACTAGATAATTTGTTTATTAAAGGAACTATATTCTTCAGTTTGGCTGGAAAAGGGTAAACTCTTTTCACAGGTCAATCTGCAGGAAGAATTGCATCTTTACTCAGGTGTAATTGAACAGTTGTGCTTAAGCCTTTTCTAAACTGTTCTTCTCCTTGATCTTAGGGGTAAAAAGGAGTTTTGATGCTCTTCAAAATGCATCCAGAGGTGCTGGGAATCTGCTTCTTGTTGATATTTTCATCATAGGTCATACATTGAAGTGTTGTATCTGACCCCTTAAGAGTACAAGTTAAACTTGTTTACCTCTGTCTTTGGAAACTTTAAAGCTCAAATGTCACTGGAAACATCTCAAACTACAGTGTGTGTGATATAAATATCCAGTATCTGCTCAGTTGAATGAAACTTACTACTTACTGACTGGTTAGCATTTTTGTATTAGCATTGTATTGTAAAAAGGCATATAACAACTGTGCTGGATACAGTTAAAAATGAGTAAATGGCTCTTGTTCTTATTAGGATTGGCCTTGTTGAATCTAAAATTAGTGTGCTGGTTGGAAACTTGGAGAGGAATGAATTTATATCTATTGCACATGTAAAGCCACAGTCTTTCCCTGGCAGCTGAGAACTTTGTAAACAGTGAGTTTCATTACTTTTCTGAAATACAGTTTGGCCAATGTATTGCACCTTGTTTATATTCATTCACCTCAGCTTACCTGTGAGAGATGTTCAGTTACATACCTACTGTTTTGTAGGTACGAGGTCTGACAGGCAAGGTTCTGAGCAAGTAGGATCTTTTTAAAGAAGGGAGAACTTCAGGGAGGAGTTCTCAGAGAACTTAAGTATGGGCTGACTCTAATCTTTAACTGCTGCATACAACTAAACTGTTTTGCTTAATCCCTTCTTGAGAGTAGATACTAGCATCCAGATAACTGGCATCTGTGCATAAATGATAGATTTGTGAATCTGTCTTTTTAGGAGTGGATATGTGTCAATGTGGTTTCTTGGAATTGTATTTAGGAAAGTGGAAAATGCAGAAAGTGTTAACGTTGATTTAACGTACGTTATACAGTCGTTCAAAGGTAAGCCTATATTTTGCTCTAGTCTCATAGGGTTTCATTTTTTTATTCTAGTGCAAGTTGCTTCACAAAGTGAATTGTGCTTCCTTCTGGTATTAGCTATTAGATTTTTCTATAGAGCGTGACACATAGAAGATTAGCCCGAAAAACACTGTTTTGACACTTTGGCACAGTAAGTCCATCTTGAAACAAAAGTGTGTACTAAAGTCCTATACCATATACCACATGTGAAATAACATCTCTGCAGATCATAGTAAACACTCACAAAGGAACTGCGATTCATGAGGTGGACAGTCAGATGTGAAGCCAGGAGATGTCCATTTACTGGGTGTAGCTACACTTGTCAAAAACAGTTGTCAGTTGCTGAACTTTGAAAGTAGGAATTAACTGTATCAGGCTCTAAAATAAGTTGTTAATGCCTGTTGAGAGTATTTTTTCCAAAATAACAGTTTGTGTATCATTCATCCCAGAACTTTGAAAGTCAGTGAGTGGTCACGTTGTAATGACATGCAGTCTTGCATGTAAAGCTTCATGTTCATCTTCCATTATTACTTTTGATAGATGTAGAAATAAAGTAATATTGCAAGTGTTGTTAGATAATGCTAGAACAAAGGGATTTGGGGGTGAGCAGTCATTTGAAAGTATAGGTCTTTTCCACAATCTGTTTACTTCTTCCCAAGCTGACTGCTCTTGTGCCTTTCAGAAATGCATGTGTGATGTCAGGATCATGCCTAGCTATCATAATGACGAACTAAGGAAATCAAGTTACTCTTCTGAAGTGACAAGTGTGTTTGGACAAAAAGTTCTAAAGAGTGGGCTCCTTTAAACTCTTCATCAGTGCAAACAAACATTTATCCATGGTACCAGCATGAGCTGTGTGTTGTGTTGCTCAGAAAAAATGAGTAAATGCAGTAAAAGCTGACCTTCTTTTTAGCTCATGCTTTGGGATATGAGAAAAGCACAGAAAAAAGGCATCAAAATTCTTGTCTGAGTTTCGGGCCAGGTGGGGTGACTTCCTCAGACTTGCACTCTTCTCTGAACTGATGCTTGTCTTGTACGTTACATCCAGTGGCACTGTGTTTCAATGTTGTGGCAAATGTAAATTATGTCAACAAGGTTTATGTACTGCTAAGAGGCTAGAACTAATGTTAAATCCTGTATTTCTATGCACAAACTTTATTAGCATAGCTGTGTGCTCTTAGTTCAGTGAAGCACAGCCTATAGTATGTTTCAGATACAGGGTTTGAATCCAGAGAGATTGAACAGAAAAGGTATTTCTTGAGAGGTGTGGTATCCTTTGGCAAACGTGGGAGTGACCAGTAGTTACGTGCAAGAAAGCTTTTATCACGTGCCTCGACTTTGAGAGAATATCTTTAGAGCACAAAGATTTAGAGGGCAAAGTTGATGGGCTCAAGAGTATGAGGCTCACAGTTTGGAAGGCTTTTGTTAAATGAACTTTATCTCACTTTTCCATAAAAACATTATTGAATTTACTTTGAAGCAACTGTTCATACCAGTGTGAATGTTCATATTTGTGCTTTTATTTCACTTCTAGGTCTCCTGTAGAAAGACTTATAAGCTTTTTTGTTTTGGTTGCATGTCCTTACTTTGATTCCCACTCTGTATGTTAGTAAGTTGACTTTCCAGTTACGCTCACGATAGGCTTGTTAAACTTACCTAAATGTGACTTAATTCCGTAATAACTGCTGTTGTAGTATAGCATTTTTTAGTTGCATAGAAGGTTGTTTGCAGGCAGTTAAGAAAAACTGGTTTAAATTGTGGTGGTTCTGATAAGTCAGATGTCCCTAAAATCCAGTCTGTCTTGGACAGATAGAGTTTTAACACCTGAATTAGTGAAAAAAACCCCACAATCACCACTGTAAATATCAAATAAAAAAATTAGTCTAAATCTTGATTAAGGTGTCTGGTCTCTCATCAGCTGAGCACAATTGGGTTGATTCAGAAATTTGTCTAGATCTATTTTCAACGAGAAAACTAAGGGTTAAGGAGTATTATCTCCAGGTTAAAATCAGCTCAGATGTGAGCTGCATGATTAGCAAAGCACAGCTGTAACTGAGCACATAAATGCATATTTGAACTTAAATAGCTGTTACGTATCTGGTCTGTACTGGATGTGAAATGGGCATCTTGGGTCACATTCATCTTGAGACAATTTCTTGTTCTTTGTTTGGGCTGGACAGACTTAAAGGCTTGCTGTTTCTAAAGAAACCATATGTAACTTTGACAAATGCCTAATGCAAACATTCCCACTAAGCTACAACACTAAATTTCCTGTTAGTTTCCAGCCAGGCTAACAACCTCAATGTGCTAAAGGACGGTATGAAGATTGAGGCAGCTCATGTGAAGAGAAAGCATCTCCACTATTTTTTTGCCTGCAGAAAAGAAAGAAGGTATAATAAAAATTTGGCTCTTCTGGCAATATTTTTTTTTGCTTTAATAATTACTTGAAGACTTCATTATTTTGTTGTTGTTTCAGCAAAGCATGCCAGGTGCTAGTCAAAATGATAGCAGGCTTCAGTGCAAAAGGACTTCTTCAGATGGAAGCTGTTTGGACAGTTCCAGAGACACGGACTCCAGAACACCAGATAATGCCTCTTTGTTAAATAAGATTTCTAAATTGGACACTTCTACAGCAGAGAGAGAAAGGTTAGCACCGTAACCTTAAAACTGTGAAGAAGCTGCTTTTTAACTGACTCACAATGTGAATGAGGTCTAGGATTTCTTGTTGAATCTATGTTGGTCATAAGCACGTGGAGGGCTCTAATGGCTTCAGGAGCAGAGCTGTCATCTCCTTTGGGCACATGGGGGGAGACAGGTTAAAGAAATCCTTGAAAAAATTAATTTAATGTACATGAACACATATAGGAAGAAAGAAGAGCGTGATCCCAGAGAAATTATTTGGTCTTGAATGTAGATCCCCTTAGGTTAGTGTGTAACTTGAAGACGGAGTGTTTTATATGTAGGTAGCTGTTTTTTCTAACAAAAAGTATGGTTAATGCCAAGCAGTATTATGTCATAATGAAGTGCTGATCTTGATCACAGAAACACTAGAGCTGCTGCTGACTTGGTGCAGCAGTATGAGAACTCTGGCAGTAAAAGTGTCTGTCACAGCATTAACTTCCTGGGAAGTCTGTTCATAAGCTACTTCAGCACAGGAGGAATATGTAATCTTGAGAGTAATAGCCCAAGACTACCGAATGTGTAATGCCTTCAGTGTTCAGACCATTTGGTACTGTAGCAGTAGCATTAAAAAAAAAAAAAATTGGATGCCTGTATGGGTAGAGCAGATACATTCATGAAGAGCAGTACAGAGTGCTGGATATACTACTCTGGAAAACAGTGCAAGTACATAGAGACTGACTAAAGAAAATGCTTAAGTTTAAATTTGCAGTCTGAAGTTCAGCAAAATGAAGATCTCATGCTAGATTGCCTGTGAGTTTGTTTTTCAGTAGAGCTGTGACAATGACCTAAGAAGATAGACATTTGTCTTGCATGGACTTTCTGGAAAGGAAAAGTATAGTATTTTACAAACTAGCATTTTATAACTCTAGCATCTGACTTTTACAGAAATGCTGTGTATCAGAAATCTGATGGTGCTAACAACAGAGAGAAGCTACCTCGTGTAGCTGTGCCATCAGTGTCTAAGGGACTCTCCATTCCTGTTACTGATTCAAGTATGTATTGAAGTAGTGGGTGGAATGCAGTCTTTAATTTCATGGCTGAACTCTAGAAGCTCGGTGTCTCCTACAGAAATGGATGCTACAGTTGCAATAAGAACATTGGGAGCTCCAGTTGGTTGCACCATTCCAGGACATAACACAGTTTCTCAACTCGGATCACATTTTGTCCAAGGATAGCGTGAATTAAGTGGGAGTCCAATTACAGATCCTAAGAATGCTGCACCTAAATGACCTTATTCACTGGCCCCTGAAAGACCTCGTTCACCTACATCAGAAGAATGCCCCAAAAAACTAGTAGACAGAGAAAAGGTAAGGAAGGGGGGCTAGGCCAGGGAGGGTTTGAAGTAGAATTAATTATTGATGTACAATGAATGACATAACTGAGAAGAAATGCATATATACATCCCCAGTGGATTCAGGAATCTAAATCTAAGCATAATGATAGTTTTACTAGGATATAGGTGTGAGAAATTGTCTTGGAATATACTTTATAGCTATTAAACAATTTTTTTTCCCCAAGATCTGGCACTAGTGACTGTTTCTGGTCTGGTGGCAGGGTCTCTAAATACTAGTGTACTTGTATATTACTGCACTGACCAATTGCTGAATGGACTGGCTTATTTGGAAGCAGTTCTTAGTTCAAAAAAAAAAAAAGATATCTCAAAATGAAGAGAGTATGAATCTTATAAATGTAAAAGTATGAGCTAATCTTGTTCTGGCAGATGATTTTTGAATGCCTATTGATAGGTTTGCTGCTTTAGAAATCAGCAGCCTACTCCATAGGTTGTCCACTGCTGACATGACAGTGTGGAGTTGCTTGTTAAATCTTGTTTTTGTGGAAGCTTTCGATTAATGCTTGTTTTATTGCTATACATAACTCTCCTTAAACAGCTGTTTATGTGGCTTGACCTCTGATTTGAGGCGGAGGCAAAGAACAACTAGAAAAAACTCAGTTTTGACACTTGTAAAGAATCAACTTGCAGAACCGTTACCTACTATTGAATATTTCAAGTACAGATTTCAAGGTTTGGGTAGTAACACTTTTTGCAAGGCTTGAGATTGCTGTGTGGTAATGGTAGTCTTGTTTAAATGTTGTTTTAAGAATGGCCACTGATACATTTAATGTGTTGACTGGAAGCTGTACTCAAATATGAGGGTAATTTTATTATAGCAATTATTTTGAGCCTGCATATTCTGTTCTTCTAGTTAACTGGCCAGGATCCAGCATTCAAAGATGGTGGCAATCCAGAAGATGTCAGCAGCAGATCTACAGACAATGTAATTTTGAAGGGGTTTTACTCAGTGGACTAACTGGAAAGCTGAATGGACTGTTCCAGTGCCTAGACTACCTCACACAAATACTCTACATGTTTGTTGATGTAAACAAAAATATGCTTTTTAGTTTAACTTATTTCAGTCTTCATTTCCCAAATATATTCTTGCAAGAGTTATCCTTATTAGTCTTTTTAAAAGTCTTAACTGTCACTAGCTGAAACAGCTTTTGAAAAAGCCACAAAACCCAACCTGTCCTGTGACTTGGATTCAGAATGTATGTAAACAGGTTAACTAGTCACTGCAAGCACGCTGTGGTTCAAAGGGTATATGAACATGCTTGTATTCATTTGTGTTTTGCTAGTGCATGTGCATATATTGTTCTTATCTTAAATTATTTTCCCGTTGGGCACATATACTCCTGTGTGTCTATGACAATGGTGCTCAGCTGCCTCAGCTAGTGGCTTTCCACTGCCTAACACAGCCATGCACTACAAAAGTATTGCCTCCCATGGAGGCCCATAAGTAATTTAAATATTGAAGAAATGCAGCAGAGGATGCTACCAAGGTATGGAGATGATAGACATGTCCCTTGCCATTGTATCTGATTTTTGTCTTAAGACTGCTGCAGCATGAGACTTGAGGGGTTTTTTGTTGTCACTGGGTAGTAAAGCTAAACTCAGAACACATGGCTGAAGATGTACTTAAACGTTGCAATAGCCAAGGCTGTTGTGACACTGCTACCCACCTGCAAGGTACAGTCTTGAAAGCAATCAGCATGCAGAGAGTGGTTTCAGATAAACCCTGAAAGCTGTTCTACATGGTTACATGAAAACTTGCAGTAGTCTGAAGGTCTGGTTCTGTAAACTGGTAACACTGCTTACCCAGTTAAATGCATTAGGGTTTTTTGAGGGGTGGGGAGAAATTCTGATCATATGAAGCAAATGTTGTGCTATCTCTCTATTATAATTTCTTTATACCTTGGTGTTTCTGTAGATGAAGTTGTATGTTCTTCCAGAGTATTTTTGTATGTACTGTAAAATACTGTCTTCCAAAGAGAAATTTAAAATCTTCAGTCTCTTTTTTTTTTTTTTTAATGCACATGGGATCTGCTTAAAAACTCCAAACAACTAAACCAAATGTAATGCAGGGGGACAGTGCCACAAAAAATGTTTTACAAAATGATAATGTCATGGTAGAGTAAATTTGAGGAGACTAGTAACACTGTTTTCCTGCTTCTAGTATTTCCAGGATTTGAATTAACACCCTCTGAATAGTGCAGCTTGCAAACTGTGTTGACAGCGGAAGTCCCAGTTTGCTGTGTGGACAACAGATACCCCTGAATTCTTTTAAAATTAGTTGCTTGGCTTAAACAGCAATTCTGAGCTCTGATCATCTTAAGCATCCACCTAAAACCCTAGTGACAAGACCCAAGAGGCATGTAGCTATCTTGTAAGGTCTTCATTCTCTAGCATTCCCCCTACTGCTAGTATTCCAAACTTGTGGAGAAAGCATGACTATGACCATATACTTACTTTTTTCCTTATTACCTCTGGTTTCCAGCTTGCTTCAAGTACAATTTATCTCTTAGAAAATTTGCCTTAGTGGGTTTGAGAGGTCGTCTTCTTCCTTCTCCCCTCCAAAACCCCCAAAACTTCAGAGTGCAAGGCTTAGGTTTACTCACAGGTTAAAATTAAGAAACAGAACCCATGTAACTTAAGTGGCTTTTAGCAGAGCTACACCTTGAGTGTGTAAAATGGTTACCTTGGTTTTGTGACCTGTGTTAAAACCATGGTATTTAAATACTGTCAAGTCTGTGTACTAGTTACAGTAGGTATACAACTTCAGCACCTGTGTAAATAAAAATCCATCATGAATTTGAGGGAATTAAAGCTGAAGTAGGTGATACGATAAACAGCAAAGCAAATATGAAAAGTGTTTTGTAATAGTCTACAACCCTGTGATATTACCATGCTTTTAAACAAATTCTTCCACTCGAGTATTCCAAGACTGTTAAAGGCTGTTTTTCCCTTAACGTCTAGGTCAGCATATGCATTTATGCAACTAGTCTCAAACTAACCTAGCTAACTGATATCAAAGTATATGCCTTTACATGGATTTTTTTTTTTTTTTACTCTTGCTTTGCAGAATTATCTTGTGATTGCTCTTACTTCCCCCCCCCCCCTTAGGGTGTCAAGAAGAAGTTTAGGAAGAAGTTAGGTTACTAGTTTCCCGGACTTGATCCAGCATAGGTGAGATTACATGCTTTACCTTAATATACCCTGACTCAACGCTTGGCCCAGTGCAGAGTGACGTCACTGTTCTGGAGTTTCCCTGGCTATTGCAGAAGTTCGATACTGCCCCAGGACTATGCAGATTAGATTACAGCTGTTTTAAATAAAGTTCAAACTGCAACAATTCAATTGAAATGTTTTCCTTTGTTTATGGAGCAAGTGCTCTGTCAAAGTGATTGAAAGAAAAGTTACTCATGCATAAAAACTCAGTGAGGGAGGCTCTTTGATACCAGACTTCCTGCAAACTTTACTGTTTCTATCTGCTTTCTTAGCTGGTTGCGGTGTGTGCGGCTTGGAGGTCCAGGTGGAAGGGGTGAGGGATGCACGATTAATCTCCTTAAAGAGGAGCAGCTCGGTGTTGAAATTGTGTGTGGTTAGTAACTTTGAGCAAGACATTCCATTGCAGGAATTAACGTCTCCTGTGGTTTTACTTGTTAGGTCTAAGCAAAGAAGTGGTTCATGTGAAGTCACCTCCACTTCTGCTGTTGCAATGGATGTCCCTGTAGAAACTAGAAAGTAATAGAAGACTTTTTGCCTTAATGAGTCAAAAGCCAAGGGCAAAAAAAAAAGTATCTTGAAACTGTTAATCTTGACTTTGACTTTGGGAGGGAGGAGGCTTATTAATACTGCCTTTATGTAACACTAAGCCTCCACTGGAGTGCCCAAAGCCCTATATTAGGGAGCAAAGCTTCATTTCTGGGCTCCATAGAAGAACCAATAGGTTGCCTTCTTGTTTAGGGTCCAAAGCGTCATGTGTAGCTTCTAGCCCCTCCTTTTTAGTGCCCAAAGCCTCATGTTTAGGGCAGAAATACTCCTTTTTAGGGTCCAAACCTGTCTTTTATTACCCATAGCCTTTTTTAGGGCCCACAGTTTCAATTTTTGGATCTAAACCCTTATTTTAAGGTGCAGAAAGCCTCTTCCTAGAGAGCAGCCTCCTTTTAATGCTCCAAAGGCTCAGGTTTAGTTTCCAAAGTCTCAGGTTTAGAGGCCAAAGATGCATTTTTAGTGTCCAAAACCTCATTTATAGGTTCCAAGTCCCCCTTTTAAGTTCCAAAGACTCACTAGCTGACGTAGTATCAGCAAGGCTATGTCTAATAGTCTCTGTACCACTCACGGTCTCGGTATGGGTGTGACTGTCTGTAACAGTGTCGCGGTCTTTTTACTGCTATCAGTGTCTGTAATGGTATCTATATGGGTACCTCCATGCCTAATTGTACCGGTACCTGCGTCTGTACTGGTATCTGTGTGTGTGTGTGTCTTCAATTGCATTTGGATCAGTATCTGTATGTTTAATGGACCTCTATCCGTAATGGTATTATGAGCTGTAGCTGTAGTTGTAGGTGTAATGGAGTGTGTGCTTGTGTGTGTGACCATACTTGTATCTGCAATGCTGAAAGTTACGGTGTCTGACTGTATCTATAATTGTACATATTTTACAGCTGTATCTGCAATTGAAAGCGTGTACGTCTTTAGCAATAATGGTGCCTATGTGCTGGTTTTATCTGGGACAAAGTTAATTTTCATCATGGGAGCCCGTATGGTGCTATGTTTTGCATGTGTTCTTACAACAGTGCTGATAACACAGGGATGTTTTACATATTGCTGAGCAGTTCTTACCTAGTTAGCATCGAGGCCTTTTCTGCTTCTCATAGTGCCCTGCCAGTGAGCATAGAATCATAGAATCGTTTAGGTTGGAAAAGACCTTCAAGGTCATCGAGCCCAACCGTCATCCATGGCCACTAAACCATGTTATGGAGTACCCCGTCTATGCGCTTTTTGGATACCTCCAGGGATGGTGACTCAACCACTGGCAGGCATGGTGTGCACAAGAAGTTGGGAGGGGACACAGCTGGGACCGCTGACTCCAGCTGACCAAAGGGATATTCCAGACCATATGATGTTGTGCTCAGAAATCAAATCGGGGAGGTGGTGGGGGTGGGTGGGCAGGGGATAACTGCAGGGGGCTGCTGTTTCTCAGGTACTGGCTGAGCATCCATCGGTGGTGAGTAATTGGGAGTTTTGCACCACGTACTTTTCTTGGTTTGGGTTGGGGTTTTTTTGTGGGTGTGTGGGTGTTCCCCTCTACTCTTCTTATTAAATTGTCTTTATCTCAACTCAAATGTTTTTGCACTTCTACCCTTCCAATTCTCTCCCTATTCCATTGAGGGTTGGGAATTGATCAAGCAGCTATGTGATGCTTAGCTGCCTACTGGGGTTAAACCCAATGTGGGGCTCAAAGGGTTTGACCAGAGTGTACTAGAGAGAACCTATAATTATTACATCTCTTGAAGAGTTGCTGGTCACAATGTTGACTTCTCTGTTCTCGACATTGCTTTATCTGATCTGTGCCATGCTCCCTTTTTTGCTGTGCTGTGTAGCACTTGGTGGTGTTTTGCCTGGAAGAATTATGATAAAAGCAGTGGCCTTGATCCTGTTTTGGTATTTGGGCCCTGCATTTATGCCTTGCCTGTATTTTGGGAACCCCCTTACGAAGACACTTCACAATTACATTTTTTCCCTTTTCTCTTCCAAGAGCCAATCAGTGGAGGAAAGAGAAGGGCACCTTCCCCTTTTTCTCCTGTGGGGTAGGTATTTTCTCTTTTCTTACAGTAACTCTTCAGTATCATGAGCATTTTTGGGTAAGCAAAATACTCCTATTGGTACTTCTCAGGAATATTGTTTCTGGTTTTTCAAAGGTTAAGCAGCTCTTTAGAGTGATCAGCACAGGGATATCACCCAAGGCAGTGCAGTATTAGGTGGCAAGGCACATGGAAGAATCTGGGCAGGTACCCGGAATGGTTGTCACCTCTGGTGGTCTGGGACTTCACCCCCCAAAAAGTGTGGGATCCTAACGAAGTGACAGAATGTTTGAAGAGAGCATGCCCTGGCCCTGGCTATGCCAAAGAGACACAAGTTGTGGCACTGTTCTGGGGCCTGGCCTGTGCCTACTGAGCACTATTCATGACTATTCAGCACCCTCAAGGAGAAGAGAGGGTCTCTGGATCTGAAGACACACAAACAGACATTGTGGCTAAACTGGAGACCCAGCCCCCAACCTATATCAGGTGCCCCTACAGTTGGCTCCAGTTGAGTGTGAAGGAAAGGTATCCCTTCAAAGACCATGCAAGTTACCAAGTCAAGTGGACCACTGCTGAGGGACATATCCAGTATCTGAGGGAATTAGCTGGGAAGAAATATGCCATAGCCTTGAACATACCCACCTCACCGCCTTACTCCTCCTTGCCCCAGCTTTGATTGCTAAGCATGACATCATAATGTATGCAATATCCCTTTGGTCTGCTGGGGTCAGCCGTCCCGGCTATGTCCCCTCGCAGCTTCTTGCCCACCCCCAGCCTACTTGCTGGTGGGCAAGAGTGAGGAATGGAGAAACCCTTGATACTGTGCAAGCACTGTTCAGCAATAGCTGAATCATCAGTGTTTTATCAGGACTGGTTTGGTCATAAAACCAAACCACAGCACCCTATGGGCTGCCATGAAGAAAACTAGCCGCATCCCAGCCCAAACCAGTGCAGTGAAGCATGTGCTGCTCCTACGATGAAAGCGAGACAACGTAGAGAGTGTTCAGTAACACGGGAGGGGCTGCTGTACCCCATGGGCCTTCAATCCCATCTCTTGAAAACATCCCAACTGCAGCCAACCCCAAAACCCCACCTGACCAGACAGGGTCCCAGTAGCAGAGCCCTGTTGGTGCAGGGGGCAGACACAATATTTGGAAAAGGACTGGTGAGAAAGGGGGTGACTGTTTCTCAGGACAAGGGGGAAAATCTCTTGCCTTCCTGCCCAGCTGTGCTATCTCCCTGCTGGTGTCACAATGGACCTTCAAATGACGTGGGCTGATGTCACAGGGGGGTGCAGTGCATCAGAGGGAGGTGTCCCCAGCGCCACGGCAGTGCCGGCACTTCCCAGCGAGGCCGGGGTGCTGCTGGGCACTGCTCAGGGACTCCCCACCGCTGCCCTTCGGAGCTGCTCCACGGCTGAGAACGGGGTCAGGAGGCAGCAGGGATGCGCTGGGGGACCCTCGCTGACAGACAGAAGAACATCAGAGAGGAGTTGGGGTGAGGAGCCGGGAAGAGTGTCCCTTCTCCGGAGCTGAGGGCAAGCAGCAAGCTCAGTGGAGGGCTGCTGCACCATGGCCATCAGCTTGGAGCTGAGCTGCTTGTTGCCCACACTCCTGCAGCTCTCTACCAAGGGTGAGGGTTTGGGGAGCTCCTTCCACAGGGGTCGTGCCGGGGCTGTCAGCTGTCAAAAGCTGGGCTGTGGGGAGGCTGGACAGGGCTGGGGGCTGTCACGAGAGCCCTGCCTGAGGATTCCACCAGGCTCAGGGGACAATGTGACTGCCAGGTCCTGGTACTGGGGCTGCCCTGAGTATCGAGGCTCCTGTGGGCAGGGCTCAGTCCCCTCAAAAGTGGGACCATTCAGAGCCAGCTTCCTCTGGGAGCTCCACAGCCATGGCAGTGTTTTTCTGGGCTCTCTGTGTACGCCAGCATCTGTCATCCCTGGGGCAAGGAGCTTGCCAAGAGTCTGTGAGCTGTCCAGCCTGGAGCCTGAGACCTCTTTCCCTCGCTTTCCAGAGACCGTGGCTGTCTGGGGAGCTGTGTCTGATTACATGCTGGGATAGCTGAAGCTGGACGAGGTGGACTGGCATCCTGGTCCCCCTCGCCCTGTAGGGCTTCAGTCTTCCCAAGAGCCTGGGCCCTCAGGAGCGATCCTTCCCTGAGTATCACAGCAGCACACCGAGACCACCTCATGTGCCCAAAGCAGCTTCTTGGCAAACCAGGAGAGAAACCATGTCCAGATCCAGTCTGAGAAAGTATGCAGCACCCCACAGGGCTTCACTCTTCCCTGTGGTCAGAGTGGAGAGACCAAGCAGAGAGACAGGGGATGATGCTGGGTCCGTGCCAAGGATAATCCCTGGGAATAAGTCCCAGGAGTATTCCATGTGCTGGAAATGTCCAGGATCTTCCCTAGCCAAGAGATGTTAGCAAACATTTTGATGAGGGGAAAGAAGATGGAGAATATGTTTTTTTTTCCAAAGCTTTCACTTTTCCTATCTCTAAAGTACTCACTCATCAGCCTTTTTGTCTTTTCCCTGGGCAGGGTGTCCTGGTTGCAGGACTCAGGAACTTCAGGATCTTTGCTGTGGTCCGAGAGCAATTCCATGGCAAATGAGTGGTATTTGTGGCTTGCAGACCCATCTTCCAGCTGGACATTGATGAATTATGGCTGTGGGAGCTTGTGTTCCCCACAGTGATTATCCCTGGTGAGAAGGAAGCAGCCGCCCTCTGCTTTCCCCCTCCAGGTCTTGGGGATCGTGGGTTGCATGCTTCCTGTTCCTTGGAAAGGGCTGGGAGAAGTAGACAATTGCCACCAAAGGTCAGGGGACAGCTTGAGCTCCCCCAAAACAACTGAGTCCCCAAAAGCTGTTTCTGTAAACGACCTTTTCTCTAGAACTTTGTTATAAATTTTGCCTGGAAATTTGGCCTGCTGTGGCAGTGACGACACTCCTCCTCTTTGCAGATGATGTCAAGTTTGAGCTGCTGGACTACAAACAGCTATCATGAGCCATCTCCTTCCCATGTCACATTGTGGAGAACTGTGTGCAAGAGTGTCACCCGAGACTAAGGGGACAGACAGGTTCTTTTAGGGATCCTTGCCAGAATGATTACAGCACTAAATCATAGTTATAATTAAGCTTTCTTTTCTTAACAGGATACTATGATTAGTATAGCGCCAAATTTATGATTAGAATAGCACAGGATTTCTACAAGCAGAATCAAATGTAGAACAATTTATAAGGAGCATAATGCAGAATTTATAATACAACTGAACTTATAATTTCTAATCACCTGGATCCTAATGTAATTAACTTGTGTTTCCTAATTACCTGGACCCTCTGCAGATCAGGTCAAATCTGAGTACGTGGTTTGCTGTCTCAGTACCAGAATCCTAATCTGGACTTGAAACCCATATAAAAGAATACAAGTCACTGCCTCAGTCCTCAGCAGAAGCAGACAATGGTGGAGGTGTCCCTGGCCACAGGGGTGTCACAGATCTCACTGTCCTGCAGCAGTTCCAGTCCAAGTTGCCCCCTTAGGACATGTAAATGCTTGATTTACAGGCAGTGCTCTGTCTATAAAAACCCAGGAGGTAACAGGAGGACACAGGAGGAAAAGGAGAAGGAGGCCAGAGGAGGCGGCAAGAAAAACAGAAAAAGGAGACAAGATGAAACGAGAGGCAGGAGGAGGCAACAGGAGGAGGAGGAAGAGGCAGTAAGTCAACAGGAGTCAATAGGAGAAGGAAAAAGAGGAGTCAACAGAAGGACAAAGCAGCACACAGGAGATAAGGGAAGAGGAAGCAACAAGAGGCAACAGGAGGAGAAAGAGAATAAGGCAAGAGGAGGAAACGGGAGACAACAGGAGGAAAAAGGTGGCAACGGAAGGAAGAGGTCACATGAGGAGGATAAGGAGGTGGAGGAAATGGGAGAATGAGGACACAGGAGGCAACAGGAGTAGGATTGAACAAAAACAAGAGGCAAGAGCAGGCAAATGGAGAAATAGAACAGGAGGAGGAGCAGGAGGAAGCTGGAGGAGGAAACAGAAGGAGGAGACAATAAGAGTCAACAAGAAAAGGAGAGCACCGGAGGAAACAAGAGGACAAGGAAAAAGGACATGAAAATGATGCAAACAGAGGAGGAGGAGGAGAAGGGGACAGGAAGCAACAGGAGGAGAAGGAAGCAAAAGGAGGTACATGCAGGAGGAGTAAAAAGGAGGTAAGAGAAAGCAACAGGAGGATGTTGATGATGAGCAGGTGAAGTAGGAGGCAAGAGTACAAAACTGGAGGAGTAGGCATCAGGGGCAGTAAGAGGCAACAGGATGCACAGAGGATGCAACAGTAAGAGGAGAAGTGAAGAGGAGGAGAAGGCAACAGGAAAAAACAAGTGGCAAAAGGAGGCAAGAGGAGAAAAGAGGAAGAGGGGAAGTAGGAGGAGAAGGAGGAAGCAAGAGGAGACAAGAGGAGGATGAGGAAGTGGAGGCAAGAGGAGGCAACAGAAGGCAACAGTTGAGGTGAGGAGGCCTACGAGATGGAGCAAAAGAGAGAGGCAACAGGAGGCAAGAGGGGCTTAAGAGGAAGAGGTACTGGGAGACAAAAGTCAGCAAGAGGAGGAGGAGGAGGATGCAACAGGAGGCAATGGCGGGGACGGAAATCTGGAGGCAGGAGGAGGACACAGCTGGACACAGGATGTAAAGGAGGAGGTGGCAAAAGGAGGGAGCAGGACAAGGAAGAGGAGGAGGCAACAGAAAAAGAAAAAGGAGGAGACCCCAGGATGCCAGATGAGGAAACAGGAGGCAAGTGGAGGAGGAGGAGGAAATAGGAGGCCACAGGAAAAGGAAGAAAGAGGAGGCAAGAGGAGGACACCAGACACAAAAGAAGGAGGCGGCAACAGGAATCAACAAAAAGAGAAAAAGGAGGAGGCAATAGGATGAAACAGGAGGCAACTGGAGGCAACACTAACAGAGAGGAGTGGAAACAGGATGCTGTAGGAGGCAACAGGAGGAGGAGGAGGCAACAGCAACAGCAAGGAGGAACTCAGTGATGGAGCTGCTGTTAGACATCTGCTGCCTCTGGGTGTGGAGCACTGAACAAGGAGGAAAGGACAGTGAGAAATTAGGGCATTATTCTCTGACAAAAATCAAAGCCATTTGTCATAGTACATACTCACCACACCTTTTCCATTTCAAAGAGATGTATGTTCAGCTCCATTGCTGGAGCTTTCGTTGATGCTAGCTGAATGTGCCATGAGGAGCAGGACCTCTGCCCACTGACAGCCAAGGAGTCAGCCCTGCTCAGTAGCAGTGGGTTTCTGGGAATGGTGTTGGTGAGAGGGTCAGTCCTGGTATTTGAATTGGTCAGATGAAACTACTCCTAATGTAAAAGTGTTTGTCAGCATCTGCAATCCCATTGCTAAGAAACCACAATCAAAACAGCGTTTGAGACAGAGGGTTTTTTTGTAGACCTCTCCCCTATCTCACCTGGAGATAGCAAACTCAATGTTGTTTTGCAATAGCAACCTCAAACTGTTTTACAATAGAAAAATCAAGGTGCTTTCCAATAGCAAGCTCAAAGTGTGTTGCAATGCCAAGCTCAATTTTTTTTTGGCAATAGCAAGCTCAAAGTTTTACAATATATGTGAAGACCAGTAAAAGCTTTGAGGGCCGGCACATTCATTGTGGGAAAAGGAGCTGGAAGTTTGCAATTTCAGAAACAGGCACTGCCAAGAACGAGAGCAAAGAGATGTTCGGCCTCTGGGAAAGCACAGATCCCCAGTGCTGTTGTGCCTGTAGATAGGATGCCAACGGCCCGTGAAGAGCAGCAACAGCTTTCAGGGCTGGGCCCTTCCTTGTGGGAGAAGGAGCCGGACGTTTGCCTTTTCGGCAAGAGGCTCTACTGCGGCTGAGCGCCATGAGATATTGTGTCTCTGCGAAAGCACAGATCCGCATTGCGGTTGTGCCTGTAGATAGGGCGCCAAAGGGCCGTGAAGAGCAGCAAGAGCTTTCAGGGCTGGGCCCTTCCTTGTCAGAGAAGCTGCCAGACATTTGCCTTTTCAGAAAGAGGTTCTGCTGAGCACTAGCGCCATGAGATGTTGCGTCTCTGGGAAAGCACAGATCCCCAGTGCTGTTGTGCCTGTAGATAGGGCGCCAAGCATAGGTGAAGAGTAGCAACAACTTTCAGGGCTGGGGCCTTCCTTCTGGGAGTAGGAGCCAGACGTTTGTCTTTTTGGAAAGTGTCTCTGCAGAGCACGAGCGTGATGAGCTGTTGCGTCTCTGGGAAAGCACAGATCCCCAGTGCTGTTGTGCCTGAGGACAGGGCGCCAAGGCACTGTGAAGACCAGCAAGAGCTTTCAGGGCTGGGCCCTTCCTTGTGGGAGAAGGAGCCCGACGTTTGCCTTTTCGGCAAGAGGCTCTGCTGTGGCCGAGCGCCATGAGATGTTGCGTGTCTGGGAAAGCACAGATCCCCAGTGCTGTTCAGTCTGTAGACAGGGCGCCAAGCATAGGTGAAAAGTAGCAACAGCTTTCAGGGCTGGGCCCTTCCTTGTAGGAGAAGGAGCCGGACGTTTGCCTTTACGGCATGAGGCTGTGCCGTGGACGAGCGGCATGACATGCTGCGTCTCTGGGAAAGAACAGATCCCCAGTGCTGTTGCGCCTGTAGGTAGGGCGGCAAGGACCATGAAGACCAGAAACAGCCTTCAGGGTTTGGCTCTTCCTTGTTGGAGAAACTGCCAGACATTTTCCTTTTCAGAAAGAGGCTCAGCCGAGCACTAGCGCCATGAGATGTTGCGTCTCTGGGAAAGCACAGATCCCCAGTGCTGTTGCACCTGTAGATAGGGCGCCAAGGCACCGTGAAGAGCAGCAAGGGCTTTCAGGGCTGGGCCCTTCCTTGTGGGAGAAGGAGCCGGACGTTTGCCTTTTCGGCAAGAGGCTCTGCCGCGGCCGAGCGTCATGAGATGTTGCGTCTCTGGGAAAGCACAGATCCCCAGTGCTGTTGTGCCTGTAGATAGGGGGCCAAGGGCCCATGAAGAGCAAGCAGAGCTTTCAGGGCTGGGCCCTTCCTTGTGGGAGAAGCTGCCAGACATTTCCCTTTTCGGAAGGAGGCTCTGACGAGCATGAGTGCTATGAGATGTTGCGTCTCTGGGAAAGCACAGATCTGCATTGCTTTTGTTCCTGTAGATAGGGCGCCATGACAGCGTGAAGAGCAGCAACAGCTTTCAGGGCTGGGCCCTTCCTTGTGGGAGAAGGAGCCGGATGTTTGCCTTTTCGGAAAGAGGCTCTGCCGCGCACGAGCGTCATGAGATGTTGCGTCTCTGGGAAAGCACAGATCCCCACTGCTGTTGTGCCTGTAGATAGGGTGCCAAGGGTAGGTGAAGAGCAGCAAGAGCTTTCAGGGCTGGGCCCTTCCTTGTGGGAGAAGGAGCCGGACGTTTGCCTTTTCGGCAAGAGGCTCTGCTGCAGCTGAGCGCCATGAAATATTGCGTCTCTGGGAAAGCACAGATCCCCAGTGCTGTTGTGCCTGTAGATAGGGCGCCAAGGGACCATGAAGAGCAGCAACAGCTTTCAGGGCTGGGCCCTTCCTTGTGGGAGAAGGAGCCGGACGTTTGCCTTTTCGGCAAGAGGCTCTGCCGCGGCCGAGCGCCATGAGATGTTGCGTCTCTGGGAAAGATCAGATCTCTACTGCTGCTATGCCTGTAGATAGGGCGCCAAGGGTAGTTGAAGAGCAGCAAGAGCTTTCAGGGCTGGGCCCTTCCTTGTGGGAGAAGTATCCGGACATTTGCCTTCTCGGCAAGAGGCTCTGCCGCGACCGAGCGCCATGAGATGTTGCGTCTCTGGGAAAGCACAGATCCCCACTGCTGTTGTGCCTGTAGATAGGGCGCCAAGGGACCATGAAGAGCAGCAACAGCTTTCAGGGCTGGGCCCTTCCTTGTGGGAGAAGGAGCCGGACGTTTGCCTTTTCGGCAAGAGGCTCTGCTGCAGCTGAGCGCCATGAAATATTGCGTCTCTGGGAAAGCACAGATCCCCACTGCTGTTGTGCCTGTAGATAGGGCGCCAAGGTCACGTGAAGAGCAGCAACAGCTTTCAGGGCTGGGCCCTTCCTTGTGGGACAAGGAGCCGGACTTTTAACTTCTCGGCAAGAGGCTCTGCCGCTGCCGAGCGCCATGACATGTTGCGTCTCTGGGAAAGCACAGATCCCCACTACTGTTGTGCCTGTAGATGGGGCAACAAGGCACCGTGAAGAGCAGCAAGAGCTTTCAGGGCTGGGCCCTTCCTTGTGGGAGAAGGAGCCGGACGTTTGCCTTTTCGGCAAGAGGCTCTGCCGTGGCCGAACGCCCTGAGATGTTGCGTCTCTGGGAAAGCACAGATCCCCACTACTGTTGTGCCTGTAGATAGGTCGCCAAGGAACCGTGAAGAGCAGAAAGAGCTTTCAGGGCTCTTGTGCCTGAGGACAGGGCACCAAGGGCCCGTGAAGAGCAGCAAGAGCTTTCAGGGCTGGGCCCTTCCTTGTGGGAGAAGGAGCCGGACGTTTGCCTTTTCGGCAAGAGGCTCTGCCGCGGCGGAGTGCCATGAGCTGTTGCGTCACTGGGAAAGCACAGATCCCCAGTGCTGTTGTCCCTGTAGATAGGGTGCCAAGGCACCGTGAAGAACAGCAAGATCTTTTAGGTCTGGGCCCTTCCTTGTGGGAGAAGGAGCCGGACGTTTGCTTTTTCGGCAATTGGCTCTGCCGCGGCCAAGCGCCATGAGATGTTGTGACTCTGGGAAATCACAGATCCCCAGTGCTGTTTTGCCTGTAGATAGGTTTCCAAGGGTAGGTGAAGAGCAGCAACAGCTTTCAGGGCTGGGCCCTTCCTTGTGGGAGAAGGAGCCGGACGTTTGCCTTTTCGGCAAGCGGCTCTGCCGCGGCCGGGCGCCATGAGATGTTGCGTCTCCGGGAAAGCAAAAATCCCCAGTGCTGTTGTTCCTGTAGATAGGGAGCCAAGGGCCCGTGAAGAGCAGCAAGAGCTTTCAGGGTTGGGCACTCCGTGTGGGACAAGGAGCTGGACGTTTGCCTTTTCGGCAAGAGGCTCTGCCGCGGCCGAGCGCCATGACATGTTGCGACTCTGGGAAATCACAGATCCCCAGTGCTGTTTTGCCTGTAGATAGGTTTCCAAGGGTAGGTGAAGAGCAGCAAGAGCTTTCAGGGCTGGGCCCTTCCTTGTGGGACAAGGAGCCGGAATTTTAACTTCTCGGCAAGAGGCTCTGCCGCGGCCGAGCGCCATGAGATGTTGCGTCTGTGGGAAAGCACAGATCCCCACTGCTGTAGTGCCTGTAGATAGGGTGCCAAGGCACCGTGAAGAGCAGCAAGAGCTTACAGGGCTGGGCCCTTCCTTGTGGGAGAAGGAGCCGGACGTTTGCCTTTTCGGCAAGAGGCTCTGCCGCGGCCGAGCGCCATGAGATCTTGCGTCTCTGGGAAAGCACAGATCCCCACTGCTGTTGTGCCTGTAGATAGGGCGCTAAGGGCCCATGAAGACCAGCAAGAGCTTTCAGGGCTGGACCCTTCCTTTTGGGAGAAAGAGCCAGAGGTTTGCCTTTTCGGAAGGAGGCTCTGCCGAGCAAGTGCACCATGAGATGTTGCGTCTCTGGGAAAGCACAGATCCCCACTGCTGTTGTGCCTGTAGATAGGTCACCAAGGCACCATGAAGAGCAGCAAGAGCTTTCAGGGCTGGGCCCTTCCTTGTGGGAGAAAGAGCCAGATGTTTGCCTTTTCGGAAATAAGCGCTGCCGAGCACGAGCGCCATGAGATGTTGCGTCTCTGGGAAAGCACAGATCCCCAGTGCTGTTGTGCCTGAGGACAGAGTGCCAAGGGCACGTGAAGAGCAGCAAGAGCTTTCAGGGCTGGGCCCTTCCTTGTGGGAGAAAGAGCCGGACGTTTGCCTTTTCGGCAAGAGGCTATGCCGCGGCCGAGCGCCATGAGATGTTGCGTCTCTGGGAAAGCACAGATCCCCACTGCTGCTGTGCCTGTAGATAGGGTGCCAAGGGCCCGTGAAGAGCAGTAACAGCTTTCAGGGCTGGGCCCTTCCTTGTGGGAGAAGGAGCCACACGTTTGCCTTTTCGGCAAGAGGCTCTGCCGCGGCCGAGCGCCATGAGATTGTGCGTCTCTGGGAAATCACAGATCCCCAGTGTTGCTGTGCCTGTAGATAGGGCGCGAAGGCACCGTGAAGAGCAGCAAGAGCTTTCAGGGGTGGGCCCTTCCTTGTGGGAGAAGGAGCCGGACGTTTGCCTTTTCGGCAAGAGGCTCTGCCGCGGCCGGGCGCCATGAGATGTTGCGTCTCTGGGAAAGTACAGATCCCCACTGCTGCTGTGCCTGTAGATAGGGCGCCAAGGCACCGTGAAGAGCAGCAAGAGCTTTCAGGGCTGGGCCCCTCCTTGTGGGAGAAGGAGCCGGACGTTTGCCTTTTCGGCAAGAGGCTCTGCCGCGACCGAGCGCCATGAGATGTTGCGTCTCTGGGAAAGCACAGATCCCCACTGCTGTTGTGCCTGTAGATAGGGCGCCAAGGCACCGTGAAGAGCAGCAACAGCTTTCAGGGCTGGGCCCTTCCTTGTGGGAGAAGGAGCCGGACGTTTGCCTTTTTGGCAAGAGGCTCTGCCGGGGCCAAGCGTCATGAGATGTTGCGTCTCTGGGAAAGCACAGATTCCCACTGCTGTTGTGACTGTAGATAGGGCGCCAAGGGTAGGTGAAGAGCAGCAACAGCTTTCAGGGCTGGGCCCTTCTTTGTGGGAGAAGGAGCCAGACGTTTGACTTTTTGGCAAGAGGCTCTGCCGCGGCTGAGCGCCATGAGCTGTTGCGTCTCTGGGAAAGCACAGATCCCCAGTGCTGTTGTGCCTGTAGATAGGGTGCCAAGGCACCGTGAAGAGCAGCAAGAGCTTTCAGGGCTGGGCCCTTCCTTGTGGGAGAAGGAGCCGGACGTTTGCCTTTTCGGCAAGAGGCTCTGCCGCGGCCGAGCGCCATGAGATGTTGCGTCTCTGGGAAAGCACAGATCCCCACTGCTATTGTGCCTGTAGATAGGGTGAAATGACACCGTGAAAGGCAGCAAGAGCTTTCAAGGCTGGGCCCTTCCTTGTGGGAGAAGGAGCCGGACGTTTGCCTTTTCGGAAAGAGGCTCTGCCGCGGCCCAGCGCCATGAGATGTTGTGTCTCTGGGAAAGCACAGATCCCCACTGCTGTTGTGCCTGTAGATGGGGCGCCAGGGCACGGTGAAGAGCAGCAAGAGCTTTCAGGGCTGGGCCCTTCCTTGTGGGAGAAGGAGCCGGACGTTTGCCATTTTGGCAAGAGGCTCTGCCGCGGCCAAGCGCCATGAGATGTTGCGTCTCTGGGAAAGCACAGATCCCCAATGCTGCTGTGCCTGTAGATAGGGCGCCAAGGGTAGGTGAAGAGCAGCAAGAGCTTTCAGGGCTGGGCCCTTCCTTGTGGGAGAAGGAGCCGGACGTTTGCCTTTTCGGCAAGAGGCTCTGCCATGGCCGGGCGCCATGAGATGTCGCGTCTCTGGGAAATCACAGATCCCCAGTGCTGTTGTGCCTGGAGATAGGGCGCGAAGGCACCGTGAAGAGCAGCAAGAGCTTTCAGGGCTGGGCCCTTCCTTGTGGGAGAAGTAGCCGGACGTTTGCCTTTTCGGCAAGAGGCTCTGCCGCGGCCGAGCGCCATGAGATGTCGCGTCTCTGGGAAAGCACAGATCCCCACTGCTGTTGTGCCTGTAGATAGGGCGCCAAGGGACCGTGAAGAGCAGCAACAGCTTTCAGGGCTGGGCCCTTCCTTGTGGGAGAAGGAGCCGGACGTTTGCCTTTTCGGCAAGAGGCTCTGCCGAGCACGAGCGCCATGAGATGTTGCGTCTCTGGGAAAGCACAGATCCCCACTGCTGTTGTGCCTGTAGATAAGGCGCCAGGGCACGGTGAAGAGCAGCAAGAGCTTTCAGGGCTGGGCTCTTCCTTGTGGGAGAAAGAGCCGGACGTTTGCCTTTTCGGCAAGAGGCTCTGCCGCGGCGGAGTGCCATGAGCTGTTGCGTCTCTGGGAAAGCACAGATCCCCAGTGCTATTGTGCCTGTAGATAGGTTGCCAAGGGTAGGTGCAGAGAAGCAAGAGCTTTCAGGGCTGGGCCCTTCCTTGTGGGAGAAGGAGCCGGACGTTTGCCTTTTCGGCAAGAGGCTCTGCCAAGCACGAGCGCCATGAGATGTTGCGTCTCCGGGAAAGAAAAAAACCCCACTGCTGTTGTTCCTGTAGATAGGGAGCCAAGGGCCCGTGAAGAGCAGCAAGAGCTTTCAGGGCTGGGCCCTTCCTTGTGGGAGAAGGAGCCGCACGTTTGCCTTCTCGGCAAGAGGCTCTGCCGCGGCCAAACGCCATGAGATGTTGCATCTCTGGGAAAGCACAGATCCCCACTGCTGTTGTGCCTGTAGATAGGGCGCCAAGGCACCGTGAAGAGCAGCAACAGCTTTCAGGGCTGGGCCCTTCCTTGTGGGAGAAGGAGCCGCACGTTTGCCTTCTCGGCAAGAGGCTCTGCCGCGGCCAAACGCCATGAGATGTTGCATCTCTGGGAAAGCACAGATCCCCACTGCTGTTGTGCCTGTAGATAGGGCGCCAAGGCACCGTGAAGAGCAGCAAGAGCTTTCAGGGCTGGGCCCTTCCTTGTGGGAGAAGGAGCCGGACGTTTGCCTTTTCGGCAAGAGGCTATGCCGCGGCCGAGCGCCATGACATGTTGCGTCTCTGGAAAAGCACAGATCCCCAGTGCTGCTGTGCCTGTAGATAGGGCGCCAAGGCACCGTGAAGAGCAGCAAGAGCTTTCAGCGCTGGGCCCTTCCTTGTGGGAGAAGGAGCCGGACGTTTGCCTTTTCGGCAAGAGGCAGTGCCGAGCACGAGCGTCATGAGATGTTGCCTCTTTGGGAAAGCACAGATCCCTACTGCTGTTGTGCCTGTAGATAGGGCGCTAAGGGCCCATGAAGACCAGCAAGAGCTTTCAGGGCTTGACCCTTCGTTTTGGGAGGAAGAGCCAGAGGTTTGCCTTTTCGGAAGGAGGCTCTGCCGAGCAAGTGCGCCATGAGATGTTGCGTCTCTGGGAAAGCACAGATCCCCACTGCTGTTGTGCCTGTAGATAGGTCACCAAGGCACCATGAAGAGCAGCAAGAGCTTTCAGGGCTGGGCCCTTCCTTGTGGGAGAAAGAGCCAGATGTTTGCCTTTTCGGAAATAAGCGCTGCCGAGCACGAGCGCCATGAGATGTTGCGTCTCTGGGAAAGCACAGATCCCCAGTGCTGTTGTGCCTGAGGACAGAGTGCCAAGGGCACGTGAAGAGCAGCAAGAGCTTTCAGGGCTGGTCCCTTCCTTGTGGGAGAAAGAGCCGGACGTTTGCCTTTTTGGCAAGAGGCTATGCCGCGGCCGAGCGCCATGAGATGTTGCGTCTCTGGGAAAGCACAGATCCCCACTGCTGCTGTGCCTGTAGATAGGGTGCCAAGGGCCCGTGAAGAGCAGTAACAGCTTTCAGGGCTGGGCCCTTCCTTGTGGGAGAAGGAGCCACACATTTGCCTTTTCGGCAAGAGGCTCTGCCGCGGCCGAGCGCCATGAGATTGTGCGTCTCTGGGAAATCACAGATCCCCAGTGTTGCTGTGCCTGTAGATAGGGCGCGAAGGCACCGTGAAGAGCAGCAAGAGCTTTCAGGGGTGGGCCCTTCCTTGTGGGAGAAGGAGCCGGACGTTTGCCTTTTCGGCAAGAGGCTCTGCCGCGGCCGGGCGCCATGAGATGTTGCGTCTCTGGGAAAGTACAGATCCCCACTGCTGCTGTGCCTGTAGATAGGGCGCCAAGGCACCGTGAAGAGCAGCAAGAGCTTTCAGGGCTGGGCCCCTCCTTGTGGGAGAAGGAGCCGGACGTTTGCCTTTTCGGCAAGAGGCTCTGCCGCGACCGAGCGCCATGAGATGTTGCGTCTCTGGGAAAGCACAGATCCCCACTGCTGTTGTGCCTGTAGATAGGGCGCCAAGGCACCGTGAAGAGCAGCAAGAGCTTTCAGGGCTGGGCCCTTCCTTGTGGGACAAGGAGCCGGACTTTTAACTTCTCGGCAAGAGGCTCTGCCGCTGCCGAGCGCCATGACATGTTGCGTCTCTGGGAAAGATCAGATCCCCAGTGCTGTTGTGCCTGTAGGTAGGGCGCTAAGGGACCATGAAGAACAGCAAGAGCTTTCAGGGCTGGGCCCTTCCTTGTGGGAGAAAAAGTCAGAAGTTTGCCTCTTGGGAAGGAGGCTCTTCCGAGCACGACCGCCATGAGATGTTGCGTTTCTGGGAAAGCACAGATCCCCACTGCTGTTGTGCCTGTAGATAGGGCGCCAAGTGCCTGGAAGAGAAACAACAGCTTTCAGGGCTGGGCCCTTCCTTGTGGGAGAAGGAGCCGGACGTTTGCCTTTTCGGCAAGAGGCTCTGCCGCGGCCGAGCGCCATGAGATGTCGCGTCGCTGGATAAGCACAGATCCCCACTGCTGTTGTGCCTGTAGATAGGGCGCCAAGGGACCGTGAAGAGCAGCAACAGCTTTCAGGACTGGGCCCTTCCTTGTGGGAGAAGGAGCCGGACGTTTGCCTTTTTGGCAAGAGGCTCTGCCGGGGCCGAGCGTCATGAGATGTTGCGTCTCTGGGAAAGCACAGATTCCCACTGCTGTTGTGACTGTAGATAGGGCGCCAAGGGTAGGTGAAGAGCAGCAACAGCTTTCAGGGCTGGGCCCTTCTTTGTGGGAGAAGGAGCCAGACGTTTGACATTTTGGCAAGAGGCTCTGCCGCGGCTGAGCGCCATGAGCTGTTGCGTCTCTGGGAAAGCACAGATCCCCAGTGCTGTTGTGCCTGTAGATAGGGTGCCAAGGCACCGTGAAGAGCAGCAAGAGCTTTCAGGGCTGGGCCCTTCCTTGTGGGAGAAGGAGCCGGACGTTTACCTTTTCGGCAAGAGGCTCTGCCGCGGCCGAGCGCCATGAGATGTTGTGTCTCTGGGAAAGCACAGATCCCCACTGCTGTTGTGCCTGTAGATGGGGCGCCAATGCACCGTGAAGAGCAGCAAGAGCTTTCAGGGCTGGGCCCTTCCTTGTGGGAGAAGGAGCCGGACGTTTGCCATTTTGGCAAGAGGCTCTGACGCGGCCAAGCGCCATGAGATGTTGCGTTTCTGGGAAAGCACAGATCCCCACTGCTGCTGTGCCTGTAGATAGGGCGCCAAGGGTAGGTGAAGAGCAGCAAGAGCTTTCAGGGCTGGGCCCTTCCTTGTGGGAGAAGGAGCCGGACGTTTGCCTTTTCGGCAAGAGGCTCTGCCATGGCCGGGCGCCATGAGATGTCGCGTCTCTGGGAAATCACAGATCCCCAGTGCTGTTGTGCCTGGAGATAGGGCGCGAAGGCACCGTGAAGAGCAGCAAGAGCTTTCAGGGCTGGGCCCTTCCTTGTGGGAGAAGTAGCCGGACGTTTGCCTTTTCGGCAAGAGGCTCTGCCGCGGCCGAGCGCCATGAGATGTCGCGTCTCTGGAAAAGCACAGATCCCCACTGCTGTTGTGCCTGTAGATAGGGCGCCAAGGGACCGTGAAGAGCAGCAACAGCTTTCAGGGCTGGGCCCTTCCTTGTGGGAGAAGGAGCCGGACGTTTGCCTTTTCGGCAAGAGGCT
The DNA here is from genome assembly GCF_026419915.1 of Harpia harpyja. NCBI lineage: Eukaryota > Metazoa > Chordata > Aves > Accipitriformes > Accipitridae > Harpia > Harpia harpyja. The sequence goes on from NW_026293420.1 coordinate 257,258, forward strand.
CTGCCGAGCACGAGCGCCATGAGATGTTGCGTCTCTGGGAAAGCACAGATCCCCACTGCTGTTGTGCCTGTAGATAAGGCGCCAGGGCACGGTGAAGAGCAGCAAGAGCTTTCAGGGCTGGGCCCTTCCTTGTGGGAGAAAGAGCCGGACGTTTGCCTTTTCGGCAAGAGGCTCTGCCGCGGCCGGGCGCCATGAGATGTTGCGTCTCTGGGAAAGTACAGATCCCCACTGCTGCTGTGCCTGTAGATAGGGCGCCAAGGCACCGTGAAGAGCAGCAAGAGCTTTCAGGGCTGGGCCCTTCCTTGTGGGAGAAGGAGCCGGACGTTTGCCTTTTCGGCAAGAGGCTCTGCCAAGCACGAGCGCCATGAGATGTTGCGTCTCCGGGAAAGAAAAAAACCCCACTGCTGTTGTTCCTGTAGATAGGGAGCCAAGGGCCCGTGAAGAGCAGTAACAGCTTTCAGGGCTGGGCCCTTCCTTGTGGGAGAAGGAGCCACACGTTTGCCTTTTCGGCAAGAGGCTCTGCCGCGGCCGAGCGCCATGAGATTGTGCGTCTCTGGGAAATCACAGATCCCCAGTGTTGCTGTGCCTGTAGATAGGGCGCGAAGGCACCGTGAAGAGCAGCAAGAGCTTTCAGGGCTGGGCCCTTCCTTGTGGGAGAAGGATCCTTACGTTTGCCTTCTCGGCAAGAGGCTCTGCCGCGGCCAAACGCCATGAGATGTTGCGTCTCTGGGAAAGCACAGATCCCCACTGCTGTTGTGCCTGTAGATAGGGCGCCAAGGGTAGGTGAAGAGCAGCAAGAGCTTTCAGGGCTGGGCCCTTCCTTGTGGGAGAAGGAGCCGGACATTTGCCTTTTCGGCAAGAGGCTGTGCCGCGTCCGAGCGCCATGAGATGTAGCGTCTCTGGGAAAGCACAGATCCCCACTGCAGCTGTGCCTGTAGATAGGGCGCCAAGGAACCGTGAAGAGCAGAAAGAGGTTTCAGGGCTCTTGTGCCTGTAGATAGGGCGCCAAGGCACCGTGAAGAGCAGCAACAGCTTTCAGGGCTGGGCCCTTCCTTGTGGGAGAAGGAGCCGGACGTTTGCCTTTTCGGCAAGAGGCTCTGCCGCGGCCGAGCGCCATGAGATGTTGCGTCTCTGGGAAAGATCAGATCCCCAGTGCTGTTGTGCCTGTAGGTCGGGCGCTAAGGGACCATGAAGAGCAGCAACAGCTTTCAGGGCTGGGCCCTTCCTTGTGGGAGAAAAAGTCAGAAATTTGCCACTTGGGAAGAAGGCTCTGCCGAGCACGACCGCCATGAGATGTTGCGTTTCTGGGAAAGCACAGATCCCCACTGCTGTTGTGCCTATAAATAGGGCGCCAAGGGCCCATGAAGAGCAGCAAGAGCTTTCAGGGCTGGACCCTTCCTTGTGGGAGAAGGAGCCAGACGTTTTCCTTTTCGGCAAGAGGCTCTGCCGCGTCCGAGCGCCATGAGATGTTGCGTCTCTGGGAAAGATTAGATCCCCAGTGCTGCTGTGCCTGTAGATAGGGCGCCAAGGGCCTGGAAGAGGAACAACAGCTTTCAGGGCTGGGCCCTTCCTTGTGGGAGAAGGAGCCGGACGTTTGCCGTTTCGGCAACAGGCTCTGCCGCGGCCGAGCGCCATGAGATGTCGCGTCTCTGGAAAAGCACAGATCCCCACTGCTGTTGTGCCTGTAGATAGGGTGCCAAGGCACCGTGAAGAGCAGCAAGAGCTTTCAGGGCTGGGCCCTTCCTTGTGGGAGAAGGAGCCGGACGTTTGCCTTTTCGGCAAGAGGCTATGCCGCGGCCGAGCGCCATGACATGTTGCGTCTCTGGAAAAGCACAGATCCCCAGTGCTGCTGTGCCTGTAGATAGGGCGCCAAGGCACCGTGAAGAGCAGCAAGAGCTTTCAGGGCTGGGCCCTTCCTTGTGGGAGAAGGAGCCGGACGTTTGCCTTTTCGGCAAGAGGCACTGCCGAGCACGAGCGTCATGAGATGTTGCCTCTTTGGGAAAGCACAGATCCCTACTGCTGTTGTGCCTGTAGATAGGGCGCTAAGGGCCCATGAAGACCAGCAAGAGCTTTCAGGGCTGGACCCTTCCTTTTGGGAGAAAGAGCCAGAGGTTTGCCTTTTCGGAAGGAGGCTCTGCCGAGCAAGTGCGCCATGAGATGTTGCGTCTCTGGGAAAGCACAGATCCCCAGTGCTGCTGTGCCTGTAGATAGGTCACCAAGGCACCATGAAGAGCAGCAAGAGCTTTCAGGGCTGGGACCTTTCTTGTGAGAGAAGGAGCCGGACGTTTTCCTTTTCGGCAAGAGGCTCTGCCGCGGCCGAGCGCCATGAGATGTTGCGTCTCTGGGAAAGATTAGATCCCCAGTGCTGCTGTGCCTGTAGATAGGGCGCCAAGGGCCTGGAAGAGGAACAACAGCTTTCAGGGCTGGGCCCTTCCTTGTGGGAGAAGGAGCCGGACGTTTGCCGTTTCGGCAACAGGCTCTGCCGCGGCCGAGCGCCATGAGATGTCGCGTCTCTGGAAAAGCACAGATCCCCACTGCTGTTGTGCCTGTAGATAGGGTGCCAAGGCACCGTGAAGAGCAGCAAGAGCTTTCAGGGCTGGGCCCTTCCTTGTGGGAGAAGGAGCCGGACGTTTGCCTTTTCGGCAAGAGGCTCTGCCGCGGCCGAGCGCCATGACATGTTGCGTCTCTGGAAAAGCACAGATCCCCAGCGCTGCTGTGCCTGTAGATAGGGCGCCAAGGCACCGTGAAGAGCAGCAAGAGCTTTCAGGGCTGGGCCCTTCCTTGTGGGAGAAGGAGCCGGACGTTTGCCTTTTCGGCAAGAGGCACTGCCGAGCACGAGCGTCATGAGATGTTGCCTCTTTGGGAAAGCACAGATCCCTACTGCTGTTGTGCCTGTAGATAGGGCGCTAAGGGCCCATGAAGACCAGCAAGAGCTTTCAGGGCTGGACCCTTCCTTTTGGGAGAAAGAGCCAGAGGTTTGCCTTTTCGGAAGGAGGCTCTGCCGAGCAAGTGCGCCATGAGATGTTGTGTCTGTGGGAAAGCACAGATCCCCACTGCTGTTGTGCCTGTAGATAGGTCACCAAGGCACCATGAAGAGCAGCAAGAGCTTTCAGGGCTGGGCCCTTCCTTGTGGGAGAAAGAGCCAGATGTTTGCCTTTTCGGAAATAAGCGCTGCCGAGCACGAGCGCCATGAGATGTTGCGTCTCTGGGAAAGCACAGATCCCCAGTGCTGTTGTGCCTGAGGACAGAGTGCCAAGGGCACGTGAAGAGCAGCAAGAGCTTTCAGGGCTGGTCCCTTCCTTGTGGGAGAAAGAGCCGGACGTTTGCCTTTTCGGCAAGAGGCTATGCCGCGGCCGAGCGCCATGAGATGTTGCGTCTCTGGGAAAGCACAGATCCCCACTGCTGCTGTGCCTGTAGATAGGGTGCCAAGGGCCCGTGAAGAGCAGTAACAGCTTTCAGGGCTGGGCCCTTCCTTGTGGGAGAAGGAGCCACACATTTGCCTTTTCGGCAAGAGGCTCTGCCGCGGCCGAGCGCCATGAGATTGTGCGTCTCTGGGAAATCACAGATCCCCAGTGTTGCTGTGCCTGTAGATAGGGCGCGAAGGCACCGTGAAGAGCAGCAAGAGCTTTCAGGGGTGGGCCCTTCCTTGTGGGAGAAGGAGCCGGACGTTTGCCTTTTCGGCAAGAGGCTCTGCCGCGGCCGGGCGCCATGAGATGTTGCGTCTCTGGGAAAGTACAGATCCCCACTGCTGCTGTGCCTGTAGATAGGGCGCCAAGGCACCGTGAAGAGCAGCAAGAGCTTTCAGGGCTGGGCCCCTCCTTGTGGGAGAAGGAGCCGGACGTTTGCCTTTTCGGCAAGAGGCTCTGCCGCGACCGAGCGCCATGAGATGTTGCGTCTCTGGGAAAGCACAGATCCCCACTGCTGTTGTGCCTGTAGATAGGGCGCCAAGGCACCGTGAAGAGCAGCAAGAGCTTTCAGGGCTGGGCCCTTCCTTGTGGGACAAGGAGCCGGACTTTTAACTTCTCGGCAAGAGGCTCTGCCGCTGCCGAGCGCCATGACATGTTGCGTCTCTGGGAAAGATCAGATCCCCAGTGCTGTTGTGCCTGTAGGTAGGGCGCTAAGGGACCATGAAGAACAGCAAGAGCTTTCAGGGCTGGGCCCTTCCTTGTGGGAGAAAAAGTCAGAAGTTTGCCTCTTGGGAAGGAGGCTCTTCCGAGCACGACCGCCATGAGATGTTGCGTTTCTGGGAAAGCACAGATCCCCACTGCTGTTGTGCCTGTAGATAGGGCGCCAAGTGCCTGGAAGAGAAACAACAGCTTTCAGGGCTGGGCCCTTCCTTGTGGGAGAAGGAGCCGGACGTTTGCCTTTTCGGCAAGAGGCTCTGCCGCGGCCGAGCGCCATGAGATGTCGCGTCGCTGGATAAGCACAGATCCCCACTGCTGTTGTGCCTGTAGATAGGGCGCCAAGGGACCGTGAAGAGCAGCAACAGCTTTCAGGACTGGGCCCTTCCTTGTGGGAGAAGGAGCCGGACGTTTGCCTTTTTGGCAAGAGGCTCTGCCGGGGGCCGAGCGTCATGAGATGTTGCGTCTCTGGGAAAGCACAGATTCCCACTGCTGTTGTGACTGTAGATAGGGCGCCAAGGGTAGGTGAAGAGCAGCAACAGCTTTCAGGGCTGGGCCCTTCTTTGTGGGAGAAGGAGCCAGACGTTTGACATTTTGGCAAGAGGCTCTGCCGCGGCTGAGCGCCATGAGCTGTTGCGTCTCTGGGAAAGCACAGATCCCCAGTGCTGTTGTGCCTGTAGATAGGGTGCCAAGGCACCGTGAAGAGCAGCAAGAGCTTTCAGGGCTGGGCCCTTCCTTGTGGGAGAAGGAGCCGGACGTTTACCTTTTCGGCAAGAGGCTCTGCCGCGGCCGAGCGCCATGAGATGTTGTGTCTCTGGGAAAGCACATATCCCCACTGCTGTTGTGCCTGTAGATGGGGCGCCAATGCACCGTGAAGAGCAGCAAGAGCTTTCAGGGCTGGGCCCTTCCTTGTGGGAGAAGGAGCCGGACGTTTGCCATTTTGGCAAGAGGCTCTGCCGCGGCCAAGCGCCATGAGATGTTGCGTTTCTGGGAAAGCACAGATCCCCACTGCTGCTGTGCCTGTAGATAGGGCGCCAAGGGTAGGTGAAGAGCAGCAAGAGCTTTCAGGGCTGGGCCCTTCCTTGTGGGAGAAGGAGCCGGACGTTTGCCTTTTCGGCAAGAGGCTCTGCCATGGCCGGGCGCCATGAGATGTCGCGTCTCTGGGAAATCACAGATCCCCAGTGCTGTTGTGCCTGGAGATAGGGCGCGAAGGCACCGTGAAGAGCAGCAAGAGCTTTCAGGGCTGGGCCCTTCCTTGTGGGAGAAGTAGCCGGACGTTTGCCTTTTCGGCAAGAGGCTCTGCCGCGGCCGAGCGCCATGAGATGTCGCGTCTCTGGAAAAGCACAGATCCCCACTGCTGTTGTGCCTGTAGATAGGGCGCCAAGGGACCGTGAAGAGCAGCAACAGCTTTCAGGGCTGGGCCCTTCCTTGTGGGAGAAGGAGCCGGACGTTTGCCTTTTCGGCAAGAGGCTCTGCCGAGCACGAGCGCCATGAGATGTTGCGTCTCTGGGAAAGCACAGATCCCCACTGCTGTTGTGCCTGTAGATAAGGCGCCAGGGCACGGTGAAGAGCAGCAAGAGCTTTCAGGGCTGGGCCCTTCCTTGTGGGAGAAAGAGCCGGACGTTTGCCTTTTCGGCAAGAGGCTCTGCCGCGGCCGGGCGCCATGAGATGTTGCGTCTCTGGGAAAGTACAGATCCCCACTGCTGCTGTGCCTGTAGATAGGGCGCCAAGGCACCGTGAAGAGCAGCAAGAGCTTTCAGGGCTGGGCCCTTCCTTGTGGGAGAAGGAGCCGGACGTTTGCCTTTTCGGCAAGAGGCTCTGCCAAGCACGAGCGCCATGAGATGTTGCGTCTCCGGGAAAGAAAAAAACCCCACTGCTGTTGTTCCTGTAGATAGGGAGCCAAGGGCCCGTGAAGAGCAGTAACAGCTTTCAGGGCTGGGCCCTTCCTTGTGGGAGAAGGAGCCACACGTTTGCCTTTTCGGCAAGAGGCTCTGCCGCGGGCCGAGCGCCATGAGATTGTGCGTCTCTGGGAAATCACAGATCCCCAGTGTTGCTGTGCCTGTAGATAGGGCGCGAAGGCACCGTGAAGAGCAGCAAGAGCTTTCAGGGCTGGGCCCTTCCTTGTGGGAGAAGGAGCCGGACGTTTGCCTTTTCGGCAAGAGGCTCTGCCGCGGCCGAGCGCCATGAGCTGTTGCGTCTCTGGGAAAGCACAGATCCCCACTACTGCTGTGCCTGTAGATAGGGCGCCAAGGAACCGTGAAGAGCAGAAAGAGGTTTCAGGGCTCTTGTGCCTGTAGATAGGGCGCCAAGGCACCGTGAAGAGCAGCAAGAGCTTTCAGGGCTGGGCCCTTCCTTGTGGGAGAAGGATCCTTACGTTTGCCTTCTCGGCAAGAGGCTCTGCCGCGGCCAAACGCCATGAGATGTTGCGTCTCTGGGAAAGCACAGATCCCCACTGCTGTTGTGCCTGTAGATAGGGCGCCAAGGGTAGGTGAAGAGCAGCAAGAGCTTTCAGGGCTGGGCCCTTCCTTGTGGGAGAAGGAGCCGGACATTTGCCTTTTCGGCAAGAGGCTGTGCCGCGTCCGAGCGCCATGAGATGTAGCGTCTCTGGGAAAGCACAGATCCCCACTGCAGCTGTGCCTGTAGATAGGGCGCCAAGGAACCGTGAAGAGCAGAAAGAGGTTTCAGGGCTCTTGTGCCTGTAGATAGGGCGCCAAGGCACCGTGAAGAGCAGCAACAGCTTTCAGGGCTGGGCCCTTCCTTGTGGGAGAAGGAGCCGGACGTTTGCCTTTTCGGCAAGAGGCTCTGCCGCGGCCGAGCGCCATGAGATGTTGCGTCTCTGGGAAAGATCAGATCCCCAGTGCTGTTGTGCCTGTAGGTCGGGCGCTAAGGGACCATGAAGAGCAGCAACAGCTTTCAGGGCTGGGCCCTTCCTTGTGGGAGAAAAAGTCAGAAATTTGCCACTTGGGAAGAAGGCTCTGCCGAGCACGACCGCCATGAGATGTTGCGTTTCTGGGAAAGCACAGATCCCCACTGCTGTTGTGCCTATAAATAGGGCGCCAAGGGCCCATGAAGAGCAGCAAGAGCTTTCAGGGCTGGACCCTTCCTTGTGGGAGAAGGAGCCAGACGTTTTCCTTTTCGGCAAGAGGCTCTGCCGCGTCCGAGCGCCATGAGATGTTGCGTCTCTGGGAAAGATTAGATCCCCAGTGCTGCTGTGCCTGTAGATAGGGCGCCAAGGGCCTGGAAGAGGAACAACAGCTTTCAGGGCTGGGCCCTTCCTTGTGGGAGAAGGAGCCGGACGTTTGCCGTTTCGGCAACAGGCTCTGCCGCGGCCGAGCGCCATGAGATGTCGCGTCTCTGGAAAAGCACAGATCCCCACTGCTGTTGTGCCTGTAGATAGGGTGCCAAGGCACCGTGAAGAGCAGCAAGAGCTTTCAGGGCTGGGCCCTTCCTTGTGGGAGAAGGAGCCGGACGTTTGCCTTTTCGGCAAGAGGCTATGCCGCGGCCGAGCGCCATGACATGTTGCGTCTCTGGAAAAGCACAGATCCCCAGTGCTGCTGTGCCTGTAGATAGGGCGCCAAGGCACCGTGAAGAGCAGCAAGAGCTTTCAGGGCTGGGCCCTTCCTTGTGGGAGAAGGAGCCGGACGTTTGCCTTTTCGGCAAGAGGCACTGCCGAGCACGAGCGTCATGAGATGTTGCCTCTTTGGGAAAGCACAGATCCCTACTGCTGTTGTGCCTGTAGATAGGGCGCTAAGGGCCCATGAAGACCAGCAAGAGCTTTCAGGGCTGGACCCTTCCTTTTGGGAGAAAGAGCCAGAGGTTTGCCTTTTCGGAAGGAGGCTCTGCCGAGCAAGTGCGCCATGAGATGTTGCGTCTCTGGGAAAGCACAGATCCCCAGTGCTGCTGTGCCTGTAGATAGGTCACCAAGGCACCATGAAGAGCAGCAAGAGCTTTCAGGGCTGGGACCTTTCTTGTGAGAGAAGGAGCCGGACGTTTTCCTTTTCGGAAATAAGCGCTGCCGAGCACGAGCGCCATGAGATGTTGCGTCTCTGGGAAAGCACAGATCCCCAGTGCTGTTGTGCCTGAGGACAGAGTGCCAAGGGCACGTGAAGAGCAGCAAGAGCTTTCAGGGCTGGTCCCTTCCTTGTGGGAGAAAGAGCCGGACGTTTGCCTTTTCGGCAAGAGGCTATGCCGCGGCCGAGCGCCATGAGATGTTGCGTCTCTGGGAAAGCACAGATCCCCACTGCTGCTGTGCCTGTAGATAGGGTGCCAAGGGCCCGTGAAGAGCAGTAACAGCTTTCAGGGCTGGGCCCTTCCTTGTGGGAGAAGGAGCCACACGTTTGCCTTTTCGGCAAGAGGCTCTGCCGCGGCCGAGCGCCATGAGATTGTGCGTCTCTGGGAAATCACAGATCCCCAGTGTTGCTGTGCCTGTAGATAGGGCGCGAAGGCACCGTGAAGAGCAGCAAGAGCTTTCAGGGCTGGGCCCTTCCTTGTGGGAGAAGGAGCCGGACGTTTGCCTTTTCGGCAAGAGGCTCTGCCGCGGCCGGGCGCCATGAGATGTTGCGTCTCTGGGAAAGTACAGATCCCCACTGCTGCTGTGCCTGTAGATAGGGCGCCAAGGCACCGTGAAGAGCAGCAAGAGCTTTCAGGGCTGGGCCCCTCCTTGTGGGAGAAGGAGCCGGACGTTTGCCTTTTCGGCAAGAGGCTCTGCCGCGACCGAGCGCCATGAGCTGTTGCGTCTCTGGGAAAGCACAGATCCCCACTGCTGTTGTGCCTGTAGATAGGGCGCCAAGGCACCGTGAAGAGCAGCAAGAGCTTTCAGGGCTGGGCCCTTCCTTGTGGGACAAGGAGCCGGACTTTTAACTTCTCGGCAAGAGGCTCTGCCGCTGCCGAGCGCCATGACATGTTGCGTCTCTGAGAAAGATCAGATCCCCAGTGCTGTTGTGCCTGTAGGTAGGGCGCTAAGGGACCATGAAGAACAGCAAGAGCTTTCAGGGCTGGGCCCTTCCTTGTGGGAGAAAAAGTCAGAAGTTTGCCTCTTGGGAAGGAGGCTCTTCCGAGCACGACCGCCATGAGATGTTGCGTTTCTGGGAAAGCACAGATCCCCACTGCTGTTGTGCCTGTAGATAGGGCGCCAAGTGCCTGGAAGAGAAACAACAGCTTTCAGGGCTGGGCCCTTCCTTGTGGGAGAAGGAGCCGGACGTTTGCCTTTTCGGCAAGAGGCTCTGCCGCGGCCGAGCGCCATGAGATGTCGCGTCGCTGGATAAGCACAGATCCCCACTGCTGTTGTGCCTGTAGATAGGGCGCCAAGGGACCGTGAAGAGCAGCAACAGCTTTCAGGACTGGACCCTTCCTTGTGGGAGAAGGAGCCGGACGTTTGCCTTTTTGGCAAGAGGCTCTGCCGGGGCCGAGCGTCATGAGATGTTGCGTCTCTGGGAAAGCACAGATTCCCACTGCTGTTGTGACTGTAGATAGGGCGCCAAGGGTAGGTGAAGAGCAGCAACAGCTTTCAGGGCTGGGCCCTTCTTTGTGGGAGAAGGAGCCAGACGTTTTAGTTTTTGGCAAGAGGCTCTGCCGCGGCTGAGCGCCATGAGCTGTTGCGTCTCTGGGAAAGCACAGATCCCCACTGCTGTTGTGCCTGTAGATAGGGTGCCAAGGCACCGTGAAGAGCAGCAAGAGCTTTCAGGGCTGGGCCCTTCCTTGTGGGAGAAGGAGCCGGACGTTTGCCTTTTCGGCAAGAGGCTCTGCCATGGCCGGGCGCCATGAGATGTGGCGTCTCTGGAAAATCACAGATCCCCAGTGCTGTTGTGCCTGGAGATAGGGCGCGAAGGCACCGTGAAGAGCAGCAAGAGCTTTGAGCGCTGGGCCCTTCCTTGTGGGAGAAGGAGCCGGACGTTTGCCTTTTCGGCAAGAGGCTCTGCCACGGCCGAGCGCCATGAGATGTCGCGTCTCTGGAAAAGCACAGATCCCCACTGCTGTTGTGCCTGTAGATAGGATGCCAAGGCACCGTGAAGAGCAGCAACAGATTTCAGGGCTGGGCCCTTCCTTGTGGGAGAAGGAGCCGGACGTTTGCCTTTTCGGCAAGAGGCTCTGCCGAGCACGAGCGCCATGAGATGCTGCGTCTCTGGGAAAGCACAGATCCCCACTGCTGTTGTGCCTGTAGATAAGGCGCCAGGGCACGGTGAAGAGCAGCAAGAGCTTTCAGGGCTGGGCCCTTCTTTGTGGGAGAATGAGCCGGACGTTTGCCTTTTCGGCAAGAGGCTCTGCCGCGGCGGAGTGCCATGAGCTGTTGCGTCTCTGGGAAAGCACAGATCCCCAGTGCTATTCTGCCTGTAGATAGGTTGCCAAGGGTAGGTGCAGAGCAGCAAGAGCTTTCAGGGCTGGGCCCTTCCTTGTGGGAGAAGGAGCCGGACGTTTGCCTTTTAGGCAAGAGGCTCTGCCAAGCACGAGCGCCATGAAATGTTGCGTCTCCGGGAAAGAAAAAAACCCCACTGCTGTTGTTCCTGTAGATAGGGAGCCAAGGGCCCGTGAAGAGCAGCAAGAGCTTTCAGGGCTGGGCACTCCGTGTGGGACAAGGAGCCGGACGTTTGCCTTTTCGGCAAGAGGCTCTGCCGCGGCCAAACGCCATGAGATGTTGCGTCTCTGGGAAAGCACAGATCCCCACTGCTGTTGTTCCTGTAGATAGGGCGCCAAGGGTAGGTGAAGAGCAGCAAGGGCTTTCAGGGCTGGGCCCTTCCTTGTGGGAGAAGGAGCCGGACATTTGCCTTTTCGGCAAGAGGCTCTGCCGCGGCCGAGCGCCATGAGATGTTGCGTCTCTGGGAAAGCACAGATCCCCACTGCTGCTGTGCCTGTAGATAGGGCGCCAAGGAACCGTGAAGAGCAGAAAGAGGTTTCAGGGCTCTTGTGCCTGTAGATAGGGCGCCAAGGCACCGTGAAGAGCAGCAACAGCTTTCAGGGCTGGGCCCTTCCTTGTGGGAGAAGGATCCGGACGTTTGCCTTCTCGGCAAGAGGCTCTGCCGCGGCCAAACGCCATGAGATGTTGCGTCTCTGGGAAAGCACAGATCCCCACTGCTGTTGTGCCTGTAAATAGGGCGCCAAGGCACCGTGAAGAGCAGCAACAGCTTTGAGGGCTGGGCCCTTCCTTGTGGGAGAAGGAGCCGGACGTTTGCCTTTTCGGCAAGAGGCTCTGCCGCGGCCGAGCGCCATGAGATCTTGCGTCTCTGGGAAAGCACAGAACCCCACTGCTGCTGTGCCTGTAGATAGGGCGCCAAGGAACCGTGAAGAGCAGAAAGAGGTTTCAGGGCTCTTGTGCCTGTAGAAAGGGCACCACGGCACCGTGAAGAGCAGCAAGAGCTTTCAGGGCTGGGCCCTTCCTTGTGGGAGAAGGAGCCGGACCTTTGCCTTTTCGGCAAGAGGCTCTGCCGCGGCAGAGCGCCATGAGATGTTGCGTGTCTGGGAAAGATCAGATCCCCAGTGCTGTTGTGCCTGTAGGTAGGGTGCCAAGGGCCCGTGAAGAGCAGTAACAGCTTTCAGGGCTGGGCCCTTCCTTGTGGGAGAAGGAGCCGGACGTTTGCCTTTTCGGCAAGAGGCTCTGCCGCGGCCGAGCGCCATGAGATGTTGCGTCTCTGGGAAATCACAGATCCCCAGTGTTGCTGTGCCTGTAGATAGGGCGCGAAGGCACCGTGAAGAGCAGCAAGAGCTTTCAGGGCTGGGCCCTTCCTTGTGGGAGAAGGAGCCGGACGTTTGCCATTTTGGCAAGAGGCTCTGCCGCGGCCAAGCGCCATGAGATGTTGTGTCTCTGGAAAGATCAGATCCCCAGTGCTGTTGTGCCTGTAGGTAGGGCGCTAAGGGACCATGAAGAGCAGCAAGAGCTTTCAGGGCTGGGCCCTTCCTTGTGGGAGAAGGAGCCGGACGTTTGCCTTTTCCGCAAGAGGCTCTGCCGCGGCAGAGCGCCATGAGATGTTGCGTCTCTGGGAAAGATCAGATCCCCACTGCTGTTGTGCCTGTAGGTAGGGCGCTAAGGGACCATGAAGAGCAGCAAGAGCTTTCAGGGCTGGACCCTTCCTTGTGGGAGAAGGAGCCAGACATTTGCCGTTTCGGCAAGAGGCTCTGCCGCGGCCGAGCGCCATGAGATGTTGCGTCTCTGGGAAAGATTAGATCCCCAGTGCTGTTGTGCCTGTAGATAGGGCGCCAAGGGCCTGGAAGAGCAGCAAGAGCTTTCAGGGGTGGGCCCTTCCTTGTGGGAGAAGTATTCGGACGTTTGCCTTTTCGGCAAGAGGCTATGCAGCGGCCGAGTGCCATGAGATGTTGCGTCTCTGGGAAATCACAGATCCCCAGTGCTGTTGTGCCTGTAGATAGGGCGCCACGGCACCGTGAAGAGCAGCAAGAGCTTTCAGGGGTGGGCCCTTCCTTGTGGGAGAAGGAGCCGGACGTTTGCCTTTTCGGCAAGAGGCACTGCCGAGCACGAGCGTCATGAGATGTTGCCTCTTTGGGAAAGCACAGATCCCTACTGCTGTTGTGCCTGTAGATAGGGCGCTAAGGGCCCATGAAGACCAGCAAGAGCTTTCAGGGCTGGACCCTTCCTTTTGGGAGAAAGAGCCAGAGGTTTGCCTTTTCGGAAGGAGGCTCTGCCGAGCAAGTGCGCCATGAGATGTTGCGTCTCTGGGAAAGCACAGATCCCCACTGCTGTTGTGCCTGTAGATAGGTCACCAAGGCACCATGAAGAGCAGCAAGAGCTTTCAGGGCTGGGCCATTCCTTGTGGGAGAAAGAGCCAGATGTTTGCCTTTTCGGAAAGATTCCCTGCCGAGCACGAGCGCCATGAGATGTTGCGTCTCTGGGAAAGATCAGATCCCCAGTGCTGTTGTCCCTGTAGATAGGGTGCCAAGGCACCGTGAAGAGCAGCAAGAGCTTTCAGGGCTGGGCCCTTCCTTGTGGGAGAAAGAGCCGGACGTTTGCCTTTTCGGCAAGAGGCTCTGCCGTGGCACGAGCGCCATGAGATGTTGCGTCTCCGGGAAAGAAAAAGACCCCACTGCTGTTGTGCCTGTAGATAGGGAGCCAAGGGCCCGTGAAGAGCAGCAAGAGCTTTCAGGGCTGGGCACTCCGTGTGGGACAAGGAGCCGGACGTTTGCCTTTTCGGCAAGAGGCTCTGCCGCAGCCGAGCGCCATGACATGTTGCGTCACTGGGAAAGCACAGATCCCCACTGCTGTTGTGCCTGTAGATAGGGTGCCAAGGGTAGGTGAAGAGCAGCAAGAGCTTTCAGGGCTGGGCCCTTCCTTGTGGGAGAAGGAGCCGGACGTTTGCCTTTTCGGCAAGAGGCTCTGCCGCGGCCCTGCGCCATGAGCTGTTGTGTCTCTGGGAAAGCACAGATCCCCACTGCTGTTGTGCCTGTAGATGGGGCGCCAATGCACCGTGAAGAGCAGCAACAGCTTTCAGGGCTGGGCCCTTCCTTGTGGGACAAGGAGCCGGACGTTTGCCTTTTCGGCAAGAGGCTCTGCCGCGGCCGAGCGCCATGAGATGTTGCGTCTCTGGGAAAGCACAGATCCCCACTGCTGCTGTGCCTGTAGATAGGGTGCCAAGGGCCCGTGAAGAGCAGTAACAGCTTTCAGGGCTGGGCCCTTCCTTGTGGGAGAAGGAGCCGGATGTTTGCCTTTTCGGCAAGAGGCTCTGCCGCGGCCATCGCCATGAGATGTTGCGTCTCTGGGAAAGCACAGATCCCCACTGCTGTTGTGCCTGTAGATAGGGTGAAAAGACACCGTGAAAGGCAGCAAGAGCTTTCAGGGCTGGGCACTCCGTGTGGGACAAGGAGCCGGACGTTTGCCTTTTCGGCAAGAGGCTCTGCCGCGGCCGAGCGCCATGAGATGTTGCGTCTCTGGGAAAGCACAGATCCCCAGTGCTGTTGTGCCTGTAGATAGGGCGCCAAGGGTAGGTGAAGAGCAGCAAGAGCTTTCAGGGCTGGGCCCTTCCTTGTGGGAGAAGGAGCCGGACGTTTGCCATTTTGGCAAGAGGCTCTGCCGCGGCCAAGCGCCATGAGATGTTGCGTCTCTGGGAAAGCACAGATCCCCAGTGCTGTTGTGCCTGTAGATGGGGCGCCAAGGCACCGTGAGGAGCAGCAAGAGCTTTCAGGGCTGGGCCCTTCCTTGTGGGTGAAGTAGAGGGACTTTTGCTTTTTCGGCAATTGGCTCTGCCGCGGCCAAGCGCCATGAGATGTTGCGACTCTGGGAAATCACAGATCCTCAGTGCTGTTTTGCCTGTAGATAGGTTTCCAAGGCACCGTGAAGAGCAGCAAGAGCTTTCAGGGCTGGGCCCTTCCTTGTGGGACAAGGAGCCGGACGTTTGCCTTTTCGGCAAGAGGCTCTGCCGCGGCCGAGCGCCATGAGATGTTGCGTCTCTGGGAAAGCAAAGATCTCCATTGCTGCTATTCCTGTAGATAGGGTGCCAAGGGTAGGTGAAGAGCAGCAAGAGCTTTCAGGGCTGGGCCCTTCCTTGTGGGAGAAGTAGCCGGACGTTTGCCTTTTCGGCAAGAGGCGCTGCAGCGGCCGAGCGCCATGAGATGTTGCGTCTCTGGGAAAGCACAGATCCCCAGTGCTGTTGTGCCTGTAGATAGGGTGCCAAGGCACCGTGAAGAGCAGCAAGAGCTTTCAGGGCTGGGCCCTTCCTTGTGGCAGAAGGAGCCGGACGTTTGCCTTTTCGGAAAGAAGCCCTGCTGAGCACGAGCGCCATGAGATGTTGCGTCTCTGGGAAAGATCAGATCCCCAGTGCTGTTGTTCCTGAGGACAGAGTGCCAAGGGCACGTGAAGAGCAGCAAGAGCTTTCAGGGCTGGTCCCTTCCTTGTGGGAGAAGGAGCCGGACGTTTGCCTTTTCGGCAAGAGGCTCTGCCGCGGCCGAGCGCCATGAGATGTTGCGTCTCTGGGAAAGCACAGATCCCCACTGCTGCTGTGCCTGTAGATAGGGTCCCAAGGGCCCGTGAAGAGCAGCAAGAGCTTTCAGGGCTGGGCCCTTCCTTGTGGGAGAAGGAGCCGGACGTTTGCCTTTTCGGCAAGAGGCTCTGCCGCGGCCGAGCGCCATGAGATGTTTCGTCTCTGGGAAATCACAGATCCCCAGTGTTGCTGCGCCTGTAGATAGGGCGCCAAGGCACCGTGAAGAGCAGCAACAGCTTTCAGGGCTGGGCCCTTCCTTGTGGGAGAAGGATTCGGACGTTTGCCTTTTTGGCAAGAGGCTCTGCCGCGGCCGAGCGCCATGAGATGTTGCATCTCTGGGAAAGCAGAGATCCCCACTGCTGTTGTGCCTGTAGATAGGGTGAAAAGACACCGTGAAAGGCAGCAACAGCTTTGAGGGCTGGGCCCTTCCTTGTGGGAGAAGGAGCCGGACGTTTGCCTTTTCGGAAAGAGGCTCTGCCGCGGCCGAGCGCCATGAGCTGTTGCGTCTCTGGGAAAGCACAGATCCCCACTGCTGCTGTGCCTGTAGATAGGGCGCCAAGGCACTGTGAAGAGCAGCAAGAGCTTTCAGGGCTGGGCGCCTCCTTGTGGCAGAAGGAGCCGGACGTTTGCCTTTTCGGCAAGAGGCTCTGCCGCGGCCGAGCGCCATGAGCTGTTGCGTCTCTGGGAAAGCACAGATCCCCAGTGCTGTTGTGCCTGTAGATAGGGCGCCAAGGGTAGGTGAAGAGCAGCAACAGCTTTCAGGGCTGGGCCCTTCTTTGTGGGAGAAGGAGCCAGACGTTTGACTTTTTGGCAAGAGGCTCTGCAGCGGCCGAGCGCCATGAGATGTTGCGTCTCTGGGAAAGCACAGATCCCCAGTGCTGTTGTGCCTGTAGATAGGGCGCCAAGGGTAGGTGGAGAGCAGCAAGAGCTTTCAGGGCTGGGCCCTTCCTTGTGGGAGAAGGAGCCGGACGTTTGCCTTTTCGGCAAGAGGCACTGCCGAGCACGAGCAACATAAGATGTTGCCTTTTTGGGAAAGCACAGATCCCTACTGCTGTTGTGCCTGTAGATAGGGCGCTAAGGGCCCATGAAGAGCAGCAAGAGCTTTCAGGGCTGGGCCCTTCCTTGTGGGAGAAAGAGCCGGACGTTTGCCTTTTCGGAAGGAGGCTCTGCCGAGCAAGTGCGCCATGAGATGTTGCGTCTCTGGGAAAGATCAGATCCCCAGTGCTGTTGTGCCTGAGGACAGAGTGCCAAGGGCACGTGAAGAGCAGCAAGAGCTTTCAGGGCTGGTCCCTTCCTTGTGGGAGAAGGAGCCGGACATTTGCCTTTTCGGCAAGAGGCTCTGCCGCGGCCGAGCGCCATGAGATGTTGCGTCTATGGGAAAGCACAGATCCCCACTGCTGCTGTGCTTGTAGATAGGGTGCCAAGGGCCCGTGAAGAGCAGTAACAGCTTTCAGGGCTGGGCCCTTCCTTGTGGGAGAAGGAGCCGGACGTTTGCCTTTTCGGCAAGAGGCTCTGCCGCGGCCGAGCGCCATGAGATGTTGCGTCTCTGGGAAAGCACAAATCCCCAGTGTTGCTGTGCCTGTAGATAGGGCGCGAAGGCACCGTGAAGAGCAGCAAGAGCTTTCAGGGCTGGGCCCTTCCTTGTGGGAGAAGGAGCCGGACGTTTGCCTTTTTGGCAAGAGGCTCTGCCGCGGCCGAGCGCCATGAGCTGTTGCGTCTCTGGGAAAGCACAGATCCCCACTGCTGTTGTGCCTGTAGATAGGGTGCCAAGGCACCGTGAAGAGCAGCAAGAGCTTTCAGGGCTGGGCCCTAACTTGTGGGAGAAGGAGCCGGTCGTTTGCCTTTTTGGCAAGAGGCTGTGCCGCGTCCGAGCGCCATGAGATGTTGCGTCTCTGGGAAAGCACAGATCCCCACTGCTGCTGTGCCTGTAGATAGGGTGCCAAGGCACCATGAAGAGCAGCAACAGTTTTCAGGGCTGGGCCCTTCCTTGTGGGAGAAGGAGCCGGACATTTGCCTTTTCGGCAAGAGGCTCTGCCGCGGCCGAGCGCCATGAGATGTTGCGTCTCTGGGAAAGAACAGATCCCCACTGCTGCTGTGCCTGTAGATAGGGCACCAAGGAACCGTGAAGAGCAGAAAGTGGTTTCAGGGCTCTTGTGCCTGTAGATAGGGCGCCAATGCACCGTGAAGAGCAGCAAGAGCTTTCAGGGCTGGGCCCTTCCTTGTGGGAGAAGGAGCCAGACTCTTGCCTTTTCGGCAAGAGGCTCTGCCGCGGCCGAGCGCCATGAGATGTTGCGTCTCTGGGAAAGCACAGATCCCCACTGCTGTTGTGCCTGTAGATAGGGCGCGAAGGCACCGTGAAGAGCAGCAAGAGCTTTCAGGGCTGGGCCCTTCCTTGTGGGAGAAATAGCCGGACGTTTGCCTTTTCGGCAAGAGGCTCTGCCGCGGCCGAGCGCCATGAGCTGTTGCGTCTCTGGGAAAGCACAGATCCCCACTGCTGTTGTGCCTGTACATAGGGCGCGAAGGCACCGTGAAGAGCAGCAAGAGCTTTCAGGGCTGGGCCCTTCCTTGTGGGAGAAGGAGCCGGACGTTTGCCTTTTCGGCAAGAGGCTCTGCCGCGGCCGAGCGCCATGAGCTGTTGCGTCTCTGGGAAAGCAGAGATCCCCACTGCTGTTGTGCCTGTAGATAGGGTGCCAACGCACCGTGAAGAGCAGCAAGAGCTTTCAGGGCTGGGCCCCTCCTTGTGGCAGAAGGAGCCGGACGTTTGCCTTTTCGGCAAGAGGCTCTGCCGCGGCCGAGCGACATGAGCTGTTGCGTCTCTGGGAAAGCACAGATCCCCACTGCTGTTGTGCCTGTACATAGGGCGCGAAGGCACCGTGAAGAGCAGCAAGAGCTTTCAGGGCTGGGCCCTTCCTTGTGGGAGAAGGAGCCGGACGTTTGCCTTTTTGGCAAGAGGCTCTGCCGCGGCCGAGCGCCATGAGCTGTTGCGTCTCTGGGAAAGCAGAGATCCCCACTGCTGTTGTGCCTGTAGATAGGGTGCCAAGGCACCGTGAAGAGCAGCAAGAGCTTTCAGGGTTGGGCCCCTCCTTGTGGCAGAAGGAGCCGGACGTTTGCCTTTTCGGCAAGAGGCTCTGCCGCGGCCGAGCGCCATGAGCTGTTGCGTCTCTGGGAAAGCACAGATCCCCAGTGCTGTTGTGCCTGTAGATAGGGCGCCAAGGCACCGTGAAGAGCAGCAAGAGCTTTCAGGGCTGGGCCCTTCCTTGTGGGAGAAGGAGCCGGACGTTTGCCTTTTCGGCAAGAGGCTCTGCCGTGGCTGAGCGCCATGAGATGTTGCGTCTCTGGGAAAGCACAGATCCCCACTGCTGTTGTGCCTGTAGGTAGGGCGCCAAGGGTAGGTGAAGAGCAGCAAGAGCTTTCAGGGCTGGGCCCTTCTTTGTGGGAGAAGGAGCCAGATGTTTTCCTTTTCGGCAAGAGGCTCTGCCGCGGCTGAGCGCCATGAGATCTTGCGTCTCTGGGAAAGCACATATCCCCACTGCTGTTGTGCCTGTAGATAGGGTGCAAAGACACCGTGAAGAGCAGCAAGAGCTTTCAGGGCTGGGCCCTTCCTTGTGGGAGAAGGAGCCGGACGTTTGCCTTTTCGGCAAGAGGCTGTGCCGCTGCCGAGAGCCATGAGATGTTGCGTGTCTGGGAAAGCACAGATCCCCACTGCTGTTGTGCCTGTAGGTAGGGCGCCAAGTCACCGTGAAGAGCAGCAAGAGCTTTCAGGGCTGGGCCCTTCCTTGTGGCAGAAGGAGCCGGACGTTTGCCTTTTCGGCAAGAGGCTCTGCCGCGGCCGAGCGCCATGAGCTGTTGTGTCTCTGGGAAAGCAGAGATCCCCACTGCTGTTGTGCCTGTAGGTAGGGCGCCAAGGGTAGGTGAAGAGCAGCAAGAGCTTTCAGGGCTGGGCCCTTCCTTGTGGGAGAAGGAGCCGGACGTTTGCCTTTTCGGCAAGAGGCTCTGCCGCGGCCGAGCGCCATGAGCTGTTGCGTCTCTGGGAAAGCAGAGATCCCCACTGCTGTTGTGCCTGTAGATAGGGTGCCAAGGGCCCGTGAAGAGCAGTAACAGCTTTCAGGGCTGGGCCCTTCCTTGTGGGAGAAGGAGCCACACGTTTGCCTTTTCGGCAAGAGGCTCTGCCGCGGCCGAGCTCCATGAGATTGTGCGTCTCTGGGAAATCACAGATCCCCAGTGTTGCTGTGCCTGTAGATAGGGCGCGAAGGCACCGTGAAGAGCAGCAAGAGCTTTCAGGGCTGGGCCCTTCCTTGTGGGAGAAGGAGCCGGACGTTTGCCTTTTCGGCAAGAGGCTCTGCCGCGGCCGGGCGCCATGAGATGTTGCGTCTCTGGGAAAGCACAGATCCCCACTGCTGCTGTGCCTGTAGATAGGGCGCCAAGGCACCGTGAAGAGCAGCAAGAGCTTTCAGGGCTGGGCCCCTCCTTGTGGGAGAAGGAGCCGGACGTTTGCCTTTTCGGCAAGAGGCTCTGCCGCGACCGAGCGCCATGAGCTGTTGCGTCTCTGGGAAAGCACAGATCCCCACTGCTGTTGTGCCTGTAGATAGGGCGCCAAGGCACCGTGAAGAGCAGCAAGAGCTTTCAGGGCTGGGCCCTTCCTTGTGGGACAAGGAGCCGGACTTTTAACTTCTCGGCAAGAGGCTCTGCCGCTGCCGAGCGCCATGACATGTTGCGTCTCTGGGAAAGATCAGATCCCCAGTGCTGTTGTGCCTGTAGGTAGGGCGCTAAGGGACCATGAAGAACAGCAAGAGCTTTCAGGGCTGGGCCCTTCCTTGTGGGAGAAGGAGCCGGACGTTTGCCTTTTCGGCAAGAGGCTCTGCCGCGGCCGAGCGCCATGAGATGTCGCATCGCTGGATAAGCACAGATCCCCACTGCTGTTGTGCCTGTAGATAGGGCGCCAAGGGACCGTGAAGAGCAGCAACAGCTTTCAGGACTGGGCCCTTCCTTGTGGGAGAAGGAGCCGGACGTTTGCCTTTTTGGCAAGAGGCTCTGCCGGGGCCGAGCGTCATGAGATGTTGCGTCTCTGGGAAAGCACAGATTCCCACTGCTGTTGTGACTGTAGATAGGGCGCCAAGGGTAGGTGAAGAGCAGCAACAGCTTTCAGGGCTGGGTCCTTCTTTGTGGGAGAAGGAGCCAGACGTT
Organism: Harpia harpyja; assembly: GCF_026419915.1. Taxonomy (NCBI): domain Eukaryota; kingdom Metazoa; phylum Chordata; class Aves; order Accipitriformes; family Accipitridae; genus Harpia; species Harpia harpyja. The sequence goes on from NW_026293420.1 coordinate 277,479, forward strand.
TGACATTTTGGCAAGAGGCTCTGCCGCGGCCAAACGCCATGAGCTGTTGCGTCTCTGGGAAAGCACAGATCCCCAGTGCTGTTGTGCCTGTAGATAGGGTGCCAAGGCACCGTGAAGAGCAGCAAGAGCTTTCAGGGCTGGGCCCTTCCTTGTGGGAGAAGGAGCCGGACGTTTACCTTTTCGGCAAGAGGCTCTGCCGCGGCCGAGCGCCATGAGATGTTGCGTCTCTGGGAAAGCACAGATCCCCACTGCTGTTGTGCCTGTAGATAGGGTGAAAAGACACCGTGAAAGGCAGCAAGAGCTTTCAAGGCTGGGCCCTTCCTTGTGGGAGAAGGAGCCGGACGTTTGCCATTTTGGCAAGAGGCTCTGCCGCGGCCGAGCGCCATGAGATGTTGCGTCTCTGGGAAAGCACAGATCCCCACTGCTGCTGTGCCTGTAGATAGGGCGCCAAGGGTAGGTGAAGAGCAGCAAGAGCTTTCAGGGCTGGGCCCTTCCTTGTGGGAGAAGGAGCCGGACGTTTGCCTTTTCGGCAAGAGGCTCTGCCATGGCCGGGCGCCATGAGATGTCGCGTCTCTGGAAAATCACAGATCCCCACTGCTGTTGTGCCTGGAGATAGGGCGCGAAGGCATCGTGAAGAGCAGCAAGAGCTTTCAGGGCTGGGCCCTTCCTTGTGGGAGAAGTAGCCGGACGTTTGTCTTTTCGGCAAGAGGCTCTGCCGCGGCCGAGCGCCATGAGATGTCGCGTCTCTGGAAAAGCACAGATCCCCACTGCTGTTGTGCCTGTAGATAGGGCGCCAAGGGACCGTGAAGAGCAGCAAGAGCTTTCAGGGCTGGGCCCTTCCTTGTGGGAGAAGGAGCCGGATGTTTGCCTTTTCGGCAAGAGGCTCTGCCGCGGCCGAGCGCCATGAGATGTTGCGTCTCTGGGAAAGCACAGATCCCCACTGCTGTTGTGCCTGTAGATAAGGCGCCAGGGCACGGTGAAGAGCAGCAAGAGCTTTCAGGGCTGGGCCCTTCCTTGTGGGAGAAAGAGCCGGACGTTTGCCTTTTCGGCAAGAGGCTCTGCCGCGGCCGGGCGCCATGAGATGTTGCGTCTCTGGGAAAGTACAGATCCCCACTGCTGCTGTGCCTGTAGATAGGGCGCCAAGGCACCGTGAAGAGCAGCAAGAGCTTTCAGGGCTGGGCCCTTCCTTGTGGGAGAAGGAGCCGGACGTTTGCCTTTTCGGCAAGAGGCTCTGCCAAGCACGAGCGCCATGAGATGTTGCGTCTCCGGGAAAGAAAAAAACCCCACTGCTGTTGTTCCTGTAGATAGGGAGCCAAGGGCCCGTGAAGAGCAGCAAGAGCTTTCAGGGCTGGGCACTCCGTGTGGGACAAGGAGCCGGACGTTTGCCTTTTCGGCAAGAGGCTCTGCCGCGGCCAAACGCCATGAGATGTTGCGTCTCTGGGAAAGCACAGATCCCCACTGCTGTTGTTCCTGTAGATAGGACGCCAAGGGTAGGTGAAGACCAGCAATGGCTTTCAGGGCTGGGCCCTTCCTTGTGGGAGAAGGAGCCGGACGTTTGCCTTTTCGGCAAGAGGCTCTGCCGCGGCCGAGCGCCATGAGATGTTGCGTCTCTGGGAAAGCACAGATCCCCACTACTGCTGTGCCTGTAGATAGGGCGCCAAGGAAGCGTGAAGAGCAGAAAGAGGTTTCAGGGCTCTTGTGCCTGTAGATAGGGCGCCAAGGCACCGTGAAGAGCAGCAACAGCTTTCAGGGCTGGGCCCTTCCTTGTGGGAGAAGGATCCGGACGTTTGCCTTCTCGGCAAGAGGCTCTGCCGCGGCCAAACGCCATGAGATGTTGCATCTCTGGGAAAGCACAGATCCCCACTGCTGTTGTGCCTGTAGATAGGGCGCCAAGGCACCGTGAAGAGCAGCAAGAGCTTTCAGGGCTGGGCCCTTCCTTGTGGGAGAAGGAGCCGGACGTTTGCCTTTTCGGCAAGAGGCTCTGCCGTGGCGGAGTGCCATGAGCTGTTGCGTCACTGGGAAAGCACAGATCCCCAGTGGTGTTGTCCCTGTAGATAGGGTGCCAAGGCACCGTGAAGAACAGCAAGATCTTTTAGGGCTGGGCCCTTCCTTGTGGGAGAAGGAGCCGGACGTTTGCTTTTTCGGCAATTGGCTCTGCCGCGGCCAAGCGCCATGAGATGTTGTGACTCTGGGAAAGCACAGATCCCCAGTGCTGTTTTGCCTGTAGATAGGTTTCCAAGGGTAGGTGAAGAGCAGCAACAGCTTTCAGGGCTGGGCCCTTCCTTGTGGGAGAAGGAGCCGGACGTTTGCCTTTTCGGCAAGAGGCTCTGCCGCGGCCGGGCGCCATGAGATGTTGCGTCTCCGGGAAAGCAAAAATCCCCAGTGCTGTTGTTCCTGTAGATAGGGAGCCAAGGGCCCGTGAAGAGCAGCAAGAGCTTTCAGGGCTGGGCACTCCGTGTGGGACAAGGAGCCGGACGTTTGCCTTTTCGGCAATAGGCTATGCCGCGGCCGAGCGCCATGACATGTTGCGACTCTGGGAAATCACAGATCCCCAGTGCTGTTTTGCCTGTAGATAGGTTTCCAAGGGTAGGTGAAGAGCAGCAAGAGCTTTCAGGGCTGGGCCCTTCCTTGTGGGACAAGGAGCCGGAATTTTAACTTCTCGGCAAGAGGCTCTGCCGCGGCCGAGCGCCATGACATGTTGCGTCTCTGGGAAAGCACAGATCCCCACTACTGTTGTGCCTGTAGATGGGGCACGAAGGCACCGTGAAGAGCAGCAACAGCTTTCAGGGCTGGGCCCTTCCTTGTGGGAGAAGGAGCCGGAGGTTGCCTTTTCGGCAAGATGCTCTGCCGCGGCCGAACGCCATGAGATGCTGCGTCTCTGGGAAAGCGCAGATCCCCAGTGCTGTTGTGCCTGAGGACAGGGCACCAAGGGCCCATGAAGAGCAGCAAGAGCTTTCAGGGCTGGGCCCTTCCTTGTGGGAGAAGGATCCGGACGTTTGCCTTCTCGGCAAGAGGCTCTGCCGCGGCCAAACGCCATGAGATGTTGCGTCTCTGGGAAAGCACAGATCCCCACTGCTGTTGTGCCTGTAGATAGGGCGCCAAGGGTAGGTGAAGAGCAGCAAGAGCTTTCAGGGCTGGGCCCTTCCTTGTGGGAGAAGGAGCCGGACATTTGCCTTTTCGGCAAGAGGCTGTGCCGCGTCCGAGCGCCATGAGATGTAGCGTCTCTGGGAAAGCACAGATCCCCACTGCTGCTGTGCCTGTAGATAGGGCGCCAAGGAACCGTGAAGAGCAGAAAGAGGTTTCAGGGCTCTTGTGCCTGTAGATAGGGCGCCAAGGCACCGTGAAGTGCAGCAACAGCTTTCAGGGCTGGGCCCTTCCTTGTTGGAGAAGGAGCCGGACGTTTGCCTTTTCGGCAAGAGGCTCTGCCGCGGCCGAGCGCCATGAGATGTTGCGTCTCTGGGAAAGATCAGATCCCCAGTGCTGTTGTGCCTGTAGGTCGGGCGCTAAGGGACCATGAAGAGCAGCAACAGCTTTCAGGGCTGGGCCCTTCCTTGTGGGAGAAAAAGTCAGAAATTTGCCACTTGGGAAGAAGGCTCTGCCGAGCACGACCGCCATGAGATGTTGCGTTTCTGGGAAAGCACAGATCCCCACTGCTGTTGTGCCTATAAATAGGGCGCCAAGGGCCCATGAAGAGCAGCAAGAGCTTTCAGGGCTGGACCCTTCCTTGTGGGAGAAGGAGCCAGACGTTTTCCTTTTCGGCAAGAGGCTCTGCCGCGGCCGAGCGCCATGAGATGTTGCGTCTCTGGGAAAGATTAGATCCCCAGTGCTGCTGTGCCTGTAGATAGGGCGCCAAGGGCCTGGAAGAGGAACAACAGCTTTCAGGGCTGGGCCCTTCCTTGTGGGAGAAGGAGCCGGACGTTTGCCGTTTCGGCAACAGGCTCTGCCGCGGCCGAGCGCCATGAGATGTCGCGTCTCTGGAAAAGCACAGATCCCCACTGCTGTTGTGCCTGTAGATAGGGTGCCAAGGCACCGTGAAGAGCAGGAAGAGCTTTCAGGGCTGGGCCCTTCCTTGTGGGAGAAGGAGCCGGACGTTTGCCTTTTCGGCAAGAGGCTCTGCCGGGGCCAAGCGCCATGACATGTTGCGTCTCTGGAAAAGCACAGATCCCCAGTGCTGCTGTGCCTGTAGATAGGGCGCCAAGGCACCGTGAAGAGCAGCAAGAGCTTTCAGGGCTGGGCCCTTCCTTGTGGCAGAAGGAGCCGGACGTTTGCCTTTTCGGCAAGAGGCACTGCCGATCACGAGCGTCATGAGATGTTGCCTCTTTGGGAAAGCACAGATCCCTACTGCTGTTGTGCCTGTAGATAGGGCGCTAAGGGCCCATGAAGACCAGCAAGAGCTTTCAGGGCTGGACCCTTCCTTTTGGGAGAAAGAGCCAGAGGTTTGCCTTTTCGGAAGGAGGCTCTGCCGAGCAAGTGCGCCATGAGATGTTGCGTCTCTGGGAAAGCACAGATCCCCACTGCTGTTGTGCCTGTAGATAGGTCACCAAGGCACCATGAAGAGCAGCAAGAGCTTTCAGGGCTGGGCCATTCCTTGTGGGAGAAAGAGCCAGATGTTTGCCTTTTCGGAAATAAGCGCTGCCGAGCACGAGCGCCATGAGATGTTGCGTCTCTGGGAAAGCACAGATCCCCAGTGCTGTTGTGCCTGAGGACAGAGTGCCAAGGGCACGTGAAGAGCAGCAAGAGCTTTCAGGGCTGGTCCCTTCCTTGTGGGAGAAAGAGCCGGACGTTTGCCTTTTCGGCAAGAGGCTATGCCGCGGCCGAGCGCCATGAGATGTTGCGTCTCTGGGAAAGCACAGATCCCCACTGCTGCTGTGCCTGTAGATAGGGTGCCAAGGCCCCGTGAAGAGCAGCAAGAGCTTTCAGGGCTGGGCCCTTCCTTGTGGGAGAAGGAGCCGGACGTTTGCCTTTTCGGCAAGAGGCTCTGCCGCGGCCGAGCGCCATGAGATGTTGCGTCTCTGGGAAAGATTAGATCCCCAGTGCTGTTGTGCCTGTAGATAGGGCGCCAAGGGCCTGGAAGAGCAGCAAGAGCTTTCAGGGGTGGGCCCTTCCTTGTGGGAGAAGGATTCGGACGTTTGCCTTTTCGGCAAGAGGCTATGCAGCGGCCGAGTGCCATGAGATGTTGCGTCTCTGGGAAATCACAGATCCCCAGTGCTGTTGTGCCTGTAGATAGGGCGCCACGGCACCGTGAAGAGCAGCAAGAGCTTTCAGGGGTGGGCCCTTCCTTGTGGGAGAAGGAGCCGGACGTTTGCCTTTTCGGCAAGAGGCACTGCCGAGCACGAGCGTCATGAGATGTTGCCTCTTTGGGAAAGCACAGATCCCTACTGCTGTTGTGCCTGTAGATAGGGCGCTAAGGGCCCATGAAGACCAGCAAGAGCTTTCAGGGCTGGACCCTTCCTTTTGGGAGAAAGAGCCAGAGGTTTGCCTTTTCGGAAGGAGGCTCTGCCGAGCAAGTGCGCCATGAGATGTTGCGTCTCTGGGAAAGCACAGATCCCCACTGCTGTTGTGCCTGTAGATAGGTCACCAAGGCACCATGAAGAGCAGCAAGAGCTTTCAGGGCTGGGCCATTCCTTGTGGGAGAAAGAGCCAGATGTTTGCCTTTTCGGAAAGAAGCCCTGCCGAGCACGAGCGCCATGAGATGTTGCGTCTCTGGGAAAGATCAGATCCCCAGTGCTGTTGTCCCTGTAGATAGGGTGCCAAGGCACCGTGAAGAGCAGCAAGAGCTTTCAGGGCTGGGCCCTTCCTTGTGGGAGAAAGAGCCGGACGTTTGCCTTTTCGGCAAGAGGCTCTGCCGTGGCACGAGCGCAATGAGATGTTGCGTCTCCGGGAAAGAAAAAGACCCCACTGCTGTTGTGCCTGTAGATAGGGAGCCAAGGGCCCGTGAAGAGCAGCAAGAGCTTTCAGGGCTGGGCACTCCGTGTGGGACAAGGAGCCGGACGTTTGCCTTTTCGGCAAGAGGCTCTGCCGCGGCCGAGCGCCATGACATGTTGCGTCACTGGGAAAGCACAGATCCCCACTGCTGTTGTGCCTGTAGATAGGGTGCCAAGGCACCGTGAAGAGCAGCAAGAGCTTTCAGGGCTGGGCCCTTCCTTGTGGGAGAAGGAGCCGGACGTTTGCCTTTTCGGCAAGAGGCTCTGCCGCGGCCCAGCGCCATGAGATGTTGCGTCTCTGGGAAAACACAGATCCCCAGTGCTGTTGTGCCTGAGGACAGAGTGCCAAGGGCACGTGAAGAGCAGCAAGAGCTTTCAGGGCTGGTCCCTTCCTTGTGGGAGAAAGAGCCGGACGTTTGCCTTTTCGGCAAGAGGCTCTGCCGTGGCACGAGCGCCATGAGATGTTGCGTCTCCGGGAAAGAAAAAGACCCCACTGCTGTTGTGCCTGTAGATAGGGAGCCAAGGGCCCGTGAAGAGCAGCAAGAGCTTTCAGGGCTGGGCACTCCGTGTGGGACAAGGAGCCGGACGTTTGCCTTTTCGGCAAGAGGCTCTGCCGCGGCCGAGCGCCATGACATGTTGCGTCACTGGGAAAGCACAGATCCCCACTGCTGTTGTGCCTGTAGATAGGGTGCCAAGGGTAGGTGAAGAGCAGCAAGAGCTTTCAGGGCTGGGCCCTTCCTTGTGGGAGAAGGAGCCGGACGTTTGCCTTTTCGGCAAGAGGCTCTGCCGCGGCCGAGCGCCATGAGATGTTGCGTCTCTGGGAAAGCACAGATCCCCACTGCTGTTGTGCCTGTAGATGGGGCGCCAATGCACCGTGAAGAGCAGCAACAGCTTTCAGGGCTGGGCCCTTCCTTGTGGGACAAGGAGCCGGACGTTTGCCTTTTCGGCAAGAGGCTCTGCCGCGGCCGAGCGCCATGAGATGTTGCGTCTCTGGGAAAGCACAGATCCCCACTGCTGCTGTGCCTGTAGATAGGGTGCCAAGGGCCCGTGAAGAGCAGTAACAGCTTTCAGGGCTGGGCCCTTCCTTGTGGGAGAAGGAGCCGGACGTTTGCCTTTTCGGCAAGAGGCTCTGCCGCGGCCATCGCCATGAGATGTTGCGTCTCTGGGAAAGCACAGATCCCCACTGCTGTTGTGCCTGTAGATAGGGTGAAAAGACACCGTGAAAGGCAGCAAGAGCTTTCAGGGCTGGGCATTCCGTGTGGGACAAGGAGCCGGACGTTTGCCTTTTCGGCAAGAGGCTCTGCCGCGGCCGAGCGCCATGAGATGTTGCGTCTCTGGGAAAGCACAGATCCCCAGTGCTGTTGTGCCTGTAGATAGGGCGCCAAGGGTAGGTGAAGAGCAGCAAGAGCTTTCAGGGCTGGGCCCTTCCTTGTGGGAGAAGGAGCCGGACGTTTGCCATTTTGGCAAGAGGCTCTGACGCGGCCAAGCGCCATGAGATGTTGCGTCTCTGGGAAAGCACAGATCCCCAGTGCTGTTGTGCCTGTAGATAGGGCGCCAAGGCACCGTGAGGAGCAGCAAGAGCTTTCAGGGCTGGGCCATTCCTTGTGGGAGAAGTAGAGGGACGTTTGCTTTTTCGGCAATTGGCTCTGCCGTGGCCAAGCGCCATGAGATGTTGCGACTCTGGGAAATCACAGATCCCCAGTGCTGTTTTGTCTGAGGACAGAGTGCCAAGGGCACGTGAAGAGCAGCAAGAGCTTTCAGGGCTGGTCCCTTCCTTGTGGGAGAAGGAGCCAGACGTTTGCCTTTTCGGCAAGAGGCTCTGCCGCGGCCGAGCGCCATGAGCTGTTGCGTCTCTGGGAAAGCACAGATCCCCACTGCTGTTGTGCCTGTAGATAGGGTGCCAAGGGCCCGTGAAGAGCAGCAAGAGCTTTCAGGGCTGGGCCCTTCCTTGTGGGAGAAGGAGCCGGACGTTTGCCTTTTCGGAAAAAGGCTCTGCCGCGGCCGAGCGCCATGAGATGTTGCGTCTCTGGGAAAGCACAGATCCCCACTGCTGTTGTGCCTGTAGATAGGGCGCCAAGACACCGTGAAGAGCAGTAACAGCTTTCAGGGCTGGGCCCTTCTTTATGGGAGAAGGAGCCAGACGTTTGACTTTTCGGCAAGAGGCTCTGCAGCGGCCGAGCGCCATGAGATGTTGCGTCTCTGGGAAAGCACAGATCCCCAGTGCTGTTGTGCCTGTAGATAGGGCACCAAGGGTAGGTGAAGAGCAGCAAGAGCTTTCAGGGCTGGGCCCTTCCTTGTGGGAGAAGGAGCCGGACGTTTGCCTTTTCGGCAAGAGGCACTGCCGAGCACGAGCAACATAAGATGTTGCCTTTTTGGGAAAGCACAGATCCCTACTGCTGTTGTGCCTGTAGATAGGGCGCTAAGGGCCCATGAAGAGCAGCAAGAGCTTTCAGGGCTGGGCCCTTCCTTGTGGGAGAAAGAGCCGGACGTTTGCCTTTTCGGAAGGAGGCTCTGCCGAGCAAGTGCGCCATGAGATGTTGCGTCTCTGGGAAAGATCAGATCCCCAGTGCTGTTGTGCCTGAGGACAGAGTGCCAAGGGCACGTGAAGAGCAGCAAGAGCTTTCAGGGCTGGTCCCTTCCTTGTGGGAGAAGGAGCCGGACATTTGCCTTTTCGGCAAGAGGCTCTGCCGCGGCCGAGCGCCATGAGATGTTGCGTCTATGGGAAAGCACAGATCCCCACTGCTGCTGGGCTTGTAGATAGGGTGCCAAGGGCCCGTGAAGAGCAGTAACAGCTTTCAGGGCTGGGCCCTTCCTTGTGGGAGAAGGAGCCGGACGTTTGCCTTTTCGGCAAGAGGCTCTGCCGCGGGCGAGTGCCATGAGATGTTGCGTCTCTGGGAAAGCACAAATCCCCAGTGTTGCTGTGCCTGTAGATAGGGCGCGAAGGCACCGTGAAGAGCAGCAAGAGCTTTCAGGGCTGGGCCCTTCCTTGTGGGAGAAGGAGCCGGACGTTTGCCTTTTTGGCAAGAGGCTCTGCCGCGGCCGAGCGCCATGAGCTGTTGCGTCTCTGGGAAAGCACAGATCCCCACTGCTGTTGTGCCTGTAGATAGGGTGCCAAGGCACCGTGAAGAGCAGCAAGAGCTTTCAGGGCTGGGCCCTAACTTGTGGGAGAAGGAGCCGGACGTTTGCCTTTTTGGCAAGAGGCTGTGCCGCGTCCGAGCGCCATGAGATGTTGCGTCTCTGGGAAAGAACAGATCCCCACTGCTGCTGTGCCTGTAGATAGGGCACCAAGGAACCGTGAAGAGCAGAAAGTGGTTTCAGGGCTCTTGTGCCTGTAGATAGGGCGCCAATGCACCGTGAAGAGCAGCAAGAGCTTTCAGGGCTGGGCCCTTCCTTGTGGGAGAAGGAGCCAGACGTTTGCCTTTTCGGCAAGAGGCTCTGCCGCGGCCGAGCGCCATGAGATGTTGCGTCTCTGGGAAAGCACAGATCCCCACTGCTGTTGTGCCTGTAGATAGGGCGCGAAGGCACCGTGAAGAGCAGCAAGAGCTTTCAGGGCTGGGCCCTTCCTTGTGGGAGAAATAGCCGGACGTTTGCCTTTTCGGCAAGAGGCTCTGCCGCGGCCGAGCGCCATGAGCTGTTGCGTCTCTGGGAAAGCACAGATCCCCAGTGCTGTTGTGCCTGTAGATAGGGCGCGAAGGCACCGTGAAGAGCAGCAAGAGCTTTCAGGGCTGGGCCCTTCCTTGTGGGAGAAGGAGCCGGACGTTTGCCTTTTCGGCAAGAGGCTCTGCCGCGGCCGAGCGCCATGAGCTGTTGCGTCTCTGGGAAAGCACAGATCCCCACTGCTGTTGTGCCTGTAGATAGGGCGCGAAGGCACCGTGAAGAGCAGCAAGAGCTTTCAGGGCTGGGCCCTTCCTTGTGGGAGAAATAGCCGGACGTTTGCCTTTTCGGCAAGAGGCTCTGCCGCGGCCGAGCGCCATGAGCTGTTGCGTCTCTGGGAAAGCACAGATCCCCAGTGCTGTTGTGCCTGTAGATAGGGCGCGAAGGCACCGTGAAGAGCAGCAAGAGCTTTCAGGGCTGGGCCCTTCCTTGTGGGACAAGGAGCCGGACGTTTGCCTTTTCGGCAAGAGGCTCTGCCGCGGCCGAGCGCCATGAGCTGTTGCGTCTCTGGGAAAGCACAGATCCCCACTGCTGTTGTGCCTGTAGGTAGGGCGCCAAGGCACCGTGAAGAGCAGCAAGAGCTTTCAGGGCTGGGCCCTTCCTTGTGGGAGAAGGAGCCGGACGTTTGCCTTTTCGGCAAGAGGCTCTGCAGCGGCCGAGCGCCATGAGATGTTGCGTCTCTGGGAAAGCACAGATCCCCAGTGCTGTTGTGCCTGTAGATAGGGCACCAAGGGTAGGTGAAGAGCAGCAAGAGCTTTCAGGGCTGGGCCCTTCCTTGTGGGAGAAGGAGCCGGACGTTTGCCTTTTCGGCAAGAGGCACTGCCGAGCACGAGCGTCATAAGATGTTGCCTTTTTGGGAAAGCACAGATCCCTACTGCTGTTGTGCCTGTAGATAGGGCGCTAAGGGCCCATGAAGAGCAGCAAGAGCTTTCAGGGCTGGGCCCTTCCTTGTGGGAGAAAGAGCCGGACGTTTGCCTTTTCGGAAGGAGGCTCTGCCGAGCAAGTGCGCCATGAGATGTTGCGTCTCTGGGAAAGATCAGATCCCCAGTGCTGTTGTGCCTGAGGACAGAGTGCCAAGGGCACGTGAAGAGCAGCAAGAGCTTTCAGGGCTGGTCCCTTCCTTGTGGGAGAAGGAGCCGGACATTTGCCTTTTCGGCAAGAGGCTCTGCCGCGGCCGAGCGCCATGAGATGTTGCGTCTATGGGAAAGCACAGATCCCCACTGCTGCTGTGCTTGTAGATAGGGTGCCAAGGGCCCGTGAAGAGCAGTAACAGCTTTCAGGGCTGGGCCCTTCCTTGTGGGAGAAGGAGCCGGACGTTTGCCTTTTCGGCAAGAGGCTCTGCCGCGGGCGAGTGCCATGAGATGTTGCGTCTCTGGGAAAGCACAAATCCCCAGTGTTGCTGTGCCTGTAGATAGGGCGCGAAGGCACCGTGAAGAGCAGCAAGAGCTTTCAGGGCTGGGCCCTTCCTTGTGGGAGAAGGAGCCGGACGTTTGCCTTTTTGGCAAGAGGCTCTGCCGCGGCCGAGCGCCATGAGCTGTTGCGTCTCTGGGAAAGCACAGATCCCCACTGCTGTTGTGCCTGTAGATAGGGTGCCAAGGCACCGTGAAGAGCAGCAAGAGCTTTCAGGGCTGGGCCCTAACTTGTGGGAGAAGGAGCCGGACGTTTGCCTTTTTGGCAAGAGGCTGTGCCGCGTCCGAGCGCCATGAGATGTTGCGTCTCTGGGAAAGAACAGATCCCCACTGCTGCTGTGCCTGTAGATAGGGCACCAAGGAACCGTGAAGAGCAGAAAGTGGTTTCAGGGCTCTTGTGCCTGTAGATAGGGCGCCAATGCACCGTGAAGAGCAGCAAGAGCTTTCAGGGCTGGGCCCTTCCTTGTGGGAGAAGGAGCCAGACGTTTGCCTTTTCGGCAAGAGGCTCTGCCGCGGCCGAGCGCCATGAGATGTTGCGTCTCTGGGAAAGCACAGATCCCCACTGCTGTTGTGCCTGTAGATAGGGCGCGAAGGCACCGTGAAGAGCAGCAAGAGCTTTCAGGGCTGGGCCCTTCCTTGTGGGAGAAATAGCCGGACGTTTGCCTTTTCGGCAAGAGGCTCTGCCGCGGCCGAGCGCCATGAGCTGTTGCGTCTCTGGGAAAGCACAGATCCCCAGTGCTGTTGTGCCTGTAGATAGGGCGCGAAGGCACCGTGAAGAGCAGCAAGAGCTTTCAGGGCTGGGCCCTTCCTTGTGGGAGAAGGAGCCGGACGTTTGCCTTTTCGGCAAGAGGCTCTGCCGCGGCCGAGCGCCATGAGCTGTTGCGTCTCTGGGAAAGCACAGATCCCCACTGCTGTTGTGCCTGTAGATAGGGCGCGAAGGCACCGTGAAGAGCAGCAAGAGCTTTCAGGGCTGGGCCCTTCCTTGTGGGAGAAATAGCCGGACGTTTGCCTTTTCGGCAAGAGGCTCTGCCGCGGCCGAGCGCCATGAGCTGTTGCGTCTCTGGGAAAGCACAGATCCCCAGTGCTGTTGTGCCTGTAGATAGGGCGCGAAGGCACCGTGAAGAGCAGCAAGAGCTTTCAGGGCTGGGCCCTTCCTTGTGGGAGAAGGAGCCGGACGTTTGCCTTTTCGGCAAGAGGCTCTGCCGCGGCCGAGCGCCATGAGCTGTTGCGTCTCTGGGAAAGCACAGATCCCCACTGCTGTTGTGCCTGTAGGTAGGGCGCCAAGGGTAGGTGAAGAGCAGCAAGAGCTTTCAGGGCTGGGCCCTTCTTTGTGGGAGAAGGAGCCGGACGTTTGCCTTTTCGGCAAGAGGCTCTGCAGCGGCCGAGCGCCATGAGATGTTGCGTCTCTGGGAAAGCACAGATCCCCACTGCTGTTGTGCCTGTAGATAGGGCACCAAGGGTAGGTGAAGAGCAGCAAGAGCTTTCAGGGCTGGGCCCTTCCTTGTGGGAGAAGGAGCCGGACGTTTGCCTTTTCGGCAAGAGGCACTGCCGAGCACGAGCGTCATAAGATGTTGCCTTTTTGGGAAAGCACAGATCCCTACTGCTGTTGTGCCTGTAGATAGGGCGCTAAGGGCCCATGAAGAGCAGCAAGAGCTTTCAGGGCTGGGCCCTTCCTTGTGGGAGAAAGAGCCGGACGTTTGCCTTTTCGGAAGGAGGCTCTGCCGAGCAAGTGCGCCATGAGATGTTGCGTCTCTGGGAAAGATCAGATCCCCAGTGCTGTTGTGCCTGAGGACAGAGTGCCATAGGCACGTGAAGAGCAGCAAGAGCTTTCAGGGCTGGTCCCTTCCTTGTGGGAGAAGGAGCCGGACATTTGCCTTTTCGGCAAGAGGCTCTGCCGCGGCCGAGCGCCATGAGATGTTGCGTCTCTGGGAAAGCACAGATCCCCACTGCTGCTGTGCTTGTAGATAGGGTGCCAAGGGCCCGTGAAGAGCAGTAACAGCTTTCAGGGCTGGGCCCTTCCTTGTGGGAGAAGGAGCCGGACGTTTGCCTTTTCGGCAAGAGGCTCTGCCGCGGGCGAGTGCCATGAGATGTTGCGTCTCTGGGAAAGCACAAATCCCCAGTGTTGCTGTGCCTGTAGATAGGGCGCGAAGGCACCGTGAAGAGCAGCAAGAGCTTTCAGGGCTGGGCCCTTCCTTGTGGGAGAAGGAGCCGGACGTTTGACTTTTTGGCAAGAGGCTCTGCCGCGGCCGAGCGCCATGAGCTGTTGCGTCTCTGGGAAAGCACAGATCCCCACTGCTGTTGTGCCTGTAGATAGGGTGCCAAGGCACCGTGAAGAGCAGCAAGAGCTTTCAGGGCTGGGCCCTAACTTGTGGGAGAAGGAGCCGGACGTTTGCCTTTTCGGCAAGAGGCTGTGCCGCGTCCGAGCGCCATGAGATGTTGCGTCTCTGGGAAAGAACAGATCCCCACTGCTGCTGTGCCTGTAGATAGGGCACCAAGGAACCGTGAAGAGCAGAAAGTGGTTTCAGGGCTCTTGTGCCTGTAGATAGGGCGCCAATGCACCGTGAAGAGCAGCAAGAGCTTTCAGGGCTGGGCCCTTCCTTGTGGGAGAAGGAGCCAGACGTTTGCCTTTTCGGCAAGAGGCTCTGCCGCGGCCGAGCGCCATGAGATGTTGCGTCTCTGGGAAAGCACAGATCCCCACTGCTGTTGTGCCTGTAGATAGGGCGCGAAGGCACCGTGAAGAGCAGCAAGAGCTTTCAGGGCTGGGCCCTTCCTTGTGGGAGAAATAGCCGGACGTTTGCCTTTTCGGCAAGAGGCTCTGCCGCGGCCGAGCGCCATGAGCTGTTGCGTCTCTGGGAAAGCACAGATCCCCAGTGCTGTTGTGCCTGTAGATAGGGCGCGAAGGCACCGTGAAGAGCAGCAAGAGCTTTCAGGGCTGGGCCCTTCCTTGTGGGAGAAGGAGCCGGACGTTTGCCTTTTCGGCAAGAGGCTCTGCCGCGGCCGAGCGCCATGAGCTGTTGCGTCTCTGGGAAAGCACAGATCCCCACTGCTGTTGTGCCTGTAGGTAGGGCGCCAAGGCACCGTGAATAGCAGCAAGAGCTTTCAGGGCTGGGCCCTTCCTTGTGGGAGAAGGAGCCGGACGTTTGCCTTTTCGGCAAGAGGCTCTGCCGCGGCCGAGCGCCATGAGATCTTGCGTCTCTGGGAAAGCAGAGATCCCCACTGCTGTTGTGCCTGTAGATAGGGTGCCAAGGCACCGTGAAGAGCAGCAAGAGCTTTCAGGGTTGGGCCCCTCCTTGTGGCAGAAGGAGCCGGACGTTTGCCTTTTCGGCAAGAGGCTCTGCCGCGGCCAAACGCCATGAGATGTTGCGTCTCTGGGAAAGCACAGATCCCCACTGCTGTTGTGCCTGTAGATAGGGCGCCAAGGCACCGTGAAGAGCAGCAAGAGCTTTCAGGGCTGGGCCCTTCCTTGTGGGAGAAGGAGCCGGACGTTTGCCTTTTCGGCAAGAGGCTCTGCCGCGGCCGAGAGCCATGAGATGTTGCGTCTCTGGGAAAGCACAGATCCCCACTGCTGTTGTGCCTGTAGGTAGGGCGCCAAGTGTAGGTGAAGAGCAGCAAGAGCTTTCAGGGCTGGGCCCTTCTTTGTGGGAGAAGGAGCCAGATGTTTTCCTTTTCGGCAAGAGGCTCTGCCGCGGCTGAGCGCCATGAGATCTTGCGTCTCTGGGAAAGCACATATCCCCACTGCTGTTGTGCCTGTAGATAGGGTGCAAAGACACCGTGAAGAGCAGCAAGAGCTTTCAGGGCTGGGCCCTTCCTTGTGGGAGAAGGAGCCGGACGTTTGCCTTTTCGGCAAGAGGCTGTGCCGCTGCCGAGAGCCATGAGATGTTGTGTCTCTGGGAAAGCACAGATCCCCACTGCTGTTGTGCCTGTAGGTAGGGCGCCAAGTCACCGTGAAGAGCAGCAAGAGCTTTCAGGGCTGGGCCCTTCCTTGTGGCAGAAGGAGCCGGACGTTTGCCTTTTCGGCAAGAGGCTCTGCCGCGGCCGAGCGCCATGAGCTGTTGTGTCTCTGGGAAAGCAGAGATCCCCACTGCTGTTGTGCCTGTAGGTAGGGCGCCAAGGGTAGGTGAAGAGCAGCAAGAGCTTTCAGGGCTGGGCCCTTCCTTGTGGGAGAAGGAGCCGGACGTTTGCCTTTTCGGCAAGAGGCTCTGCCGCGGCCGAGCGCCATGAGCTGTTGCGTCTCTGGGAAAGGAGAGATCCCCACTGCTGTTGTGCCTGTAGATAGGGTGCCAAGGCACCGTGAAGAGCAGCAAGAGCTTTCAGGGCTGGGCCCTTCCTTGTGGGAGAAGGAGCCGGACGTTTGTCTTTTCGGCAAGAGGCTCTGCCGCGGCCGAGCGCCATGAGATCTTGCGTGTCTGGGAAAGCAGAGATCCCCACTGCTGTTGTGCCTGTAGGTAGGGCGCGAAGGCACCGTGAAGAGCAGCAAGAGCTTTCAGGGCTGGGCCCTTCCTTGTGGGAGAAATAGCCGGACGTTTGCCTTTTCGGCAAGAGGCTCTGCCGCGGCCGAGCGCCATGAGCTGTTGCGTCTCTGGGAAAGCACAGATCCCCACTGCTGTTGTGCCTGTACATAGGGCGCGAAGGCACCGTGAAGAGCAGCAAGAGCTTTCAGGGCTGGGCCCTTCCTTGTGGGAGAAGGAGCCGGACGTTTGCCTTTTCGGCAAGAGGCTCTGCCGCGGCCGAGCGCCATGAGCTGTTGCGTCTCTGGGAAAGCAGAGATCCCCACTGCTGTTGTGCCTGTAGATAGGGTGCCAAGGCACCGTGAAGAGCAGCAAGAGCTTTCAGGGCTCGGCCCCTCCTTGTGGCAGAAGGAGCCGGACGTTTGCCTTTTCGGCAAGAGGCTCTGCCGCGGCCGAGCGACATGAGCTGTTGCGTCTCTGGGAAAGCACAGATCCCCACTGCTGTTGTGCCTGTAGATAGGGCGCCAAGGCACCGTGAAGAGCAGCAAGAGCTTTCAGGGCTGGGCCCTTCCTTGTGGGAGAAGGAGCCAGACGATTGCCTTTTCGGCAAGAGGCTCTGCCGCGGCCGAGAGCCATGAGATGTTGCGTCTCTGGGAAAGCACAGATCCCCACTGCTGTTGTGCCTGTAGGTAGGGCGCCAAGGGAAGGTGAAGAGCAGCAAGAGCTTTCAGGGCTGGGCCCTTCTTTGTGGGAGAAGGAGCCAGATGTTTTCCTTTTCGGCAAGAGGCTCTGCCGCGGCTGAGCGCCATGAGATGTTGCGTCTCTGGGAAAGCACATATCCCCACTGCTGTTGTGCCTGTAGATAGGGTGCAAAGACACCGTGAAGAGCAGCAAGAGCTTTCAGGGCTGGGCCCTTCCTTGTGGGAGAAGGAGCCGGACGTTTGTCTTTTCGGCAAGAGGCTCTGCCGCGGCCGAGCGCCATGAGATGTTGCGTCTCTGGGAAAGCACAGATCCCCACTGCTGTTGTGCCTGTAGGTAGGGCGCCAAGTCACCGTGAAGAGCAGCAAGAGCTTTCAGGGCTGGGCCCTTCCTTGTGGGAGAAGGAGCCGGACGTTTGCCTTTTGGGCAAGAGGCTCTGCCGCGGCCGAGCGCCATGAGCTGTTGCGTCTCTGGGAAAGCAGAGATCCCCACTGCTGTTGTGCCTGTAGATAGGGTGCCAAGGCACCGTGAAGAGCAGCAAGAGCTTTCAGGGCTGGGCCCTTCCTTGTGGGAGAAGGAGCCGGACGTTTGTCTTTTCGGCAAGAGGCTCTGCCGCGGCCGAGCGCCATGAGATGTTGCGTCTCTGGGAAAGCACAGATCCCCACTGCTGTTGTGCCTGTAGGTAGGGTGCCAAGTCACCGTGAAGAGCAGCAAGAGCTTTCAGGGCTGGGCCCTTCCTTGTGGGAGAAGGAGCCGGACGTTTGCCTTTTCGACAAGAGGCTCTGCCGCGGCCGAGCGCCATGAGATGTTGCGTCTCTGGGAAAGCACAGATCCGAGTGCTGTTGTGCCTGTAGATAGGGTGCCAAAACACCGTGAAGAGAAGCAAGAGCTTTCAGGGCTGGGCCCCTCCTTTTGGGAGAAGGAGCCAGACGATTGCCTTTTCGGCAAGAGGCTCTGCCGCAGCCAAGCGCCATGAGATGTTGCGTCTCTGGGAAAGCACAGATCCCCACTGCTGTTGTGCCTGTAGGTAGGGCGCCAAGGGTAGGTGAAGAGCAGCAAGAGCTTTCAGGGCTGGGCCCCTCCTTGTGGCAGAAGGAGCCGGACGTTTGCCTTTTCGGCAAGAGGCTCTTCCGCGGCCGAGCGCCATGAGCTGTTGCGTCTCTGGGAAAGCACAGATCCCCACTGCTGTTGTGCCTGTACATAGGGCGCGAAGGCACCGTGAAGAGCAGCAAGAGCTTTCAGGGCTGGGCCCTTCCTTGTGGGAGAAGGAGCCGGACGTTTGCCTTTTCGGCAAGAGGCTCTGCCGCGGCCGAGCGCCATGAGCTGTTGCGTCTCTGGGAAAGCACAGATCCCCAGTGCTGTTGTGCCTGTAGATAGGGTGCCAAGGCACCGTGAAGAGCAGCAAGAGCTTTCAGGGCTGGGCCCCTCCTTGTGGCAGAAGGAGCCGGACGTTTGCCTTTTCGGCAAGAGGCTCTGCCGCGGCCGAGCGCCATGAGCTGTTGCGTCTCTGGGAAAGCACAGATCCCCACTGCTGTTGTGCCTGTAGATAGGGCGCCAAGGCACCGTGAAGAGCAGCAAGAGCTTTCAGGGCTGGGCCCTTCCTTGTGGGAGAAGGAGCCGGACGTTTGCCTTTTCGGCAAGAGGCTCTGCCGCGGCCGAGAGCCATGAGATGTTGCGTCTCTGGGAAAGCACAGATCCCCACTGCTGTTGTGCCTGTAGGTAGGGCGCCAAGGGTAGGTGAAGAGCAGCAAGAGCTTTCAGGGCTGGGCCCTTCTTTGTGGGAGAAGGAGCCAGATGTTTTCCTTTTCGGCAAGAGGCTCTGCCGCGGCTGAGCGCCATGAGATCTTGCGTCTCTGGGAAAGCACATATCCCCACTGCTGTTGTGCCTGTAGTTAGGGCGCCAAGGGTAGGTGAAGAGCAGCAAGAGCTTTCAGGGCTGGGCCCTTCCTTGTGGGAGAAGGAGCCGGACGTTTGCCTTTTCGGCAAGAGGCTCTGCCGCGGCCGAGCGCCATGAGCTGTTGCGTCTCTGGGAAAGCAGAGATCCCCACTGCTGTTGTGCCTGTAGATAGGGTGCCAAGGCACCGTGAAGAGCAGCAAGAGCTTTCAGGGCTGGGCCCTTCCTTGTGGGAGAAGGAGCCGGACGTTTGTCTTTTTGGCAAGAGGCTCTGCCGCGGCCGAGCGCCATGAGATGTTGCGTGTCTGGGAAAGCAGAGATCCCCACTGCTGTTGTGCCTGTAGGTAGGGCGCGAAGGCACCGTGAAGAGCAGCAAGAGCTTTCAGGGCTGGGCCCTTCCTTGTGGGAGAAATAGCCGGACGTTTGCCTTTTCGGCAAGAGGCTCTGCCGCGGCCGAGCGCCATGAGCTGTTGCGTCTCTGGGAAAGCACAGATCCCCACTGCTGTTGTGCCTGTACATAGGGCGCGAAGGCACCGTGAAGAGCAGCAAGAGCTTTCAGGGCTGGGCCCTTCCTTGTGGGAGAAGGAGCCGGACGTTTGCCTTTTCGGCAAGAGGCTCTGCCGCGGCCGAGCGCCATGAGCTGTTGCGTCTCTGGGAAAGCAGAGATCCCCACTGCTGTTGTGCCTGTAGATAGGGTGCCAAGGCACCGTGAAGAGCAGCAAGAGCTTTCAGGGCTCGGCCCCTCCTTGTGGCAGAAGGAGCCGGACGTTTGCCTTTTCGGCAAGAGGCTCTGCCGCGGCCGAGCGACATGAGCTGTTGCGTCTCTGGGAAAGCACAGATCCCCACTGCTGTTGTGCCTGTAGATAGGGCGCCAAGGGTAGGTGAAGAGCAGCAAGAGCTTTCAGGGCTGGGCCCTTCTTTGTGGGAGAAGGAGCCAGATGTTTTCCTTTTCGGCAAGAGGCTCTGCCGCGGCTGAGCGCCATGAGATGTTGCGTCTCTGGGAAAGCACATATCCCCACTGCTGTTGTGCCTGTAGATAGGGTGCAAAGACACCGTGAAGAGCAGCAAGAGCTTTCAGGGCTGGGCCCTTCCTTGTGGGAGAAGGAGCCGGACGTTTGCCTTTTCGGCAAGAGGCTGTGCCGCTGCCGAGAGCCATGAGCTGTTGCGTGTCTGGGAAAGCACAGATCCCCACTGCTGTTGTGCCTGTAGGTAGGGCGCCAAGTCACCGTGAAGAGCAGCAAGAGCTTTCAGGGCTGGGCCCTTCCTTGTGGGAGAAATAGCCGGACGTTTGCCTTTTTGGCAAGAGGCTCTGCCGCGGCCGAGCGCCATGAGCTGTTGCGTCTCTGGAAAGCAGAGATCCCCACTGCTGTTGTGCCTGTAGATAGGGTGCCAAGGCACCGTGAAGAGCAGCAAAAGCTTTCAGGGCTGGGCCTTCCTTGTGGGAGAAGGAGCCGGACGTTTGTCTTTTCGGCAAGAGGCTCTGCCGCGGCCGAGCGCCATGAGATGTTGCGTCTCTGGGAAAGCACAGATCCCCACTGCTGTTGTGCCTGTAGGTAGGGTGCCAAGTCACCGTGAAGAGCAGCAAGAGCTTTCAGGGCTGGGCCCTTCCTTGTGGGAGAAGGAGCCGGACGTTTGCCTTTTCGGCAAGAGGCTCTGCCGCGGCCGAGCGCCATGAGATGTTGCGTCTCTGGGAAAGCACAGATCCGAGTGCTGTTGTGCCTGTAGATAGGGTGCCAAAACACCGTGAAGAGCAGCAAGAGCTTTCAGGGCTGGGCCCCTCCTTTTGGGAGAAGGAGCCAGACGATTGCCTTTTCGGCAAGAGGCTCTGCCGCAGCCAAGCGCCATGAGATGTTGCGTCTCTGGGAAAGCACAGATCCCCACTGCTGTTGTGCCTGTAGGTAGGGCGCCAAGGGTAGGTGAAGAGCAGCAAGAGCTTTCAGGGCTGGGCCCCTCCTTGTGGCAGAAGGAGCCGGACGTTTGCCTTTTCGGCAAGAGGCTCTGCCGCGGCGAGCGCCATGAGCTGTTGCGTCTCTGGGAAAGCACAGATCCCCACTGCTGTTGTGCCTGTACATAGGGCGCGAAGGCACCGTGAAGAGCAGCAAGAGCTTTCAGGGCTGGGCCCTTCCTTGTGGGAGAAGGAGCCGGACGTTTGCCTTTTCGGCAAGAGGCTCTCCGCGGCCGAGCGCCATGAGATCTTGCGTCTCTGGGAAAGCACAGATCCCCACTGCTGTTGTGCCTGTAGGTAGGGCGCCAAGGGTAGGTGAAGAGCAGCAAGAGCTTTCAGGGCTGGGCCCTTCCTTGTGGGAGAAGGAGCCGGACGTTTGCCTTTTCGGCAAGAGGCTCTGCCGCGGCCGAGCGCCATGAGATGTTGCCTCTCTGGGAAAGCAGAGATCCCCACTGCTGTTGTGCCTGTAGATAGGGTGCCAAGGCACCGTGAAGAGCAGCAAGAGCTTTCAGGGCTGGGCCCTTCCTTGTGGGAGAAGGAGCCGGACGTTTGTCTTTTCGGCAAGAGGCTCTGCCGCGGCCGAGCGCCATGAGATGTTGCGTCTCTGGGAAAGCACAGATCCCCACTGCTGTTGTGCCTGTAGATAGGGTGAAAAGACACCGTGAAAGGCAGCAAGAGCTTTCAGGGCTGGGCCCTTCCTTGTGGGAGAAAGAGCCGGACGTTTGCCTTTTCGGCAAGAGGCTCTGCCGCGGCCGAGCGCCATGAGCTGTTGCGTGTCTGGGAAAGCAGAGATCCCCACTGCTGTTGTGCCTGTAGGTAGGGCGCCAAGGCACCGTGAAGAGCAGCAAGAGCTTTCAGGGCTGGGCCCTTCCTTGTGGGAGAAGGAGCCGGACGTTTGCCTTTTCGGCAAGAGGCTCTGCCGCGGCCGAGCGCCATGAGATGTTGCGTCTCTGGGAAAGCACAGATCCCCACTGCTGTTGTGCCTGTAGATAGCGCGCCAAGGCACCGTGAAGAGCAGCAAGAGCTTTCAGGGCTGGGCCCTTCCTTGTGGGAGAAGGAGCCGGACGTTTGCCTTTTCGGAAAGAGGTTCTGCCGCGGCCGAGCGCCATGAGATTTTGCATCTCTGGGAAAGCACAGATCCCCACTGCTGTTGTGCCTGTAGATAGGGCGCCAAGGGTAGGTGAAGAGCAGCAAGAGCTTTCAGGGCTGGGCCCTTCTTTGTGGGAGAAGGAGCCAGATGTTTTCCTTTTCGGCAAGAGGCTCTGCCGCGGCTGAGCGCCATGAGATCTTGCGTCTCTGGGAAAGCACATATCCCCACTGCTGTTGTGCCTGTAGATAGGGTGCAAAGACACCGTGAAGAGCAGCAAGAGCTTTCAGGGCTGGGCCCTTCCTTGTGGGAGAAGGAGCCGGACGTTTGCCTTTTCGGCAAGAGGCTGTGCCGCTGCCGAGAGCCATGAGATGTTGCGTGTCAGGGAAAGCACAGATCCCCACTGCTGCTGTGCCTGTAGGTAGGGCGCCAAGTCACCGTGAAGAGCAGCAAGAGCTTTCAGGGCTGGGCCCTTCCTTGTGGCAGAAGGAGCCGGACGTTTGCCTTTTCGGCAAGAGGCTCTGCCGCGGCCGAGAGCCATGAGCTGTTGTGTCTCTGGGAAAGCACAGATCCCCACTGCTGTTGTGCCTGTAGGTAGGGCGCCAAGGGTAGGTGAAGAGCAGCAAGAGCTTTCAGGGCTGGGCCCTTCCTTGTGGGAGAAGGAGCCGGACGTTTGCCTTTTCGGCAAGAGGCTCTGCCGCGGCCGAGCGCCATGAGCTGTTGCGTCTCTGGGAAAGCAGAGATCCCCACTGCTGTTGTGCCTGTAGATAGGGTGCCAAGGCACCGTGAAGAGCAGCAAGAGCTTTCAGGGCTGGGCCCTTCCTTGTGGGAGAAGGAGCCGGACGTTTGTCTTTTCGGCAAGAGGCTCTGCCGCGGCCGAGCGCCATGAGATGTTGCGTCTCTGGGAAAGCACAGATCCCCACTGCTGTTGTGCCTGTAGGTAGGGTGCCAAGTCACCGTGAAGAGCAGCAAGAGCTTTCAGGGCTGGGCCCTTCCTTGTGGGAGAAGGAGCTGGACGTTTGCCTTTTCGGCAAGAGGCTCTGCCGCGGCCGAGCGCCATGAGCTGTTGCGTCTCTGGGAAAGCACAGATCCCCAGTGCTGTTGTGCCTGTAGATAGGGTGCCAAAACACCGTGAAGAGAAGCAAGAGCTTTCAGGGCTGGGCCCCTCCTTTTGGGAGAAGGAGCCAGACGATTGCCTTTTCGGCAAGAGGCTCTGCCGCAGCCAAGCGCCATGAGATGTTGCGTCTCTGGGAAAGCACAGATCCCCACTGCTGTTGTGCCTGTAGGTAGGGCGCCAAGGGTAGGTGAAGAGCAGCAAGAGCTTTCAGGGCTGGGCCCTTCCTTGTGGGAGAAGGAGCCGGATGTTTGCCTTTTCGGCAAGAGGCTCTGCCGCGGCCGAGCGCCATGAGCTGTTGCGTCTCTGGGAAAGCACAGATCCCCACTGCTCTTGTGCCTGTACATAGGGCGCGAAGGCACCGTGAAGAGCAGCAAGAGCTTTCAGGGCTGGGCCCTTCCTTGTGGGAGAAGGAGCCGGACGTTTGCCTTTTCGGCAAGAGGCTCTGCCGCGGCCGAGCGCCATGAGCTGTTGCGTCTCTGGGAAAGCAGAGATCCCCACTGCTGTTGTGCCTGTAGATAGGGTGCCAAGGCACCGTGAAGAGCAGCAAGAGCTTTCAGGGCTCGGCCCCTCCTTGTGGGAGAAGGAGCCGGACGTTTGCCTTTTCGGCAAGAGGCTCTGCCGCGGCCGAGCGACATGAGCTGTTGCGTCTCTGGGAAAGCACAGATCCCCACTGCTGTTGTGCCTGTAGATAGGGCGCCAAGGCACCGTGAAGAGCAGCAAGAGCTTTCAGGGCTGGGCCCTTCCTTGTGGGAGAAGGAGCCGGACGTTTGCCTTTTCGGCAAGAGGCTCTGCCGTGGCTGAGCGCCATGAGATGTTGCGTCTCTGGGAAAGCACAGATCCCCACTGCTGTTGTGCCTGTAGGTAGGGCGCCAAGGGTAGGTGAAGAGCAGCAAGAGCTTTCAGGGCTGGGCCCTTCCTTGTGGGAGAAGGAGCCGGACGTTTGCCTTTTCGGCAAGAGGCTCTGCCGCGGCCGAGCGCCATGAGCTGTTGCGTCTCTGGGAAAGCAGAGATCCCCACTGCTGTTGTGCCTGTAGATAGGGTGCCAAGGCACCGTGAAGAGCAGCAAGAGCTTTCAGGGCTGGGCCCTTCCTTGTGGGAGAAGTAGCCGGACGTTTGTCTTTTCGGCAAGAGGCTGTGCCGCGGCCGAGCGCCATGAGATGTTGCGTCTCTGGGAAAGCACAGATCCCCACTGCTGTTGTGCCTGTAGATAGGGTGAAAAGACACCGTGAAAGGCAGCAAGAGCTTTCAGGGCTGGGCCCTTCCTTGTGGGAGAAAGAGCCGGACGTTTGCCTTTTCGGCAAGAGGCTCTGCCGCGGCCGAGCGCCATGAGCTGTTGCGTGTCTGGGAAAGCACAGATCCCCACTGCTGTTGTGCCTGTAGGTAGGGCGCCAAGGCACCGTGAAGAGCAGCAAGAGCTTTCAGGGCTGGGCCCTTCCTTGTGGGAGAAGGAGCCGGACGTTTGCCTTTTCGGCAAGAGGCTCTGCCGCGGCCGAGCGCCATGAGCTGTTGCGTCTCTGGGAAAGCACAGATCCCCACTGCTGTTGTGCCTGTAGATAGCGCGCCAAGGCACCGTGAAGAGCAGCAAGAGCTTTCAGGGCTGGGCCCTTCCTTGTGGGAGAAGGAGCCGGACGTTTGCCTTTTCGGAAAGAGGTTCTGCCGCGGCCGAGCGCCATGAGATGTTGCATCTCTGGGAAAGCACAGATCCCCACTGCTGTTGTGCCTGTAGATAGGGTGCCAAGGGTAGGTGAAGAGCAGCAAGAGCTTTCAGGGCTGGGCCCTTCTTTGTGGGAGAAGGAGCCAGATGTTTTACTTTTCGGCAAGAGGCTCTGCCGCGGCTGAGCGCCATGAGATCTTGCGTCTCTGGGAAAGCACATATCCCCACTGCTGTTGTGCCTGTAGATAGGGTGCAAAGACACCGTGAAGAGCAGCAAGAGCTTTCAGGGCTGGGCCCTTCCTTGTGGGAGAAGGAGCCGGACGTTTGCCTTTTCGGCAAGAGGCTCTGCCGCGGCCGAGCGCCATGAGATGTTGCGTCTCTGGGAAAGCACAGATCCCCACTGCTGTTGTGCCTGTAGATAGGGCGCCAAGGCACCGTGAAGAGCAGCAAGAGCTTTCAGGGCTGGGCCCTTCCTTGTGGGAGAAGGAGCCGGACGTTTGCCTTTTCGGCAAGAGGCTCTGCCGCGGCCGAGAGCCATGAGATGTTGCGTGTCTGGGAAATCACAGATCCCCACTGCTGTTGTGCCTGTAGGTAGGGCGCCAAGTCACTGTGAAGAGCAGCAAGAGCTTTCAGGGCTGGGCCCTTCCTTGTGGGAGAAGGAGCCGGACGTTTGACTTTTCGGCAAGAGGCTCTGCCGCGGCCGAGCGCCATGAGCTGTTGCCTCTCTGGGAAAGCACAGATCCCCAGTGCTGTTGTGCCTGTAGATAGGTCGCGAAGGCACCGTGAAGAGCAGCAAGAGCTTTCAGGGCTGGGCCCTTCCTTGTGGGAGAAGGAGCCGGACGTTTGACTTTTCAGCAAAAGGGTCTGCCGCGGCTGAGCGCCATGAGATGTTGCGTCTCTGGTAAAGCACAGATCCCCACTGCTGTTGTGCCTGTAGGTAGGGCGCCAAGCCACCGTGAAGAGCAGCAAGAGCTTTCAGGGCTGGGCCCTTCCTTGTGGGAGAAGGAGCGGGACGCTTGCCTTTTCGGCAAGAGGCTCTGCCGCGGCCGAGCCCCATGAGATGTTGCGTCTCTGGGAAAGCACAGATCCCTAGTGCTTTTGTGCCTGTAGATAGGGTGCCAAAACACCGTGAAGAGAAGCAAGAGCTTTCAGGGCTGGGCCCCTCCTTGTGGGAGAAGGAGCCAGACGATTGCCTTTTCGGCAAGAGGCTCTGCCGCAGCCGAGCGCCATGAGATGTTGCGTCTCTGGGAAAGCACAGATCCCCACTGCTGTTGTGCCTGTAGGTAGGGCGCCAAGGGTAGGTGAAGAGCAGCAAGAGCTTTCAGGGCTGGGCCCTTCCTTGTGGGAGAAGGAGCCGGACGTTTGCCTTTTCGGCAAGAGGCTCGGCCGCGGCCGAGCGCCATGAGATGTTGCGTCTCTGGGAAAGCACAGATCCCCACTGCTCTTGTGCCTGTAGATAGGGCGCCAAAGCACCGTGAAGAGCAGCAAGAGCTTTCAGGGCTGGGCCCTTCCTTGTGGCAGAAGGAGCCGGACGTTTGCCTTTTCGGCAAGAGGCTCTGCCGCGGCCGAGCGACATGAGCTGTTGCGTCTCTGGGAAAGCAGAGATCCCCACTGCTGTTGTGCCTGTAGATAGGGCGCCAAGGGTAGGTGAAGAGCAGCAAGAGCTTTCAGGGCTGGGCCCTTCCTTGTGGGAGAAGGAGCCGGACGTTTGCCTTTTCGGCAAGAGGCTCTGCCGCGGCCGAGCGCCATGAGCTGTTGCGTCTCTGGGAAAGCACAGATCCCCACTGCTGTTGTGCCTGTAGATAGGTCGCGAAGGCACCGTGAAGAGCAGCAAGAGCTTTCAGGGCTGGGCCCTTCCTTGTGGGAGAAGGAGCCGGACGTTTGCCTTTTCGGCAAGAGGCTCTGCCGTGGCTGAGCGACATGAGATGTTGCGTCTCTGGGAAAGCACAGATCCCCACTGCTGTTGTGCCTGTAGGTAGGGCGCCAAGGGTAGGTGAAGAGCAGCAAGAGCTTTCAGGGCTGGGCCCTTCCTTGTGGGAGAGGAGCCGGACGTTTGCCTTTTCGGCAAGAGGCTCTGCCGCGGCCGAGCGCCATGAGCTGTTGCGTCTCTGGGAAAGCAGAGATCCCCACTGCTGCTGTGCCTGTAGGTAGGGTGCCAAGGCACCGTGAAGAGCAGCAAGAGCTTTCAGGGCTGGGCCCTTCCTTGTGGGAGAAGGAGCCGGACGTTTGTCTTTTCGGCAAGAGGCTCTGCCGTGGCCGAGCGCCATGAGATGTTGCGTCTCTGGGAAAGCAGAGATCCCCACTGCTGTTGTGCCTGTAGATAGGGTGAAAAGACACCGTGAAAGGCAGCAAGAGCTTTCAGGGCTGGGCCCTTCCTTGTGGGAGAAGGATCCAGACGTTTGACTTTTTGGCAAGAGGCTCTGCCGCGGCCGAGCGCCATGAGATGTTGCGTCTCTGGGAAAGCACAGATCCCCACTGCTGTTGTGCCTGTAGATAGGGTGCCAAGGCACCGTGAAGAGCAGCAAGAGCTTTCAGGGCTGGGCCCTTCCTTGTGGGAGAAGGAGCCGGACGTTTGCCTTTTCGGCAAGAGGCTCTGCCGCGTCCGAGCGCCATGAGATGTTGCGTCTCTGGGAAAGCACAGATCCCCACTGCTGTTGTGCCTGTAGATAGGGCGCAAAGGCACCGTGAAGAGCAGCAAGAGCTTTCAGGGCTGGGGCCTTCCTTGTGGGAGAAGGAGCCGGACGTTTGCCTTTTCGGCAAGAGGCTCTGCCGCGGCCGAGCGCCATGAGATGTTGCGTGTCTGGGAAAGCACAGATCCCCACTGCTGTTGTGCCTGTAGGTAGGGCGCCAAGTCACCGTGAAGAGCAGCAAGAGCTTTCAGGGCTGGGCCCTTCCTTGTGGCAGAAGGAGCCGGACGTTTGCCTTTTCGGCAAGAGGCTCTGCCGCGGCCGAGCGCCATGAGCTGTTGCGTCTCTGGGAAAGCAGAGATCCCCACTGCTGTTGTGCCTGTAGATAGGGTGCCAAGGCACCGTGAAGAGCAGCAAGAGCTTTCAGGGCTGGGCCCTTCCTTGTGGGAGAAGGAGCCGGACGTTTGACTTTTCGGCAAGAGGCTGTGCCGCGGCCGAGCGCCATGAGCTGTTGCGTCTCTGGGAAAGCACAGATCCCCAGTGCTGTTGTGCCTGTAGATAGGTCGCGAAGGCACCGTGAAGAGCAGCAAGAGCTTTCAGGGCTGGGCCCTTCCTTGTGGGAGAAGGAGCCGGACGTTTGCCTTTTCAGCAAAAGGGTCTGCCGCGACTGAGCGCCATGAGATGTTGCGTCTCTGGGAAAGCACAGATCCCCACTGCTCTTGTGCCTGTAGGTAGGGCGCCAAGTCACCGTGAAGAGCAGCAAGAGCTTTCAGGGCTGGGCCCTTCCTTGTGGGAGAAGGAGCTGGACGTTTGCCTTTTCGGCAAGAGGCTCTGCTGCGGCCGAGCGCCATGAGCTGTTGCGTCTCTGGGAAAGCACAGATCCCCACTGCTGTTGTGCCTGTAGATAGGGTGCCAAAACACCGTGAAGAGAAGCAAGAGCTTTCAGGGCTGGGCCCCTCCTTGTGGGAGAAGGAGCCAGACGATTGCCTTTTCGGCAAGAGGCTCTGCCGCAGCCGAGCGCCATGAGATGTTGCGTCTCTGGGAAAGCACAGATCCCCACTGCTGTTGTGCCTGTAGGTAGGGCGCCAAGGGTAGGTGAAGAGCAGCAAGAGCTTTCAGGGCTGGGCCCTTCCTTGTGGGAGAAGGAGCCGGACGTTTGCCTTTTCAGCAAAAGGGTCTGCCGCGACTGAGCGCCATGAGATGTTGCGTCTCTGGGAAAGCACAGATCCCCACTGCTCTTGTGCCTGTAGATAGGGCGCCAAAGCACCGTGAAGAGCAGCAAGAGCTTTCAGGGCTGGGCCCTTCCTTGTGGCAGAAGGAGCCGGACGTTTGCCTTTTCGGCAAGAGGCTCTGCCGCGGCCGAGCGACATGAGCTGTTGCCTCTCTGGGAAAGCAGAGATCCCCACTGCTGTTGTGCCTGTAGATAGGGTGCCAAAGGTAGGTGAAGAGCAGCAAGAGCTTTCAGGGCTGGGCCCTTCCTTGTGGGAGAAGGAGCCGGACGTTTGCCTTTTCGGCAAGAGGCTCTGCCGCGGCCGAGCGCCATGAGCTGTTGCGTCTCTGGGAAAGTACAAATCCCCAGTGCTGTTGTGCCTGTAGATAGGTCGCGAAGGCACCGTGAAGAGCAGCAAGAGCTTTCAGGACTGGGCCCTTCCTTGTGGGAGAAGGAGCCGGACGTTTGCCTTTTCGGCAAGAGGCTCTGCCGTGGCTGAGCGACATGAGATGTTGCGTCTCTGGGAAAGCAGAGATCCCCACTGCTGTTGTGCCTGTAGGTAGGGCGCCAAGGCACCGTGAAAGGCAGCAAGAGCTTTCAGGGCTGGGCCCTTCCTTGTGGGAGAAGGAGCCGGATGTTTGCCTTTTCAGCAAGAGGCTCTGCCGCGGCCGAGCGCCATGAGATGTTGCGTGTCTGGGAAATCACAGATCCCCACTGCTGTTGTGCCTGTAGGTAGGGCGCCAAGTCACTGTGAAGAGCAGCAAGAGCTTTCAGGGCTGGGCCCTTCCTTGTGGGAGAAGGAGCCGGACGTTTGACTTTTCGGCAAGAGGCTCTGCCGCGGCCGAGCGCCATGAGCTGTTGCGTCTCTGGGAAAGCACAGATCCCCAGTGCTGTTGTGCCTGTAGATAGGTCGCGAAGGCACCGTGAAGAGCAGCAAGAGCTTTCAGGGCTGGGCCCTTCCTTGTGGGAGAAGGAGCCGGACGTTTGACTTTTCAGCAAAAGGGTCTGCCGCGGCTGAGCGCCATGAGATGTTGCGTCTCTGGGAAAGCACAGATCCCCACTGCTGTTGTGCCTGTAGGTAGGGCGCCAAGTCACCGTGAAGAGCAGCAAGAGCTTTCAGGGCTGGGCCCTTCCATGTGGGAGAAGGAGCGGGACGCTTGCCTTTTCGGCAAGAGGCTCTGCCGCGGCCGAGCGCCATGAGATGTTGCGTCTCTGGGAAAGCACAGATCCCTAGTGCTTTTGTGCCTGTAGATAGGGTGCCAAAACACCGTGAAGAGAAGCAAGAGCTTTCAGGGCTGGGCCCCTCCTTGTGGGAGAAGGAGCCAGACGATTGCCTTTTCGGCAAGAGGCTCTGCCGCAGCCGAGCGCCATGAGCTGTTGCGTCTCTGGGAAAGCACAAATCCCCAGTGCTGTTGTGCCTGTAGATAGGTCGCGAAGGCACCGTGAAGAGCAGCAAGAGCTTTCAGGACTGGGCCCTTCCTTGTGGGAGAAGGAGCCGGACGTTTGCCTTTTCGGCAAGAGGCTCTGCCGTGGCTGAGCGACATGAGATCTTGCGTCTCTGGGAAAGCACAGATCCCCACTGCTGTTGTGCCTGTAGGTAGGGCGCCAAGGCACCGTGAAAGGCAGCAAGAGCTTTCAGGGCTGGGCCCTTCCTTGTGGGAGAAGGAGCCGGATGTTTGCCTTTTCGGCAAGAGGCTCTGCCGCGGCCGAGAGCCATGAGATGTTGCGTGTCTGGGAAATCACAGATCCCCACTGCTGTTGTGCCTGTAGGTAGGGCGCCAAGTCACTGTGAAGAGCAGCAAGAGCTTTCAGGGCTGGGCCCTTCCTTGTGGGAGAAGGAGCCGGACGTTTGACTTTTCGGCAAGAGGCTCTGCCGCGGCCGAGCGCCATGAGCTGTTGCGTCTCTGGGAAAGCACAGATCCCCAGTGCTGTTGTGCCTGTAGATAGGTCGCGAAGGCACCGTGAAGAGCAGCAAGAGCTTTCAGGGCTGGGCCCTTCCTTGTGGGAGAAGGAGCCGGACGTTTGACTTTTCAGCAAAAGGGTCTGCCGCGGCTGAGCGCCATGAGATGTTGCGTCTCTGGGAAAGCAGAGATCCCCACTGCTGTTGTGCCTGTAGATAGGGCGCCAAGGGTAGGTGAAGAGCAGCAAGAGCTTTCAGGGCTGGGCCCTTCCTTGTGGGAGAAGGAGCCGGACGTTTGACTTTTCGGCAAGAGGCTCTGCCGCGGCCGAGCGCCATGAGATGTTGCGTCTCTGGGAAAGCACAGATCCCCACTGCTGTTGTGCCTGTAGATAGGTCGCGAAGGCACCGTGAAGAGCAGCAAGAGCTTTCAGGGCTGGGCCCTTCCTTGTGGGAGAAGGAGCCGGACGTTTGCCTTTTCGGCAAGAGGCTCTGCCGTGGCTGAGCGACATGAGATGTTGCGTCTCTGGGAAAGCACAGATCCCCACTGCTGTTGTGCCTGTAGGTAGGGCGCCAAGGCACCGTGAAGAGCAGCAAGAGCTTTCAGGGCTGGGCCCTTCCTTGTGGGAGAAGGAGCCGGACGTTTGCCTTTTCGGCAAGAGGCTCTGCCGCGGCCGAGCGCCATGAGCTGTTGCGTCTCTGGGAAAGCACAGATCCCCACTGCTGCTGTGCCTGTAGGTAGGGTGCCAAGGCACCGTGAAGAGCAGCAAGAGCTTTCAGGCCTGGGCCCTTCCTTGTGGGAGAAGGAGCCGGACGTTTGTCTTTTCGGCAAGAGGCTCTGCCGTGGCCGAGCGCCATGAGATGTTGCGTCTCTGGGAAAGCACAGATCCCCACTGCTGTTGTGCCTGTAGATAGGGTGAAAAGACACCGTGAAAGGCAGCAAGAGCTTTCAGGGCTGGGCCCTTCCTTGTGGGAGAAGGAGCCGGACGTTTGTCTTTTCGGCAAGAGGCTCTGCCGCGGCCGAGCGCCATGAGATGTTGCGTCTCTGGGAAAGCACAGATCCCCACTGCTGTTGTGCCTGTAGATAGGGCGCCAAGGCACCGTGAAGAGCAGCAAGAGCTTTCAGGGCTGGGCCCTTCCTTGTGGGAGAAGGAGCCGGACGTTTGCCTTTTCGGCAAGAGGCTCTGCCGCGTCCGAGCGCCATGAGATGTTGCGTCTCTGGGAAAGCAGAGATCCCCACTGCTGTTGTGCCTGTAGATAGGGCGCCAAGGCACCGTGAAGAGCAGCAAGAGCTTTCAGGGCTGGGCCCTTCCTTGTGGGAGAAGGAGCCGGACGTTTGCCTTTTCGGCAAGAGGCTCTGCCGCGGCCGAGAGCCATGAGATGTTGCCTCTCTGGGAATGCAGAGATCCCCACTGCTGTTGTGCCTGTAGATAGGGCGCCAAGGCACCGTGAAGAGCAGCAAGAGCTTTCAGGGCTGGGCCCTTCCTTGTGGGAGAAGGAGCCGGACGTTTGCCTTTTCGGCAAGAGGCTCTGCCGCGGCTGAGCGCCATGAGATGTTGCGTCTCTGGGAAAGCACAGATCCCCACTGCTGCTGTGCCTGTAGATAGGGTGCCAAGGCACCGTGAAGAGCAGCAAGAGCTTTCAGGGCTGGGCCTTTCCTTGTGGGAGAAGGAGCCGGACGTTTGCCTTTTCGGCAAGAGGCTCTGCCGCGGCCGAGAGCCATGAGATGTTGCGTCTCTGGGAATGCAGAGATCCCCACTGCTGTTGTGCCTGTAGATAGGGCGCCAAGGCACCGTGAAGAGCAGCAAGAAATTCAGGGCTGGGCCCTTCCTTGTGGGAGAAGGAGCCGGACGTTTGCCTTTTCGGCAAGAGGCTCTGCCGCGGCCGAGAGCCATGAGCTGTTGCGTCTCTGGGAATGCAGAGATCCCCACTGCTGTTGTGCCTGTAGATAGGGTGCCAAGGCACCGTGAAGAGCAGCAAGAGCTTTCAGGGCTGGGCCCTTCCTTGTGGGAGAAGGAGCCGGACGTTTGTCTTTTCGGCAAGAGGCTCTGCCGCGGCCGAGCACCATGAGATGTTGCGTCTCTGGGAAAGCACAGATCCCCACTGCTGTTGTGCCTGTAGATAGGGTGAAAAGACACCGTGAAAGGCAGCAAGAGCTTTCAGGGCTGGGCCCTTCCTTGTGGGAGAAAGAGCCGGACGTTTGCCTTTTCGGCAAGAGGCTCTGCCGCGGCCGAGAGCCATGAGCTGTTGCGTCTCTGGGAATGCAGAGATCCCCACTGCTGTTGTGCCTGTAGGTAGGTCGCGAAGGCACCGTGAAGAGCAGCAAGAGCTTTCAGGGCTGGGCCCTTCCTTGTGGGAGAAGGAGCCGGACGTTTGACTTTTCAGCAAAAGGGTCTGCCGCGGCTGAGCGCCATGAGATGTTGCGTCTCTGGGAAAGCAGAGATCCCCACTGCTGTTGTGCCTGTAGATAGGGCGCCAAGGGTAGGTGAAGAGCAGCAAGAGCTTTCAGGGCTGGGCCCTTCCTTGTGGGAGAAGGAGCCGGACGTTTGACTTTTCGGCAAGAGGCTCTGCCGCGGCCGAGCGCCATGAGCTGTTGCGTCTCTGGGAAAGCACAGATCCCCACTGCTGTTGTGCTTGTAGATAGGTCGCGAAGGCACCGTGAAGAGCAGCAAGAGCTTTCAGGGCTGGGCCCTTCCTTGTGGGAGAAGGAGCCGGACGTTTGCCTTTTCGGCAAGAGGCTCTGCCGTGGCTGAGCGACATGAGATGTTGCGTCTCTGGGAAAGCACAGATCCCCACTGCTGTTGTGCCTGTAGGTAGGGCGCCAAGGCACCGTGAAGAGCAGCAAGAGCTTTCAGGGCTGGGCCCTTCCTTGTGGGAGAAGGAGCCGGACGTTTGCCTTTTCGGCAAGAGGCTCTGCCGCGGCCGAGCGCCATGAGCTGTTGCGTCTCTGGGAAAGCACAGATCCCCACTGCTGCTGTGCCTGTAGGTAGGGTGCCAAGGCACCGTGAAGAGCAGCAAGAGCTTTCAGGCCTGGGCCCTTCCTTGTGGGAGAAGGAGCCGGACGTTTGTCTTTTCGGCAAGAGGCTCTGCCGTGGCCGAGCGCCATGAGATGTTGCGTCTCTGGGAAAGCACAGATCCCCACTGCTGTTGTGCCTGTAGATAGGGTGAAAAGACACCGTGAAAGGCAGCAAGAGCTTTCAGGGCTGGGCCCTTCCTTGTGGGAGAAGGATCCAGACGTTTGACTATTTGGCAAGAGCCTCTGCCGCGGCCGAGCGCCATGAGATGTTGCGTCTCTGGGAAAGCACAGATCCCCACTGCTGTTGTGCCTGTAGATAGGGCGCCAAGGCACCGTGAAGAGCAGCAAGAGCTTTCAGGGCTGGGCCCTTCCTTGTGGGAGAAGGAGCCGGACGTTTGCCTTTTCGGCAAGAGGCTCTGCCGCGTCCGAGCGCCATGAGATGTTGCGTCTCTGGGAAAGCACAGATCCCCACTGCTGTTGTGCCTGTAGATAGGGCGCCAAGGCACCGTGAAGAGCAGCAAGAGCTTTCAGGGCTGGGCCCTTCCTTGTGGGAGAAGGAGCCGGACGTTTGCCTTTTCGGCAAGAGGCTCTGCCGCGGCCGAGAGCCATGAGATGTTGCCTCTCTGGGAATGCAGAGATCCCCACTGCTGTTGTGCCTGTAGATAGGGTGCCAAGGCACCGTGAAGAGCAGCAAGAGCTTTCAGGGCTGGGCCCTTCCTTGTGGGAGAAGGAGCCGGACGTTTGCCTTTTCGGCAAGAGGCTCTGCCGCGGCTGAGCGCCATGAGATGTTGCGTCTCTGGGAAAGCACAGATCCCCACTGCTGCTGTGCCTGTAGATAGGGTGCCAAGGCACCGTGAAGAGCAGCAAGAGCTTTCAGGGCTGGGCCTTTCCTTGTGGGAGAAGGAGCCGGACGTTTGCCTTTTCGGCAAGAGGCTCTGCCGCGGCCGAGAGCCATGAGATGTTGCGTCTCTGGGAATGCAGAGATCCCCACTGCTGTTGTGCCTGTAGATAGGGCGCCAAGGCACCGTGAAGAGCAGCAAGAAATTCAGGGCTGGGCCCTTCCTTGTGGGAGAAGGAGCCGGACGTTTGCCTTTTCGGCAAGAGGCTCTGCCGCGGCCGAGAGCCATGAGCTGTTGCGTCTCTGGGAATGCAGAGATCCCCACTGCTGTTGTGCCTGTAGATAGGGTGCCAAGGCACCGTGAAGAGCAGCAAGAGCTTTCAGGGCTGGGCCCTTCCTTGTGGGAGAAGGAGCCGGACGTTTGTCTTTTCGGCAAGAGGCTCTGCCGCGGCCGAGCACCATGAGATGTTGCGTCTCTGGGAAAGCACAGATCCCCACTGCTGTTGTGCCTGTAGATAGGGTGAAAAGACACCGTGAAAGGCAGCAAGAGCTTTCAGGGCTGGGCCCTTCCTTGTGGGAGAAAGAGCCGGACGTTTGCCTTTTCGGCAAGAGGCTCTGCCGCGGCCGAGCGCCATGAGCTGTTGCGTGTCTGGGAAAGCACAGATCCCCACTGCTGTTGTGCCTGTAGGTAGGGCGCCAAGGCACCGTGAAGAGCAGCAAGAGCTTTCAGGGCTGGGCCCTTCCTTGTGGGAGAAGGAGCCAGACGTTTGCCTTTTCGGCAAGAGGCTCTGCCGCGGCCGAGCGACATGAGCTGTTGCGTCTCTGGGAAAGCACAGATCCCCACTGCTGTTGTGCCTGTACATAGGGCGCGAAGGCACCGTGAAGAGCAGCAAGAGCTTTGAGCGCTGGGGCCTTCCTTGTGGGAGAAGGAGCCGGACGTTTGCCTTTTCGGCAAGAGGCTGTGCCGTGGCCGAGCGCCATGAGATGTTGCGTCTCTGGGAAAGCACAGATCCCCACTGCTGTTGTGCCTGTAGGTAGGGCGCCAAGTCACCGTGAAGAGCAGCAAGAGCTTTCAGGGCTGGGCCCTTCCTTGTGGCAGAAGGAGCCGGACGTTTGCCTTTTCGGCAGGAGGCTCTGCCGCGGCCGAGCGCCATGAGCTGTTGCGTCTCTGGGAAAGCAGAGATCCCCACTGCTGTTGTGCCTGTAGATAGGGTGCCAAGGCACCGTGAAGAGCAGCAAGAGCTTTCAGGGCTGGGCCCTTCCTTGTGGGAGAAGGAGCCGGACGTTTGACTTTTCGGCAAGAGGCTGTGCCGCGGCCGAGCGCCATGAGCTGTTGCGTCTCTGGGAAAGCACAGATCCCCACTGCTGTTGTGCCTGTAGATAGGGCGCCAAGGCACCGTGAAGAGCAGCAAGAGCTTTCAGGGCTGGGCCCTTCCTTGTGGGAGAAGGAGCCGGACGTTTGACTTTTCAGCAAAAGGGTCTGCCGCGACTGAGCGCCATGAGATGTTGCGTCTCTGGGAAAGCACAGATCCCCACTGCTCTTGTGCCTGTAGGTAGGGCGCCAAGTCACCGTGAAGAGCAGCAAGAGCTTTCAGGGCTGGGCCCTTCCTTGTGGGAGAAGGAGCTGGACGTTTGCCTTTTCGGCAAGAGGCTCTGCTGCGGCCGAGCGCCATGAGATGTTGCGTCTCTGGGAAAGCACAGATCCCCACTGCTGTTGTGCCTGTAGATAGGGTGCCAAAACACCGTGAAGAGAAGCAAGAGCTTTCAGGGCTGGGCCCCTCCTTGTGGGAGAAGGAGCCAGACGATTGCCTTTTCGGCAAGAGGCTCTGCCGCAGCCGAGCGCCATGAGATGTTGCGTCTCTGGGAAAGCACAGATCCCCACTGCTGTTGTGCCTGTAGGTAGGGCGCCAAGGGTAGGTGAAGAGCAGCAAGAGCTTTCAGGGCTGGGCCCTTCCTTGTGGGAGAAGGAGCCGGACGTTTGCCTTTTCGGCAAGAGGCTCTGCCGCGGCCGAGCGCCATGAGATGTTGCGTCTCTGGGAAAGCACAGATCCCCACTGCTCTTGTGCCTGTAGATAGGGCGCCAAAGCACCGTGAAGAGCAGCAAGAGCTTTCAGGGCTGGGCCCTTCCTTGTGGCAGAAGGAGCCGGACGTTTGCCTTTTCGGCAAGAGGCTCTGCCGCAGCCGAGCGCCATGAGATGTTGCGTCTCTGGGAAAGCACAGATCCCCACTGCTGTTGTGCCTGTAGGTAGGGCGCCAAAGGTAGGTGAAGAGCAGCAAGAGCTTTCAGGGCTGGGCCCTTCCTTGTGGGAGAAGGAGCCGGACGTTTGCCTTTTCGGCAAGAGGCTCTGCCGCGGCCGAGCGCCATGAGCTGTTGCGTCTCTGGGAAAGCACAAATCCCCAGTGCTGTTGTGCCTGTAGATAGGTCGCGAAGGCACCATGAAGAGCAGCAAGAGCTTTGAGGGCTGGGCCCTTCCTTGTGGGAGAAGGAGCCGGACGTTTGCCTTTTCGGCAAGAGGCTCTGCCGTGGCTGAGCGCCATGAGATGTTGCGTCTCTGGGAAAGCACAGATCCCCACTGCTGTTGTGCCTGTAGGTAGGGCGCCAAGGGTAGGTGAAGAGCAGCAAGAGCTTTCAGGGCTGGGCCCTTCCTTGTGGGAGAAGGAGCCGTATGTTTGCCTTTTCGGCAAGAGGCTCTGCCGCGGCCGAGCGCCATGAGCTGTTGCGTCTCTGGGAAAGCAGAGATCCCCACTGCTGTTGTGCCTGTAGGTAGGGTGCCAAGGCACCGTGAAGAGCAGCAAGAGCTTTCAGGGCTGGGCCCTTCCTTGTGGGAGAAGGAGCCGGACGTTTGTCTTTTCGGCAAGAGGCTCTGCCGCGGCCGAGCGCCATGAGCTGTTGCGTCTCTGGGAAAGCACAGATCCCCACTGCTGTTGTGCCTGTACATAGGGCGCGAAGGCACCGTGAAGAGCAGCAAGAGCTTTCAGGGCTGGGCCCTTCCTTGTGGGAGAAGGAGCCGGACGTTTGCCTTTTCGGCAAGAGGCTCTGCCGCGGCCGAGCGCCATGAGATGTTGCGTCTCTGGGAAAGCACAGATCCCCACTGCTGTTGTGCCTGTAGATAGGGCGCCAAGGCACCGTGAAGAGCAGCAAGAGCTTTCAGGGCTGGGCCCTTCCTTGTGGCAGAAGGAGCCGGACGTTTGTCTTTTCGGCAAGAGGCTCTGCCGCGGCCGAGAGCCATGAGATGTTGCGTCTCTGGGAATGCAGAGATCCCCACTGCTGTTGTGCCTGTAGATAGGGTGCCAAGGCACCGTGAAGAGCAGCAAGACCTTTCAGGGCTGGGCCCTTCCTTGTGGGAGAAGGAGCCGGACGTTTGCCTTTTCGGCAAGAGGCTCTGCCGCGGCCGAGAGCCATGAGATGTTGCGTCTCTGGGAATGCAGAGATCCCCACTGCTGTTGTGCCTGTAGATAGGGCGCCAAGGCACCGTGAAGAGCAGCAAGAGCTTTCAGGGCTGGGCCCTTCCTTGTGGGAGAAGGAGCCGGACGTTTGCCTTTTCGGCAAGAGGCTCTGCCGCGGCCGAGAGCCATGAGCTGTTGCGTCTCTGGGAATGCAGAGATCCCCACTGCTGTTGTGCCTGTAGATAGGGTGCCAAGGCACCGTGAAGAGCAGCAAGAGCTTTCAGGGCTGGGACCTTCCTTGTGGGAGAAGGAGCCGGACGTTTGTCTTTTCGGCAAGAGGCTCTGCCGCGGCCGAGCGCCATGAGATGTTGCGTCTCTGGGAAAGCACAGATCCCCACTGCTGTTGTGCCTGTAGATAGGGTGAAAAGACACCGTGAAAGGCAGCAAGAGCTTTCAGGGCTGGGCCCTTCCTTGTGGGAGAAAGAGCCTGACGTTTGCCTTTTCGGCAAGAGGCTCTGCCGCGGCCGAGCGCCATGAGCTGTTGCGTGTCTGGGAAAGCACAGATCCCCACTGCTGTTGTGCCTGTAGATAGGGCGCCAAGGCACCGTGAAGAGCAGCAAGAGCTTTCAGGGCTGGGCCCTTCCTTGTGGGAGAAGGAGCCGGACGTTTGCCTTTTCGGCAAGAGGCTCTGCCGCGGCCGAGCGCCATGAGCTGTTGCGTCTCTGGGAAAGCACAGATCCCCACTGCTGTTGTGCCTGTAGGTAGGGCGCCAAGTCACCGTGAAGAGCAGCAAGAGCTTTCAGGGCTGGGCCCTTCCTTGTGGCAGAAGGAGCCGGACGTTTGCCTTTTCGGCAAGAGGCTCTGCCGCGGCCGAGCGCCATGAGCTGTTGCGTCTCTAGGAAAGCAGAGATCCCGACTGCTGTTGTGCCTGTAGATAGGGTGCCAAGGCACCGTGAAGAGCAGCAAGAGCTTTCAGGGCTGGGCCCTTCCTTGTGGGAGAAGGAGCCGGACGTTTGACTTTTCGGCAAGAGGCTCTGCCGCGGCCGAGCGCCATGAGCTGTTGTGTCTCTGGGAAAGCACAGATCCCCACTGCTGTTGTGCCTGTAGATAGGTCGCGAAGGCACCGTGAAGAGCAGCAAGAGCTTTCAGGGCTGGGCCCTTCCTTGTGGGAGAAGGAGCCGGACGTTTGACTTTTCAGCAAAAGGGTCTGCCGCGACTGAGCGCCATGAGATGTTGCGTCTCTGGGAAAGCACAGATCCCCACTGCTCTTGTGCCTGTAGGTAGGGCGCCAAGTCACCGTGAAGAGCAGCAAGAGCTTTCAGGGCTGGGCCCTTCCTTGTGGGAGAAGGAGCTGGACGTTTGCCTTTTCGGCAAGAGGCTCTGCTGCGGCCGAGCGCCATGAGCTGTTGCGTCTCTGGGAAAGCACAGATCCCCACTGCTGTTGTGCCTGTAGATAGGGTGCCAAAACACCGTGAAGAGGAGCAAGAGCTTTCAGGGCTGGGCCCCTCCTTGTGGGAGAAGGAGCCAGACGATTGCCTTTTCGGCAAGAGGCTCTGCCGCAGCCGAGCGCCATGAGATGTTGCGTCTCTGGGAAAGCACAGATCCCCACTGCTGTTGTGCCTGTAGGTAGGGCGCCAAGGGTAGGTGAAGAGCAGCAAGAGCTTTCAGGGCTGGGCCCTTCCTTGTGGGAGAAGGAGCCGGACGTTTGCCTTTTCGGCAAGAGGCTCTGCCGCGGCCGAGCGCCATGAGATGTTGCGTCTCTGGGAAAGCACAGATCCCCACTGCTCTTGTGCCTGTAGATAGGGCGCCAAAGCACCGTGAAGAGCAGCAAGAGCTTTCAGGGCTGGGCCCTTCCTTGTGGCAGAAGGAGCCGGACGTTTGCCTTTTCGGCAAGAGGCTCTGCCGCGGCCGAGCGCAATGAGATGTTGCGTCTCTGGGAAAGCACAGATCCCCACTGCTGTTGTGCCTGTAGATAGGGGTAAAAGACACCGTGAAAGGCAGCAAGAGCTTTCAGGGCTGGGCCCTTCCTTGTGGGAGAAAGAGCCGGACGTTTGCCTTTTCGGCAAGAGGCTCTGCCGCGGCCGAGCGCCATGAGCTGTTGCGTGTCTGGGAAAGCACAGATCCCCACTGCTGTTGTGCCTGTAGGTAGGGCGCCAAGGCACCGTGAAGAGCAGCAAGAGCTTTCAGGGCTGGGCCCTTCCTTGTGGGAGAAGGAGCCGGACGTTTGCCTTTTCGGCAAGAGGCTCTGCCGCGGCCGAGCGCCATGAGCTGTTGCGTCTCTGGGAAAGCACAGATCCCCACTGCTGTTGTGCCTGTAGATAGGGCGCCAAGGCACCGTGAAGAGCAGCAAGAGCTTTCAGGGCTGGGCCCTTCCTTGTGGCAGAAGGAGCCGGACGTTTGCCTTTTCGGCAAGAGGCTCTGCCGCGGCTGAGCGCCATGAGATGTTGCGTCTCTGGGAAAGCACAGATCCCCACTGCTGTTGTGCCTGTAGATAGGGTGCCAAGGCACCGTGAAGAGCAGCAAGAGCTTTCAGGGCTGGGCCCTTCCTTGTGGGAGAAGGAGCCGGACGTTTGCCTTTTCGGCAAGAGGCTCTGCCGCGGCCGAGCGCCATGAGATGTTGCGTCTCTGGGAAAGCAGAGATCCCCACTGCTGTTGTGCCTGTACATAGGGCGCGAAGGCACCGTGAAGAGCAGCAAGAGCTTTGAGCGCTGGGCCCTTCCTTGTGGGAGAAGGAGCCGGACGTTTGCCTTTTCGGCAAGAGGTTCTGCCGCGGCCGAGCGCCATGAGATGTTGCGTCTCTGGGAAAGCACAGATTCCCACTGCTGTTGTGCCTGTAGATAGGGCGCCATGGGTAGGTGAAGAGCAGCAACAGCTTTCAGGGCTGGGCCCTTCCTTGTGGGAGAAGGAGCCAGACGTTTGACTTTTTGGCAAGAGGCTCTGCCGCGGCCGAGCGCCATGAGCTGTTGCGTCTCTGGGAAAGCACAGATCCCCACTGCTGTTGTGCCTGTAGATAGGGCGCCAAGGCACCGTGAAGAGCAGCAAGAGCTTTCAGGCCTGGGCCCTTCCTTGTGGGAGAAGGAGCCGGATGTTTGCCTTTTCGGCAAGAGGCTCTGCCGCGGCCGAGAGCCATGAGATGTTGCGTCTCTGGGAATGCAGAGATCCCCACTGCTGTTGTGCCTGTGATAGGGTGCCAAGGCACCGTGAAGAGCAGCAAGAGCTTTCAGGGCTGGGCCCTTCCTTGTGGGAGAAGGAGCCGGACGTTTGCCTTTTGGGCAAGAGGCTCTGCCACGGCCGAGCGCCATGAGATGTTGCGTCTCTGGGAAAGCACAGATCCCCAGTGCTGCTGTGCCTGTAGATAGGGTGCCAAGGCACCGTGAAGAGCAGCAAGAGCTTTCAGGGCTGGGCCCTTCCTTGTGGGAGAAGGAGCCAGACGTTTGCCTTTTCGGCAAGAGGCTCTGACGCGGCCGAGCGCCATGAGATGTTGCGTCTCTGGGAAAGCAGAGATCCCCACTGCTGTTGTGCCTGTAGATAGGGCGCCAAGGCACCGTGAAGAGCAGCAAGAGCTTTCAGGGCTGGGCCCTTCCTTGTGGGAGAAGGAGCCGGACGTTTGACTTTTCAGCAAAAGGGTCTGCCGCGGCCGAGAGCCATGAGCTGTTGCGTCTCTGGGAATGCAGAGATCCCCACTGCTGTTGTGCCTGTAGATAGGGCGCCAAGGCACCGTGAAGAGCACCAAGAGCTTTCAGGGCTGGGCCCTTCCTTGTGGGAGAAGGAGCCGGACGTTTGCCTTTTCGGCAAGAGGCTCTGCCGCGGCCGAGAGCCATGAGCTGTTGCGTCTCTGGGAATGCAGAGATCCCCACTGCTGTTGTGCCTGTAGGTAGGACGCCAAGGCACCGTGAAGAGCAGCAAGAGCTTTCAGGGCTGGGACCTTCCTTGTGGGAGAAGGAGCCGGACGTTTGTCTTTTCGGCAAGAGGTTCTGCCGCGGCCGAGCGCCATGAGATGTTGCGTCTCTGGGAAAGCACAGATCCCCACTGCTGTTGTGCCTGTAGATAGGGTGAAAAGACACCGTGAAAGGCAGCAAGAGCTTTCAGGGCTGGGCCCTTCCTTGTGGGAGAAAGAGCCTGACGTTTGCCTTTTCGGCAAGAGGCTCTGCCGCGGGCCGAGCGCCATGAGCTGTTGCGTGTCTGGGAAAGCACAGATCCCCACTGCTGTTGTGCCTGTAGATAGGGCGCCAAGGCACCGTGAAGAGCAGCAAGAGCTTTCAGGGCTGGGCCCTTCCTTGTGGGAGAAGGAGCCGGACGTTTGCCTTTTCGGCAAGAGGCTCTGCCGCGGCCGAGCGCCATGAGCTGTTGCGTGTCTGGGAAAGCACAGATCCCCACTGCTGTTGTGCCTGTAGGTAGGGCGCCAAGTCACCGTGAAGAGCAGCAAGAGCTTTCAGGGCTGGGCCCTTCCTTGTGGCAGAAGGAGCCGGACGTTTGCCTTTTCGGCAAGAGGCTCTGCCGCGGCCGAGCGCCATGAGCTGTTGCGTCTCTAGGAAAGCAGAGATCCCGACTGCTGTTGTGCCTGTAGATAGGGTGCCAAGGCACCGTGAAGAGCAGCAAGAGCTTTCAGGGCTGGGCCCTTCCTTGTGGGAGAAGGAGCCGGACGTTTGACTTTTCGGCAAGAGGCTCTGCCGCGGCCGAGCGCCATGAGCTGTTGCGTCTCTGGGAAAGCACAGATCCCCACTGCTGTTGTGCCTGTAGATAGGTCGCGAAGGCACCGTGAAGAGCAGCAAGAGCTTTCAGGGCTGGGCCCTTCCTTGTGGGAGAAGGAGCCGGACGTTTGACTTTTCAGCAAAAGGGTCTGCCGCGACTGAGCGCCATGAGATGTTGCGTCTCTGGGAAAGCACAGATCCCCACTGCTCTTGTGCCTGTAGGTAGGGCGCCAAGTCACCGTGAAGAGCAGCAAGAGCTTTCAGGGCTGGGCCCTTCCTTGTGGGAGAAGGAGCTGGACGTTTGCCTTTTCGGCAAGAGGCTCTGCTGCGGCCGAGCGCCATGAGCTGTTGCGTCTCTGGGAAAGCACAGATCCCCACTGCTGTTGTGCCTGTAGATAGGGTGCCAAAACACCGTGAAGAGGAGCAAGAGCTTTCAGGGCTGGGCCCCTCCTTGTGGGAGAAGGAGCCAGACGTTTGCCTTTTCGGCAAGAGGCTCTGCCGCAGCCGAGCGCCATGAGATGTTGCGTCTCTGGGAAAGCACAGATCCCCACTGCTGTTGTGCCTGTAGGTAGGGCGCCAAGGGTAGGTGAAGAGCAGCAAGAGCTTTCAGGGCTGGGCCCTTCCTTGTGGGAGAAGGAGCCGGACGTTTGCCTTTTCGGCAAGAGGCTCTGCCGCGGCCGAGCGCCATGAGATGTTGCGTCTCTGGGAAAGCACAGATCCCCACTGCTCTTGTGCCTGTAGATAGGGCGCCAAAGCACCGTGAAGAGCAGCAAGAGCTTTCAGGGCTGGGCCCTTCCTTGTGGCAGAAGGAGCCGGACGTTTGCCTTTTCGGCAAGAGGCTCTGCCGCGGCCGAGCGCCATGAGATGTTGCGTCTCTGGGAAAGCACAGATCCCCACTGCTGTTGTGCCTGTAGATAGGGGTAAAAGACACCGTGAAAGGCAGCAAGAGCTTTCAGGGCTGGGCCCTTCCTTGTGGGAGAAAGAGCCGGACGTTTGCCTTTTCGGCAAGAGGCTCTGCCGCGGCCGAGCGCCATGAGCTGTTGCGTGTCTGGGAAAGCACAGATCCCCACTGCTGTTGTGCCTGTAGGTAGGGCGCCAAGGCACCGTGAAGAGCAGCAAGAGCTTTCAGGGCTGGGCCCTTCCTTGTGGGAGAAGGAGCCGGACGTTTGCCTTTTCGGCAAGAGGCTCTGCCGCGGCCGAGCGCCATGAGCTGTTGCGTCTCTGGGAAAGCACAGATCCCCAGTGCTGTTGTGCCTGTAGATAGGGCGCCAAGGCACCGTGAAGAGCAGCAAGAGCTTTCAGGGCTGGGCCCTTCCTTGTGGCAGAAGGAGCCGGACGTTTGCCTTTTCGGCAAGAGGCTCTGCCGCGGCTGAGCGCCATGAGATGTTGCGTCTCTGGGAAAGCACAGATCCCCACTGCTGTTGTGCCTGTAGATAGGGTGCCAAGGCACCGTGAAGAGCAGCAAGAGCTTTCAGGGCTGGGCCCTTCCTTGTGGGAGAAGGAGCCGGACGTTTGCCTTTTCGGCAAGAGGCTCTGCCGCGGCCGAGCGCCATGAGATGTTGCGTCTCTGGGAAAGCAGAGATCCCCACTGCTGTTGTGCCTGTACATAGGGCGCGAAGGCACCGTGAAGAGCAGCAATAGCTTTGAGCGCTGGGCCCTTCCTTGTGGG
Source organism: Harpia harpyja (assembly GCF_026419915.1). Taxonomy (NCBI): domain Eukaryota; kingdom Metazoa; phylum Chordata; class Aves; order Accipitriformes; family Accipitridae; genus Harpia; species Harpia harpyja. Next base: position 320,645 of record NW_026293420.1, read on the forward strand.
AGAAGGAGCCGGACGTTTGCCTTTTCGGCAAGAGGTTCTGCCGCGGCCGAGCGCCATGAGATGTTGCGTCTCTGGGAAAGCACAGATTCCCACTGCTGTTGTGCCTGTAGATAGGGCGCCATGGGTAGGTGAAGAGCAGCAACAGCTTTCAGGGCTGGGCCCTTCCTTGTGGGAGAAGGAGCCAGACGTTTGACTTTTTGGCAAGAGGCTCTGCCGCGGCCGAGCGCCATGAGCTGTTGCGTCTCTGGGAAAGCACAGATCCCCACTGCTGTTGTGCCTGTAGATAGGGCGCCAAGGCACCGTGAAGAGCAGCAAGAGCTTTCAGGCCTGGGCCCTTCCTTGTGGGAGAAGGAGCCGGATGTTTGCCTTTTCGGCAAGAGGCTCTGCCGCGGCCGAGAGCCATGAGATGTTGCGTCTCTGGGAATGCAGAGATCCCCACTGCTGTTGTGCCTGTGATAGGGTGCCAAGGCACCGTGAAGAGCAGCAAGAGCTTTCAGGGCTGGGCCCTTCCTTGTGGGAGAAGGAGCCGGACGTTTGCCTTTTGGGCAAGAGGCTCTGCCACGGCCGAGCGCCATGAGATGTTGCGTCTCTGGGAAAGCACAGATCCCCAGTGCTGCTGTGCCTGTAGATAGGGTGCACAGGCACCGTGAAGAGCAGCAAGAGCTTTCAGGGCTGGGCCCTTCCTTGTGGGAGAAGGAGCCAGACGTTTGCCTTTTCGGCAAGAGGCTCTGACGCGGCCGAGCGCCATGAGATGTTGCGTCTCTGGGAAAGCAGAGATCCCCACTGCTGTTGTGCCTGTAGATAGGGCGCCAAGGCACCGTGAAGAGCAGCAAGAGCTTTCAGGGCTGGGCCCTTCCTTGTGGGAGAAGGAGCCGGACGTTTGACTTTTCAGCAAAAGGGTCTGCCGCGGCCGAGAGCCATGAGCTGTTGCGTCTCTGGGAATGCAGAGATCCCCACTGCTGTTGTGCCTGTAGATAGGGCGCCAAGGCACCGTGAAGAGCACCAAGAGCTTTCAGGGCTGGGCCCTTCCTTGTGGGAGAAGGAGCCGGACGTTTGCCTTTTCGGCAAGAGGCTCTGCCGCGGCCGAGAGCCATGAGCTGTTGCGTCTCTGGGAATGCAGAGATCCCCACTGCTGTTGTGCCTGTAGATAGGACGCCAAGGCACCGTGAAGAGCAGCAAGAGCTTTCAGGGCTGGGCCCTTCCTTGTGGGAGAAGGAGCCGGACGTTTGCCTTTTCGGCAAGAGGCTCTGCCGCGGCCGAGCGCCATGAGCTGTTGCGTCTCTGGGAAAGCACAGATCCCCACTGCTGTTGTGCCTGTAGGTAGGGCGCCAAGGGTAGGTGAAGAGCAGCAAGAGCTTTCAGGGCTGGGCCCTTCCTTGTGGGAGAAGGAGCCGGACGTTTGACTTTTCGGCAAGAGGCTCTGCCGCGGCTGAGCGCCATGAGATGTTGCGTCTCTGGGAAAGCACAGATCCCCACTGCTGTTGTGCCTGTAGATAGGGTGCAAAGACACCGTGAAGAGCAGCAAGAGCTTTCAGGGCTGGGCCCTTCCTTGTGGGAGAAGGAGCCGGACGCTTGACTTTTCAGCAAGAGGCTCTGCCGCGGCCGAGCGCCATGAGCTGTTGCGTCTCTGGGAAAGCAGAGATCCCCACTGCTGTTGTGCCTGTACATAGGGCGTGAAGGCACCGTGAAGAGCAGCAAGAGCTTTGAGCGCTGGGCCCTTCCTTGTGGGAGAAGGAGCCGGACGTTTGCCTTTTCGGCAAGAGGCTCTGCCGCGGCCGAGCGCCATGAGATCTTGCCTCTCTGGGAAAGCAGAGATCCCCACTGCTGTTGTGCCTGTAGATAGGGTGCCAAGGCACCGTGAAGAGCAGCAAGAGCTTTCAGGGCTGGGCCCCTCCTTGTGGCAGAAGGAGCCGGACGTTTGCCTTTTCGGCAAGAGGCTCTGCCGCGGCCGAGCGCCATGAGCTGTTGCGTCTCTGGGAAAGCACAGATCCCCACTGCTGCTGTGCCTGTAGATAGGGCGCCAAGGCACCGTGAAGAGCAGCAAGAGCTTTCAGGGCTGGGCCCTTCCTTGTGGGAGAAGGAGCCGGACGTTTGCCTTTTCGGCAAGAGGCTCTGCCGTGGCTGAGCGCCATGAGATGTTGCGTCTCTGGGAAAGCACAGATCCCCACTGCTGTTGTGCCTGTAGGTAGGGCGCCAAGGGTAGGTGAAGAGCAGCAAGAGCTTTCAGGGCTGGGCCCTTCCTTGTGGGAGAAGGAGCCGGACGTTTGCCTTTTCGGCAAGAGGCTCTGCCGCGGCCGAGCGCCATGAGCTGTTGCGTCTCTGGGAAAGCACAGATCCCCAGTGCTGTTGTGCCTGTAGATAGGGCGCCAAGGCACCGTGAAGAGCAGCAAGAGCTTTCAGGGCTGGGCCCTTCCTTGTGGGAGAAGGAGCCGGACGTTTGCCTTTTCGGCAAGAGGCTCTGCCGCGGCCGAGCGCCATGAGCTGTTGCGTCTCTGGGAAAGCACAGATCCCCACTGCTGTTGTGCCTGTAGATAGCGCGCCAAGGCACCGTGAAGAGCAGCAAGAGCTTTCAGGGCTGGGCCCTTCCTTGTGGGAGTAGGAGCCAGACGTTTGACTTTTCGGCAAGAGGCTGTGCCGCGGCCGAGCGCCATGAGATCTTGCGTCTCTGGGAAAGCACAGATTCCCACTGCTGTTGTGCCTGTAGATAGGGCGCCATGGGTAGGTGAAGAGCAGCAACAGCTTTCAGGGCTGGGCCCTTCCTTGTGGGAGAAGGAGCCAGACTTTTGACTTTTTGGCAAGAGGCTCTGCCGCGGCCGAGCGCCATGAGATGTTGCGTCTCTGGGAAAGCACAGATCCCCACTGCTGTTGTGCCTGTAGATAGGGCGCGAAGGCACCGTGAAGAGCAGCAAGAGCTTTCAGGGCTGGGCCCTTCCTTGTGGGAGAAGGAGCCGGACGTTTGCCTTTTCGGCAAGAGGCTCTGCCGCGGCCGAGAGCCATGAGATGTTGCGCCTCTGGGAATGCAGAGATCCCCACTGCTGTTGTGCCTGTAGATAGGGTGCCAAGGCACCGTGAAGAGCAGCAAGAGCTTTCAGGGCTGGGCCCTTCCTTGTGGGAGAAGGAGCCGGACGTTTGCCTTTTCGGCAAGAGGCTCTGCCGCGGCCGAGCGCCATGAGATGTTGCGTCTCTGGGAAAGCAGAGATCCCCACTGCTGTTGTGCCTGTACATAGGGCGCGAAGGCACCGTGAAGAGCAGCAAGAGCTTTGAGCGCTGGGCCCTTCCTTGTGGGAGAAGGAGCCGGACGTTTGCCTTTTCGGCAAGAGGCTCTGCCGCGGCCGAGCGCCATGAGCTGTTGCGTCTCTGGGAAAGCACAGATCCCCAATGCTGTTGTGCCTGTAGATAGGGTGCCAAGGCACCGTGAAGAGCAGCAAGAGCTTTCAGGGCTGGGCCCCTCCTTGTGGCAGAAGGAGCCGGACGTTTGCCTTTTCGGCAAGAGGCTCTGCCGCGGCCGAGCACCATGAGATGTTGCGTCTCTGGGAAAGCACAGATCCCCACTGCTGTTGTGCCTGTAGATAGGGTGCCAAGGCACCGTGAAGAGCAGCAAGAGCTTTCAGGGCTGGGCCCCTCCTTGTGGCAGAAGGAGCCGGACGTTTGCCTTTTCGGCAAGAGGCTCTGCCGCGGCCGAGCGCCATGAGATGTTGCGTCTCTGGGAAAGCACAGATCCCCACTGCTGTTGTGCCTGTAGATAGGGTGCCAAGGCACCGTGAAGAGCAGCAAGAGCTTTCAGGGCTGGGCCCTTCCTTGTGGGAGAAGGAGCCGGACGTTTGCCTTTTCGGCAAGAGGCTCTGCCGCGTCCGAGCGCCATGAGATGTTGCGTCTCTGGGAAAGCACAGATCCCCACTGCTGTTGTGCCTGTAGGTAGGGCGCCAAGGGTAGGTGAAGAGCAGCAAGAGCTTTCAGGGCTGGGCCCTTCCTTGTGGGAGAAGGAGCCGGACGTTTGCCTTTTCGGCAAGAGGCTCTGCCGCGGCCGAGCGCCATGAGCTGTTGCGTGTCTGGGAAAGCAGAGATCCCCACTGCTGTTGTGCCTGTAGATAGGGCGCGAAGGCACCGTGAAGAGCAGCAAGAGCTTTCAGGGCTGGGCCCCTCCTTGTGGGAGAAGGAGCCGGACGTTTGCCTTTTCGGCAAGAGGCTCTGCCGTGGCTGAGCGCCATGAGATGTTGCGTCTCTGGGAAAGCACAGATCCCCACTGCTGTTGTGCCTGTAGGTAGGGCGCCAAGGGTAGGTGAAGAGCAGCAAGAGCTTTCAGGGCTGGGCCCTTCCTTGTGGGAGAAGGAGCCGGATGTTTGCCTTTTCGGCAAGAGGCTCTGCCGCGGCCGAGCGCCATGAGCTGTTGCGTCTCTGGGAAAGCACAGATCCCCACTGCTGTTGTGCCTGTAGATAGGGCGCCAAGGCACCGTGAAGAGCAGCAAGAGCTTTCAGGGCTGGGCCCTTCCTTGTGGGAGAAGGAGCCGGACGTTTGCCTTTTCGGCAAGAGGCTCTGCCGCGGCCGAGCGCCATGAGATGTTGCGTCTCTGGGAAAGCACAGATCCCCACTGCTGCTGTGCCTGTAGATAGGGTGCCAAGGCACCGTGAAGAGCACCAAGAGCTTTCAGGGCTGGGCCCTTCCTTGTGGGAGAAGGAGCCGGACGTTTGCCTTTTCGGCAAGAGGCTCTGCCGCGGCCGAGCGCCATGAGATGTTGCGTCTCTGGGAATGCAGAGATCCCCACTGCTGTTGTGCCTGTAGATAGGGCGCGAAGGCACCGTGAAGAGCAGCAAGAGCTTTCAGGGCTGGGCCCTTCCTTGTGGGAGAAGGAGCCGGACGTTTGCCTTTTCGGCAAGAGGCTCTGCCGCAGCCGAGAGCCATGAGCTGTTGCGTCTCTGGGAATGCAGAGATCCCCACTGCTGTTGTGCCTGTAGATAGGGTGCCAAGGCACCGTGAAGAGCAGCAAGAGCTTTCAGGGCTGGGCCCTTCCTTGTGGGAGAAGGAGCCGGACGTTTGTCTTTTCGGCAAGAGGCTCTGCCGCGGCCGAGCGCCATGAGATGTTGCGTCTCTGGGAAATCACAGATCCCCACTGCTGTTGTGCCTGTAGATAGGGTGAAAAGACACCGTGAAAGGCAGCAAGAGCTTTCAGGGCTGGGCCCTTCCTTGTGGGAGAAAGATCCGGACGTTTGCCTTTTCGGCAAGAGGCTCTGCCGCGGCCGAGCGCCATGAGCTGTTGCGTGTCTGGGAAAGCACAGATCCCCACTGCTGTTGTGCCTGTAGGTAGGGCGCCAAGGCACCGTGAAGAGCAGCAAGAGCTTTCAGGGCTGGGCCCTTCCTTGTGGGAGAAGGAGCCGGACGTTTGCCTTTTCGGCAAGAGGCTCTGCCGCGGCCCAGCGCCATGAGCTGTTGCGTCTCTGGGAAAGCACAGATCCCCACTGCTGTTGTGCCTGTACATAGGGCGCGAAGGCACCGTGAAGAGCAGCAAGAGCTTTGAGCGCTGGGGCCTTCCTTGTGGGAGAAGGAGCCGGACGTTTGCCTTTTCGGCAAGAGGCTCTGCCGCGGCCGAGCGCCATGAGCTGTTGCGTCTCTGGGAAAGCACAGATCCCCACTGCTGTTGTGCCTGTAGATAGGGCGCCAAGGCACCGTGAAGAGCAGCAAGAGCTTTCAGGGCTGGGCCCTTCCTTGTGGGAGAAGGAGCCAGACGTTTGCCTTTTCGGAAAGAGGTTCTGCCGCGGCCGAGCGCCATGAGATGTTGCGTCTCTGGGAAAGCACAGATTCCCACTGCTGTTGTGCCTGTAGATAGGGCGCCATGGGTAGGTGAAGAGCAGCAACAGCTTTCAGGGCTGGGCCCTTCCTTGTGGGAGAAGGAGCCGGACGTTTGCCTTTTCGGCAAGAGGCTCTGCCGCGGCCGAGCGCCATGAGATGTTGCGTCTCTGGGAAAGCACAGATCCCCACTGCTGTTGTGCCTGTAGGTAGGTTGCCAAGGCACCGTGAAGAGCAGCAAGAGCTTTCAGGGCTGGGCCCCTCCTTGTGGGAGAAGGAGCCAGACGTTTGCCTTTTCGGCAAGAGGCTGTGCCGCGGCTGAGCGCCATGAGCTGTTGCGTCTCTGGGAAAGCACAGATCCCCACTGCTGTTGTGCCTGTAGATAGGGCGCCAAGGGTAGGTGAAGAGCAGCAAGAGCTTTCAGGGCTGGTCCCTTCCTTGTGGGAGATGGAGCCGGACGTTTGCCTTTTCGGCAAGAGGCTCTGCCGCGGCTGAGCGCCATGAGATGTTGCGTCTCTGGGAAAGCACAGATCCCCAGTGCTGTTGTGCCTGTAGATAGGGCGCCAAGGCACCGTGAAGAGCAGCAAGAGCTTTCAGGGCTGGGCCCTTCCTTGTGGGAGAAGGAGCCGGACGTTTGCCTTTTCGGCAAGAGGCTCTGCCGCGGCCCAGCGCCATGAGCTGTTGCGTCTCTGGGAAAGCACAGATCCCCACTGCTGTTGTGCCTGTACATAGGGCGCGAAGGCACCGTGAAGAGCAGCAAGAGCTTTGAGCGCTGGGGCCTTCCTTGTGGGAGAAGGAGCCGGACGTTTGCCTTTTCGGCAAGAGGCTCTGCCGCGGCCGAGCGCCATGAGCTGTTGCGTCTCTGGGAAAGCACAGATCCCCACTGCTGTTGTGCCTGTAGATAGGGCGCCAAGGCACCGTGAAGAGCAGCAAGAGCTTTCAGGGCTGGGCCCTTCCTTGTGGGAGAAGGAGCCAGACGTTTGCCTTTTCGGAAAGAGGTTCTGCCGCGGGCCGAGCGCCATGAGATGTTGCGTCTCTGGGAAAGCACAGATTCCCACTGCTGTTGTGCCTGTAGATAGGGCGCCATGGGTAGGTGAAGAGCAGCAACAGCTTTCAGGGCTGGGCCCTTCCTTGTGGGAGAAGGAGCCGGACGTTTGCCTTTTCGGCAAGAGGCTCTGCCGCGGTCCGAGCGCCATGAGATGTTGCGTCTCTGGGAAAGCACAGATCCCCACTGCTGTTGTGCCTGTAGGTAGGTTGCCAAGGCACCGTGAAGAGCAGCAAGAGCTTTCAGGGCTGGGCCCCTCCTTGTGGGAGAAGGAGCCAGACGTTTGCCTTTTCGGCAAGAGGCTGTGCCGCGGCTGAGCGCCATGAGCTGTTGCGTCTCTGGGAAAGCACAGATCCCCACTGCTGTTGTGCCTGTAGATAGGGCGCCAAGGGTAGGTGAAGAGCAGCAAGAGCTTTCAGGGCTGGTCCCTTCCTTGTGGGAGATGGAGCCGGACGTTTGCCTTTTCGGCAAGAGGCTCTTCCGCGGCTGAGCGCCATGAGATGTTGCGTCTCTGGGAAAGCACAGATCCCCACTGCTGTTGTGCCTGTAGATAGGGCGCCAAGGCACCGTGAAGAGCAGCAAGAGCTTTCAGGGCTGGGCCCTTCCTTGTGGGAGAAGGAGCCGGACGTTTGCCTTTTCGGTAAGAGGCTGTGCCGCGGCCGAGCGCCATGAGCTGTTGTGTCTCTGGGAAAGCAGAGATCCCCACTGCTGTTGAGCCTGTAGATAGGGTGCCAAGGCACCGTGAAGAGCAGCAAGAGCTTTCAGGGCTGGGCCCTTCCTTGTGGGAGAAGGAGCCGGACGTTTGCCTTTTCGGCAAGAGGCTCTGCCGCGGCCGAGCGCCATGAGATGTTGCGTCTCTGGGAATGCAGAGATCCCCACTGCTGTTGTGCCTGTAGATAGGGTGCCAAGGCACCGTGAAGAGCAGCAAGAGCTTTCAGGGCTGGGACCTTCCTTGTGGGAGAAGGAGCCGGACGTTTGCCTTTTCGGCAAGAGGCTCTGCCGCGGCCGAGCGCCATGAGATGTTGCGTCTGTGGGAAAGCAGAGATCCCCACTGCTGTTGTGCCTGTACATAGGGCGCGAAGGCACCGTGAAGAGCAGCAAGAGCTTTGAGCGCTGGGCCCTTCCTTGTGGGAGAAGGAGCCGGACTTTTGCCTTTTCGGCAAGAGGCTCTGCCGCGGCCGAGCGCCATGAGCTGTTGCGTGTCTGGGAAAGCAGAGATCCCCACTGCTGTTGTGCCTGTAGATAGGGTGCCAAGGCACCGTGAAGAGCAGCAAGAGCTTTCAGGGCTGGGCCCCTCCTTGTGGCAGAAGGAGCCGGACGTTTGCCTTTTCGGCAAGAGGCTCTGCCGCGGCCGAGCGCCATGAGATGTTGCGTCTCTGGGAAAGCAGAGATCCCCACTGCTGTTGTGCCTGTACATAGGGCGCGAAGGCACCGTGAAGAGCAGCAAGAGCTTTGAGCGCTGGGCCCTTCCTTGTGGGAGAAGGAGCCGGACGTTTGCCTTTTCGGCAAGAGGCTCTGCCGCGGCCGAGCGCCATGAGCTGTTGCGTCTCTGGGAAAGCAGAGATCCCCACTGCTGTTGTGCCTGTAGATAGGGTGCCAAGGCACCGTGAAGAGCAGCAAGAGCTTTCAGGGCTGGGCCCCTCCTTGTGGCAGAAGGAGCCGGACGTTTGCCTTTTCGGCAAGAGGCTCTGCCGCGGCCGAGCGCCATGAGATGTTGCGTCTCTGGGAAAGCACAGATCCCCACTGCTGTTGTGCCTGTAGATAGGGTGCCAAGGCACCGTGAAGAGCAGCAAGAGCTTTCAGGGCTGGGCCCTTCCTTGTGGGAGAAGGAGCCGGACGTTTGCCTTTTCGGCAAGAGGCTCTGCCGTGGCTGAGCGCCATGAGATGTTGCGTCTCTGGGAAAGCACAGATCCCCACTGCTGTTGTGCCTGTAGGTAGGGCGCCAAGGGTAGGTGAAGAGCAGCAAGAGCTTTCAGGGCTGGGCCCTTCCTTGTGGGAGAAGGAGCCGGACGTTTGCCTTTTCGGCAAGAGGCTCTGCCGCGGCCGAGCGCCATGAGCTGTTGCGTGTCTGGGAAAGCAGAGATCCCCACTGCTGTTGTGCCTGTAGATAGGGTGCCAAGGCACCGTGAAGAGCAGCAAGAGCTTTCAGGGCTGGGCCCCTCCTTGTGGCAGAAGGAGCCGGACGTTTGCCTTTTCGGCAAGAGGCTCTGCCGTGGCTGAGCGCCATGAGATGTTGCGTCTCTGGGAAAGCACAGATCCCCACTGCTGTTGTGCCTGTAGGTAGGGCGCCAAGGGTAGGTGAAGAGCAGCAAGAGCTTTCAGGGCTGGGCCCTTCCTTGTGGGAGAAGGAGCCGGATGTTTGCCTTTTCGGCAAGAGGCTCTGCCGCGGCCGAGCGCCATGAGCTGTTGCGTCTCTGGGAAAGCACAGATCCCCACTGCTGTTGTGCCTGTAGATAGGGCGCCATGGGTAGGTGAAGAGCAGCAACAGCTTTCAGGGCTGGGCCCTTCCTTGTGGGAGAAGGATCCAGACGTTTGACTTTTTGGCAAGAGGCTCTGCCGCGGGCCGAGCGCCATGAGATGTTGCGTCTCTGGGAAAGCACAGATCCCCAGTGCTGTTGTGCCTGTAGATAGGGCGCCAAGGCACCGTGAAGAGCAGCAAGAGCTTTCAGGGCTGGGCCCTTCCTTGTGGGAGAAGGAGCCGGACGTTTGCCTTTTCGGCAAGAGGCTCTGCCGCGGCCGAGCGCCATGAGATGTTGCGTCTCTGGGAAAGCACAGATCCCCACTGCTGCTGTGCCTGTAGATAGGGTGCCAAGGCACCGTGAAGAGCACCAAGAGCTTTCAGGGCTGGGCCCTTCCTTGTGGGAGAAGGAGCCGGACGTTTGCCTTTTCGGCAAGAGGCTCTGCCGCGGCCGAGCGCCATGAGATGTTGCGTCTCTGGGAATGCAGAGATCCCCACTGCTGTTGTGCCTGTAGATAGGGCGCCAAGGCACCGTGAAGAGCAGCAAGAGCTTTCAGGGCTGGGCCCTTCCTTGTGGGAGAAGGAGCCGGACGTTTGCCTTTTCGGCAAGAGGCTCTGCCGCAGCCGAGAGCCATGAGCTGTTGCGTCTCTGGGAATGCAGAGATCCCCACTGCTGTTGTGCCTGTAGATAGGGTGCCAAGGCACCGTGAAGAGCAGCAAGAGCTTTCAGGGCTGGGCCCTTCCTTGTGGGAGAAGGAGCCGGACGTTTGTCTTTTCGGCAAGAGGCTCTGCCGCGGCCGAGCGCCATGAGCTGTTGCGTGTCTGGGAAAGCACAGATCCCCACTGCTGTTGTGCCTGTAGATAGGGCGCCATGGGTAGGTGAAGAGCAGCAACAGCTTTCAGGGCTGGGCCCTTCCTTGTGGGAGAAGGAGCCGGACGTTTGCCTTTTCGGCAAGAGGCTCTGCCGCGGCCGAGCGCCATGAGATGTTGCGTCTCTGGGAAAGCACAGATCCCCACTGCTGTTGTGCCTGTAGGTAGGTTGCCGAGGCACCGTGAAGAGCAGCAAGAGCTTTCAGGGCTGGGCCCCTCCTTGTGGGAGAAGGAGCCAGACGTTTGCCTTTTCGGCAAGAGGCTGTGCCGCGGCTGAGCGCCATGAGCTGTTGCGTCTCTGGGAAAGCACAGATCCCCACTGCTGTTGTGCCTGTAGATAGGGCGCCAAGGGTAGGTGAAGAGCAGCAAGAGCTTTCAGGGCTGGTCCCTTCCTTGTGGGAGATGGAGCCGGACGTTTGCCTTTTCGGCAAGAGGCTCTGCCGCGGCTGAGCGCCATGAGCTGTTGCGTCTCTGGGAAAGCACAGATCCCCACTGCTGTTGTGCCTGTAGATAGGGCGCCAAGGCACCGTGAAGAGCAGCAAGAGCTTTCAGGGCTGGGCCCTTCCTTGTGGGAGAAGGAGCCGGACGTTTGCCTTTTCGGCAAGAGGCTCTGCCGTGCCTGAGCGCCATGAGATGTTGCGTCTCTGGGAAAGCACAGATCCCCACTGCTGTTGTGCCTGTATGTAGGGCGCCAAGGGTAGGTGAAGAGCAGCAAGAGCTTTCAGGGCTGGGCCCTTCCTTGTGGGAGAAGGAGCCGGACGTTTGCCTTTTCGGCAAGAGGCTCTGCCGCGGCCGAGCGCCATGAGCTGTTGCGTCTCTTGGAAAGCAGAGATCCCCACTGCTGTTGAGCCTGTAGATAGGGTGCCAAGGCACCGTGAAGAGCAGCAAGAGCTTTCAGGGCTGGGCCCTTCCTTGTGGGAGAAGGAGCCGGACGTTTGCCTTTTCGGCAAGAGGCTCTGCCGCGGCCGAGCGCCATGAGATGTTGCGTCTCTGGGAAAGCACAGATCCCCACTGCTGCTGTGCCTGTAGATAGGGTGCCAAGGCACCGTGAAGAGCACCAAGAGCTTTCAGGGCTGGGCCCTTCCTTGTGGGAGAAGGAGCCGGACGTTTGCCTTTTCGGCAAGAGGCTCTGCCGCGGCCGAGCGCCATGAGATGTTGCGTCTCTGGGAATGCAGAGATCCCCACTGCTGTTGTGCCTGTAGATAGGGCGCCAAGGCACCGTGAAGAGCAGCAAGAGCTTTCAGGGCTGGGCCCTTCCTTGTGGGAGAAGGAGCCGGACGTTTGCCTTTTCGGCAAGAGGCTCTGCCGCAGCCGAGAGCCATGAGCTGTTGCGTCTCTGGGAATGCAGAGATCCCCACTGCTGTTGTGCCTGTAGATAGGGTGCTAAGGCACCATGAAGAGCAGCAAGAGCTTTCAGGGCTGGGCCCTTCCTTGTGGGAGAAGGAGCCGGACGTTTGTCTTTTCGGCAAGAGGCTCTGCCGCGGCCGAGCGCCATGAGCTGTTGCGTGTCTGGGAAAGCACAGATCCCCACTGCTGTTGTGCCTGTAGATAGGGCGCCATGGGTAGGTGAAGAGCAGCAACAGCTTTCAGGGCTGGGCCCTTCCTTGTGGGAGAAGGAGCCGGACGTTTGCCTTTTCGGCAAGAGGCTCTGCCGTGGCCGAGCGCCATGAGATGTTGCGTCTCTGGGAAAGCACAGATCCCCACTGCTGTTGTGCCTGTAGGTAGGTTGCCAAGGCACCGTGAAGAGCAGCAAGAGCTTTCAGGGCTGGGCCCCTCCTTGTGGGAGAAGGAGCCAGACGTTTGCCTTTTCGGCAAGAGGCTGTGCCGCGGCTGAGCGCCATGAGCTGTTGCGTCTCTGGGAAAGCACAGATCCCCACTGCTGTTGTGCCTGTAGATAGGGCGCCAAGGCACCGTGAAGAGCAGCAAGAGCTTTGAGCGCTGGGGCCTTCCTTGTGGGAGAAGGAGCCGGACGTTTGCCTTTTCGGCAAGAGGCTCTGCCGCGGCCGAGCGCCATGAGCTGTTGCGTCTCTGGGAAAGCACAGATCCCCACTGCTGTTGTGCCTGTAGATAGGGCGCCAAGGCACCGTGAAGAGCAGCAAGAGCTTTCAGGGCTGGGCCCTTCCTTGTGGGAGAAGGAGCCAGACGTTTGCCTTTTCGGAAAGAGGTTCTGCCGCGGCCGAGCGCCATGAGATGTTGCGTCTCTGGGAAAGCACAGATTCCCACTGCTGTTGTGCCTGTAGATAGGGCGCCATGGGTAGGTGAAGAGCAGCAACAGCTTTCAGGGCTGGGCCCTTCCTTGTGGGAGATGGAGCCGGACGTTTGCCTTTTCGGCAAGAGGCTCTGCCGCGGCCGAGCGCCATGAGATGTTGCGTCTCTGGGAAAGCACAGATCCCCACTGCTGTTGTGCCTGTAGATAGGGTGCAAAGACACCGTGAAGAGCAGCAAGAGCTTTCAGGGCTGGGCCCTTCCTTGTGGGAGAAGGAGCCGGACGTTTGACTTTTCAGCAAGAGGCTCTGCCGCGGCCGAGCGCCATGAGCTGATGCGTCTCTGGGAAAGCAGAGATCCCCACTGCTGTTGTGCCTGTAGATAGGGTGCCAAGGCACCGTGAAGAGCAGCAAGAGCTTTCAGGGCTGGGCCCCTCCTTGTGGCAGAAGGAGCCGGACGTTTGCCTTTTCGGCAAGAGGCTCTGCCGCGGCCGAGCGCCATGAGCTGTTGCGTCTCTGGGAAAGCACAGATCCCCACTGCTGTTGTGCCTGTAGATAGGGCGCCAAGGCACCGTGAAGAGCAGCAAGAGCTTTCAGGGCTGGGCCCTTCCTTGTGGGAGAAGGAGCCGGACGTTTGCCTTTTCGGCAAGAGGCTCTGCCGTGCCTGAGCGCCATGAGATGTTGCGTCTCTGGGAAAGCACAGATCCCCACTGCTGTTGTGCCTGTAGGTAGGGCGCCAAGGGTAGGTGAAGAGCAGCAAGAGCTTTCAGGGCTGGGCCCTTCCTTGTGGGAGAAGGAGCCGGACGTTTGCCTTTTCGGCAAGAGGCTATGCCGCGGCCGAGCGCCATGAGCTGTTGTGTCTCTGGGAAAGCAGAGATCCCCACTGCTGTTGAGCCTGTAGATAGGGTGCCAAGGCACCGTGAAGAGCAGCAAGAGCTTTCAGGGCTGGGCCCTTCCTTGTGGGAGAAGGAGCCGGACGTTTGCCTTTTCGGCAAGAGGCTCTGCCGCGGCCGAGAGCCATGAGATGTTGCGTCTCTGGGAATGCAGAGATCCCCACTGCTGTTGTGCCTGTAGATAGGGTGCCAAGGCACCGTGAAGAGCAGCAAGAGCTTTCAGGGCTGGGCCCTTCCTTGTGGGAGAAGGAGCCGGACGTTTGCCTTTTCGGCAAGAGGCTCTGCCGCGGCCGAGCGCCATGAGATGTTGCGTCTCTGGGAAAGCAGAGATCCCCACTGCTGTTGTGCCTGTAGATAGGGTGCCAAGGCACCGTGAAGAGCAGCAAGAGCTTTCAGGGCTGGGCCCTTCCTTGTGGGAGAAGGAGCCGGACGTTTGCCTTTTCGGCAAGAGGCTCTGCCGTGGCTGAGCGCCATGAGATGTTGCGTCTCTGGGAAAGCACAGATCCCCACTGCTGTTGTGCCTGTAGGTAGGGCGCCAAGGGTAGGTGAAGAGCAGCAAGAGCTTTCAGGGCTGGGCCCTTCCTTGTGGGAGAAGGAGCCAGACGTTTGCCTTTTCGGCAAGAGGCTCTGCCGCGGCCGAGCGCCATGAGCTGTTGCGTCTCTGGGAAAGCAGAGATGCCCACTGCTGTTGTGCCTGTAGATAGGGTGCCAAGGCACCGTGAAGAGCAGCAAGAGCTTTCAGGGCTGGGCCCTTCCTTGTGGGAGAAGGAGCCGGACGTTTGTCTTTTCGGCAAGAGGCTCTGCCGCGGCCGAGCGCCATGAGCTGTTGCGTCTCTGGGAAAGTACAGATCCCCACTGCTGTTGTGCCTGTAGATAGGGCGCCAAGGCACCGTGAAGAGCAGCAAGAGCTTTCAGGGCTGGGCCCTTCCTTGTGGGAGAAGGAGCCACACGTTTGCCTTTTCGGCAAGAGGCTCTGCCGCGGCCGAGCGCCATGAGATGTTGCGTCTCTGGGAAAGCACAGATCCCCACTGCTGCTGTGCCTGTAGATAGGGTGGCAAGGCACCGTGAAGAGCACCAAGAGCTTTCAGGGCTGGGCCCTTCCTTGTGGGAGAAGGAGCCGGACGTTTGCCTTTTCGGCAAGAGGCTCTGCCGCGGCCGAGCGCCATGAGATGTTGCGTCTCTGGGAATGCAGAGATCCCCACTGCTGTTGTGCCTGTAGATAGGGCGCCAAGGCACCGTGAAGAGCAGCAAGAGCTTTCAGGGCTGGGCCCTTCCTTGTGGGAGAAAGAGCCGGACGTTTGCCTTTTCGGCAAGAGGCTCTGCCGCGGCCGAGCGCCATGAGCTGTTGCGTGTCTGGGAAAGCACAGATCCCCACTGCTGTTCTGCCTGTAGATAGGGCGCCAAGGCACCGTGAAGAGCAGCAAGAGCTTTCAGGGCTGGGCCCTTCCTTGTGGGAGAAGGAGCCGGACGTTTGCCTTTTCGGCAAGAGGCTGTGCCGCGGCCGAGCGCCATGAGCTGTTGCGTCTCTGGGAAAGCACAGATCCCCACTGCTGTTGTGCCTGTAGATAGGGCGCCAAGGCACCGTGAAGAGCAGCAAGAGCTTTCAGGGCTGGGCCCTTCCTTGTGGGAGAAGGAGCCGGACGTTTGCCTTTTCGGAAAGAGGTTCTGCCGCGGCCGAGCGCCATGAGATCTTGCGTCTCTGGGAAAGCACAGATTCCCACTGCTGTTGTGCCTGTAGATAGGGCGCCATGGGTAGGTGAAGAGCAGCAAGAGCTTTCAGGGCTGGGCCCTTCCTTGTGGGAGAAGGAGCCGGACGTTTGCCTTTTCGGCAAGAGGCTCTGCCGCGGCCGAGAGCCATGAGATGTTGCGTCTCTGGGAATGCAGAGATCCCCACTGCTGTTGTGCCTGTAGATAGGGTGCCAAGGCACCGTGAAGAGCAGCAAGAGCTTTCAGGGCTGGGCCCTTCCTTGTGGGAGAAGGAGCCGGACGTTTGCCTTTTCGGCAAGAGGCTCTGCCGCGGCCGAGCGCCATGAGATGTTGCGTCTCTGGGAAAGCAGAGATCCCCACTGCTGTTGTCCCTGTACATAGGGCGCGAAGGCACCGTGAAGAGCAGCAAGAGCTTTCAGCGCTGGGCCCTTCCTTGTGGGAGAAGGAGCCGGACGTTTGCCTTTTCAGCAAGAGGCTCTGCCGCGGCCGAGCGCCATGAGCTGTTGCGTCTCTGGGAAAGCAGAGATCCCCACTGCTGTTGTGCCTGTAGATAGGGTGCCAAGGCACCGTGAAGAGCAGCAAGAGCTTTCAGGGCTGGGCCCCTCCTTGTGGCAGAAGGAGCCGGACGTTTGCCTTTTCGGCAAGAGGCTCTGCCACGGCCGAGCGCCATGAGATGTTGCCTCTCTGGGAAAGCACAGATCCCCACTGCTGTTGTGCCTGTAGATAGGGTGCCAAGGCACCGTGAAGAGCAGCAAGAGCTTTCAGGGCTGGGCCCTTCCTTGTGGGAGAAGGAGCCGGACGTTTGCCTTTTCGGCAAGAGGCTCTGCCGTGGCTGAGCGCCATGAGATGTTGCGTCTCTGGGAAAGCACAGATCCCCACTGCTGTTGTGCCTGTAGGTAGGGCGCCAAGGGTAGGTGAAGAGCAGCAAGAGCTTTCAGGGCTGGGCCCTTCCTTGTGGGAGAAGGAGCCGGACGTTTGCCTTTTCGGCAAGAGGCTCTGCCGCGGCCGAGCGCCATGAGCTGTTGCGTGTCTGGGAAAGCAGAGATCCCCACTGCTGTTGTGCCTGTAGATGGGGTGCCAAGGCACCGTGAAGAGCAGCAAGAGCTTTCAGGGCTGGGCCCCTCCTTGTGGCAGAAGGAGCCGGACGTTTGCCTTTTCGGCAAGAGGCTCTGCCGCGGCCGAGCGCCATGAGCTGTTGCGTCTCTGGGAAAGCACAGATCCCCACTGCTGTTGTGCCTGTAGATAGGGCGCCAAGGCACCGTGAAGAGCAGCAAGAGCTTTCAGGGCTGGGCCCTTCCTTGTGGGAGAAGGAGCCGGACGTTTGCCTTTTCGGAAAGAGGCTCTGCCGTGGCTGAGCGCCATGAGATGTTGCGTCTCTGGGAAAGCACAGATCCCCACTGCTGTTGTGCCTGTAGGTAGGGCGCCAAGGGTAGGTGAAGAGCAGCAAGAGCTTTCAGGGCTGGGCCCTTCCTTGTGGGAGAAGGAGCCGGATGTTTGCCTTTTCGGCAAGAGGCTCTGCCGCGGCCGAGCGCCATGAGCTGTTGCGTGTCTGGGAAAGCAGAGATCCCCACTGCTGTTGTGCCTGTAGATAGGGTGCCAAGGCACCGTGAAGAGCAGCAAGAGCTTTCAGGGCTGGGCCCTTCCTTGTGGGAGAAGGAGCCGGACTTTTGTCTTTTCGGCAAGAGGCTCTGCCGCGGCCGAGCGCCATGAGCTGTTGCGTCTCTGGGAAAGCACAGATCCCCACTGCTGCTGTGCCTGTAGATAGGGCGCCAAGGCACCGTGAAGAGCAGCAAGAGCTTTCAGGGCTGGGCCCTTCCTTGTGGGAGAAGGAGCCGGACGTTTGCCTTTTCGGCAAGAGGTTCTGCCGCGGCCGAGCGCCATGAGATCTTGCGTCTCTGGGAAAGCACAGATTCCCACTGCTGTTGTGCCTGTAGATAGGGCGCCATGGGTAGGTGAAGAGCAGCAAGAGCTTTCAGGGCTGGGCCCTTCCTTGTGGGAGAAGGATCCAGACGTTTGACTTTTTGGCAAGAGGCTCTGCCGCGGCCGAGCGCCATGAGCTGTTGCGTCTCTGGGAAAGCACAGATCCCCACTGCTGTTGTGCCTGTAGATAGGGCGCCAAGGCACCGTGAAGAGCAGCAAGAGCTTTCAGGGCTGGGCCCTTCCTTGTGGGAGAAGGAGCCGGACGTTTGCCTTTTCGGCAAGAGGCTCTGCCGCGGCCGAGCGCCATGAGATGTTGCGTCTCTGGGAAAGCACAGATCCCCACTGCTGCTGTGCCTGTAGATAGGGTGCCAAGGCACCGTGAAGAGCAGCAAGAGCTTTCAGGGCTGGGCCCTTCCTTGTGGTAGAAGGAGCCGGACGTTTGCCTTTTCGGCAAGAGGCTCTGCCGCGGCCGAGCGCCATGAGATGTTGCGTCTCTGGGAAAGCAGAGATCCCCACTGCTGTTGTGCCTGTAGATAGGGCGCCAAGGCACCGTGAAGAGCAGCAAGAGCTTTCAGGGCTGGGCCCTTCCTTGTGGGAGAAGGAGCCGGACGTTTGCCTTTTCGGCAAGAGGCTCTGCCGCGGCCGAGAGCCATGAGCTGTTGCGTCTCTGGGAAAGCAGAGATCCCCACTGCTGTTGAGCCTGTAGATAGGGTGCCAAGGCACCGTGAAGAGCAGCAAGAGCTTTCAGGGCTGGGCCCTTCCTTGTGGGAGAAGGAGCCGGACGTTTGTCTTTTCGGCAAGAGGCTCTGCCGCGGCCGAGCGCCATGAGATGTTGCGTCTCTGGGAAAGCACAGATCCCCACTGCTCTTGTGCCTGTAGATAGGGTGAAAAGACACCGTGAAAGGCAGCAAGAGCTTTCAGGGCTGGGCCCTTCCTTGTGGGAGAAAGAGCCGGACGTTTGCCTTTTCGGCAAGAGGCTCTGCCGCGGCCGAGCGCCATGAGCTGTTGCGTGTCTGGGAAAGCAGAGATCCCCACTGCTGTTGTGCCTGTAGATAGGGCGCCAAGGCACCGTGAAGAGCAGCAAGAGCTTTCAGGGCTGGGCCCTTCCTTGTGGGAGAAGGAGCCGGACGTTTGCCTTTTCGGCAAGAGGTTCTGCCGCGGCCGAGCGCCATGAGCTGTTGCGTCTCTGGGAAAGCACAGATCCCCACTGCTGTTGTGCCTGTAGATAGCGCGCCAAGGCACCGTGAAGAGCAGCAAGAGCTTTCAGGGCTGGGCCCCTCCTTGTGGCAGAAGGAGCCGGACGTTTGCCTTTTCGGCAAGAGGCTCTGCCGCGGCCGAGCGCCATGAGCTGTTGCGTCTCTGGGAAAGCACAGATCCCCACTGCTGTTGTGCCTGTAGATAGGGTGCCAAGGCACCGTGAAGAGCAGCAAGAGCTTTCAGGGCTGGGCCCCTCCTTGTGGGAGAAGGAGCCGGACGTTTGCCTTTTCGGCAAGAGGCTCTGCCGCGGCCGAGCGCCATGAGATGTTGCGTCTCTGGGAAAGCACAGATCCCCACTGCTGTTGTGCCTGTAGATAGGGTGCCAAGGCACCGTGAAGAGCAGCAAGAGCTTTCAGGGCTGGGCCCTTCCTTGTGGGAGAAGGAGCCGGACGTTTGCCTTTTCGGCAAGAGGC
The DNA here is from genome assembly GCF_026419915.1 of Harpia harpyja. Taxonomy (NCBI): domain Eukaryota; kingdom Metazoa; phylum Chordata; class Aves; order Accipitriformes; family Accipitridae; genus Harpia; species Harpia harpyja. The sequence continues at coordinate 339,194 of NW_026293420.1, forward strand.
TCTGCCGTGGCTGAGCGCCATGAGATGTTGCGTCTCTGGGAAAGCACAGATCCCCACTGCTGTTGTGCCTGTAGGTAGGGCGCCAAGGCACCGTGAAGAGCAGCAAGAGCTTTCAGGGCTGGGCCCTTCCTTGTGGGAGAAGGAGCCGGACGTTTGCCTTTTCGGCAAGAGGCTCTGCCGCGGCCGAGCGCCATGAGATGTTGCGTCTCTGGGAATGCAGAGATCCCCACTGCTGTTGTGCCTGTAGATAGGGCGCCAAGGCACCGTGAAGAGCAGCAAGAGCTTTCAGGGCTGGGCCCTTCCTTGTGGGAGAAGGAGCCGGACGTTTGCCTTTTCGGCAAGAGGCTCTGCCGCAGCCGAGAGCCATGAGCTGTTGCGTCTCTGGGAATGCAGAGATCCCCACTGCTGTTGTGCCTGTAGATAGGGTGCCAAGGCACCGTGAAGAGCAGCAAGAGCTTTCAGGGCTGGGCCCTTCCTTGTGGGAGAAGGAGCCGGACGTTTGTCTTTTCGGCAAGAGGCTCTGCCGCGGCCGAGCGCCATGAGATGTTGCGTCTCTGGGAAAGCACAGATCCCCACTGCTGTTGTGCCTGTAGATAGGGTGAAAAGACACCGTGAAAGGCAGCAAGAGCTTTCAGGGCTGGGCCCTTCCTTGTGGGAGAAAGAGCCGGACGTTTGCCTTTTCGGCAAGAGGCTCTGCCGCGGCCGAGCGCCATGAGCTGTTGCGTGTCTGGGAAAGCACAGATCCCCACTGCTGTTGTGCCTGTAGGTAGGGCGCCAAGGCACCGTGAAGAGCACCAAGAGCTTTGAGCGCTGGGGCCTTCCTTGTGGGAGAAGGAGCCGGACGTTTGCCTTTTCGGCAAGAGGCTCTGCCGCGTCCGAGCGCCATGAGCTGTTGCGTCTCTGGGAGAGCAGAGATCCCCACTGCTGTTGTGCCTGTAGATAGGGCGCCAAGGCACCGTGAAGAGCAGCAAGAGCTTTCAGGGCTGGGCCCTTCCTTGTGGGAGAAGGAGCCGGACGTTTGCCTTTTCGGAAAGAGGTTCTTCCGCGGCCGAGCGCCATGAGATGTTGCGTCTCTGGGAAAGCACAGATTCCCACTGCTGTTGTGCCTGTAGATAGGGCGCCATGGGTAGGTGAAGAGCAGCAACAGCTTTCAGGGCTGGGCCCTTCCTTGTGGGAGAAGGAGCCAGACGTTTGACTTTTTGGCAAGAGGCTCTGCCGCGGCCGAGCGCCATGAGATGTTGCGTCTCTGGGAAAGCACAGATCCCCACTGCTGTTGTGCCTGTAGATAGGGCGCCAAGGCACCGTGAAGAGCAGCAAGAGCTTTCAGGGCTGGGCCCTTCCTTGTGGGAGAAGGAGCCGGATGTTTGCCTTTTCGGCAAGAGGCTCTGCCGCGGCCGAGAGCCATGAGATGTTGCGTCTCTGGGAATGCAGAGATCCCCACTGCTGTTGTGCCTCTGATAGGGTGCCAAGGCACCGTGAAGAGCAGCAAGAGCTTTCAGGGCTGGGCCCTTCCTTGTGGGAGAATGAGCCAGACGTTTGCCTTTTTGGCAAGAGGCTCTGCCGCGGCCGAGAGCCATGAGATGTTGCGTCTCTGGGAATGCAGAGATCCCCACTGCTGTTGTGCCTGTAGATAGCGCGCCAAGGCACCGTGAAGAGCAGCAAGAGCTTTCAGGGCTGGGCCCTTCCTTGTGGGAGAAGGAGCCGGACGTTTGCCTTTTCGGCAAGAGGCTCTGCCGCGGCCGAGAGCCATGAGCTGTTGCGTCTCTGGGAATGCAGAGATCCCCACTGCTGTTGTGCCTGTAGGTAGGACGCCAAGGCACCGTGAAGAGCAGCAAGAGCTTTCAGGGCTGGGCCCTTCCTTGTGGGAGAAGGAGCCGGACGTTTGCCTTTTCGGCAAGAGGCTCTGCCGCGGCCGAGCGCAATGAGCTGTTGCGTCTATGGGAAAGCACAGATCCCCACTGCTGTTGTGCCTGTAGATAGGGCGCCAAGGGTAGGTGAAGAGCAGCAAGAGCTTTCAGGGCTGGGCCCTTCCTTGTGGGAGAAGGAGCCAGACGTTTGACTTTTCGGCAAGAGGCTCTGCCGCGGCTGAGCGCCATGAGATGTTGCGTCTCTGGGAAAGCACAGATCCCCACTGCTGTTGTGCCTGTAGATAGGGTGAAAAGACACCGTGAAGAGCAGCAAGAGCTTTCAGGGCTGGGCCCTTCCTTGTGGGAGAAGGAGCCGGACGTTTGCCTTTTCGGCAAGAGGCTCTGCCGCGGCCGAGCGCCATGAGCTGTTGCGTCTCTGGGAAAGCACAGATCCCCACTGCTGTTGTGCCTGTACATAGGGCGCGAAGGCACCGTGAAGAGCAGCAAGAGCTTTGAGCGCTGGGGCCTTCCTTGTGGGAGAAGGAGCCGGACGTTTGCCTTTTCGGCAAGAGGCTCTGCCGCGGCCGAGCGCCATGAGCTGTTGCCTCTCTGGGAAAGCACAGATCCCCACTGCTGTTGTGCCTGTAGATAGGGCACCAAGGCACCGTGAAGAGCAGCAAGAGCTTTCAGGGCTGGGCCCTTCCTTGTGGGAGAAGGAGCCGGACGTTTGCCTTTTCGGAAAGAGGTTCTGCCGCGGCCGAGCGCCATGAGATGTTGCGTCTCTGGGAAAGCACAGATTCCCACTGCTGTTGTGCCTGTAGATAGGGCGCCATGGGTAGGTGAAGAGCAGCAAGAGCTTTCAGGGCTGGGCCCTTCCTTGTGGGAGAAGGAGCCGGACGTTTGCCTTTTCGGCAAGAGGCTCTGCCGCGGCCGAGCGCCATGAGCTGTTGCGTCTCTGGGAAAGCACAGATTCCCACTGCTGTTGTGCCTGTAGATAGGGCGCCAAGGCACCGTGAAGAGCAGCAAGAGCTTTCAGGGCTGGGCCCTTCCTTGTGGGAGAAGGAGCCGGACGTTTGTCTTTTCGGCAAGAGGCTCTGCCGTGGCTGAGCGCCATGAGATGTTGCGTCTCTGGGAAAGCACAGATCCCCACTGCTGTTGTGCCTGTAGATAGGGCGCCAAGGGTAGGTGAAGAGCAGCAAGAGCTTTCAGGGCTGGGCCCTTCCTTTTGGGAGAAGGAGCCGGACGTTTGCCTTTTCGGCAAGAGGCTCTGCCGCGGCCGAGCGCCATGAGCTGTTGCGTCTGTGGGAAAGCAGAGATCCCCACTGCTGTTGAGCCTGTAGATAGGGTGCCAAGGCACCGTGAAGAGCAGCAAGAGCTTTCAGGGCTGGGCCCTTCCTTGTGGGAGAAGGAGCCGGACGTTTGTCTTTTCGGCAAGAGGCTCTGCCGCGGCCGAGCGCCATGAGATGTTGCGTCTCTGGGAAAGCACAGATCCCCACTGCTCTTGTGCCTGTAGATAGGGTGAAAAGACACCGTGAAAGGCAGCAAGAGCTTTCAGGGCTGGGCCCTTCCTTGTGGGAGAAAGAGCCGGACGTTTGCCTTTTCGGCAAGAGGCTCTGCCGCGGCCGAGCGCCATGAGCTGTTGCGTGTCTGGGAAAGCAGAGATCCCCACTGCTGTTGTGCCTGTAGATAGGGCGCCAAGGCACCGTGAAGAGCAGCAAGAGCTTTCAGGGCTGGGCCCTTCCTTGTGGGAGAAGGAGCCGGACGTTTGCCTTTTCGGCAACAGGTTCTGCCGCGGCCGAGCGCCATGAGCTGTTGCGTCTCTGGGAAAGCACAGATCCCCACTGCTGTTGTGCCTGTAGATAGCGCGCCAAGGCACCGTGAAGAGCAGCAAGAGCTTTCAGGGCTGGGCCCTTCCTTGTGGGAGAAGGAGCCGGACGTTTGCCTTTTCGGAAAGAGGTTCTGCCGCGGCCGAGCGCCATGAGATCTTGCGTCTCTGGGAAAGCACAGATTCCCACTGCTGTTGTGCCTGTAGATAGGGTGCCAAGGCACCGTGAAGAGCAGCAAGAGCTTTCAGGGCTGGGCCCTTCCTTGTGGGAGAAGGAGCCAGACGTTTGACTTTTTGGCAAGAGGCTCTGCCGCGGCCGAGCGCCATGAGCTGTTGCGTCTCTGGGAAAGCAGAGATCCCCACTGCTGTTGTGCCTGTAGATAGGGCGCCAAGGCACCGTGAAGAGCAGCAAGAGCTTTCAGGGCTGGGCCCTTCCTTGTGGGAGAAGGAGCCGGACGTTTGCCTTTTCGGCAAGAGGCTCTGCCGCGGCCGAGCGCCATGAGATGTTGCGTCTCTGGGAATGCAGAGATCCCCACTGCTGTTGTGCCTGTAGATAGGGTGCCAAGGCACCGTGAAGAGCAGCAAGAGCTTTCAGGGCTGGGCCCTTCCTTGTGGGAGAAGGAGCCGGATGTTTGCCTTTTCGGCAAGAGGCTCTGCCGCGGCCGAGCGCCATGAGATGTTGCGTCTCTGGGAAAGCAGAGATCCCCACTGCTGTTGTGCCTGTACATAGGGCGCGAAGGCACCGTGAAGAGCAGCAAGGGCTTTGAGCGCTGGGCCCTTCCTTGTGGGAGAAGGAGCCGGACGTTTGCCTTTTCGGCAAGAGGCTCTGCCGCGGCCGAGCGCCATGAGCTGTTGCGTCTCTGGGAAAGCAGAGATCCCCACTGCTGTTGTGCCTGTAGATAGGGTGCCAAGGCACCGTGAAGAGCAGCAAGAGCTTTCAGGGCTGGGCCCTTCCTTGTGGGAGAAGGAGCCGGACGTTTGTCTTTTCGGCAAGAGGCTCTGCCGCGGCCGAGCGCCATGAGATGTTGCGTCTCTGGGAAAGCACAGATCCCCAGTGCTGTTGTGCCTGTAGATAGGGTGAAAAGACACCGTGAAAGGCAGCAAGAGCTTTCAGGGCTGGGCCCTTCCTTGTGGGAGAAAGATCCGGAAGTTTGCCTTTTCGGCAAGAGGCTCTGCCGCGGCCGAGCGCCATGAGCTGTTGCGTGTCTGGGAAAGCACAGATCCCCACTGCTGTTGTGCCTGTAGGTAGGGCGCCAAGGCACCGTGAAGAGCACCAAGAGCTTTGAGCGCTGGGGCCTTCCTTGTGGGAGAAGGAGCCGGACGTTTGCCTTTTCGGCAAGAGGCTGTGCCGCGGCCGAGCGCCATGAGCTGTTGCGTCTCTGGGAAAGCACAGATCCCCACTGCTGTTGTGCCTGTAGATAGGGCGCCAAGGCACCGTGAAGAGCAGCAAGAGCTTTCAGGGCTGGGCCCTTCCTTGTGGGAGAAGGAGCCGGACGTTTGCCTTTTCGGAAAGAGGCTCTGCCGCGGCCGAGCGCCATGAGATGTTGCGTCTCTGGGAAAGCACAGATCCCCACTGCTGTTGTGCCTGTAGATAGGGCGCCAAGGCACCGTGAAGAGCAGCAAGAGCTTTCAGGGCTGGGCCCTTCCTTGTGGGAGAAGGAGCCGGATGTTTGCCTTTTCGGCAAGAGGCTCTGCCGCGGCCGAGAGCCATGAGATGTTGCGTCTCTGGGAATGCAGAGATCCCCACTGCATTTGTGCCTGTGATAGGGTGCCAAGGCACCGTGAAGAGCAGCAAGAGCTTTCAGGGCTGGGCCCTTCCTTGTGGGAGAAGGAGCCGGACGTTTGCCTTTTCGGCAAGAGGCTCTGCCGCGGCCGAGCGCCATGAGATGTTGCGTCTCTGGGAAAGCACAGATCACCAGTGCTGCTGTGCCTGTAGATAGGGTGCCAAGGCACCGTGAAGAGCAGCAAGAGCTTTCAGGGCTGGGCCCTTCCTTGTGGGAGAATGAGCCAGACGTTTGCCTTTTTGGCAAGAGGCTCTGCCGCGGCCGAGAGCCATGAGATGTTGCGTCTCTGGGAATGCAGAGATCCCCACTGCTGTTGTGCCTGTAGATAGCGCGCCAAGGCACCGTGAAGAGCAGCAAGAGCTTTCAGGGCTGGGCCCTTCCTTGTGGGAGAAGGAGCCGGACGTTTGCCTTTTCGGCAAGAGGCTCTGCCGCGGCCGAGCGCCATGAGCTGTTGCGTCTATGGGAAAGCACAGATCCCCACTGCTGTTGTGCCTGTAGATAGGGCGCCAAGGGTAGGTGAAGAGCAGCAAGAGCTTTCAGGGCTGGGCCCTTCCTTGTGGGAGAAGGAGCCAGACGTTTGACTTTTCGGCAAGAGGCTCTGCCGCGGCTGAGCGCCATGAGATGTTGCGTCTCTGGGAAAGCACAGATCCCCACTGCTGTTGTGCCTGTAGATAGGGTGCAAAGACACCGTGAAGAGCAGCAAGAGCTTTCAGGGCTGGGCCCTTCCTTGTGGGAGAAGGAGCCGGACGTTTGACTTTTCAGCAAGAGGCTCTGCCGCGGCCGAGCGCCATGAGCTGTTGCGTCTCTGGGAAAGCAGAGATCCCCACTGCTGTTGTGCCTGTACATAGGGTGCGAAGGCACCGTGAAGAGTAGCAAGAGCTTTCAGGGCTGGGCCCTTCCTTGTGGGAGAAGGAGCCGGACGTTTGCCTTTTCGGCAAGAGGCTCTGCCGCGGCCGAGCGCCATGAGCTGTTGCCTCTCTGGGAAAGCACAGATCCCCAGTGCTGTTGTGCCTGTAGATAGGGCGCCAAGGCACCGTGAAGAGCAGCAAGAGCTTTCAGGGCTGGGCCCTTCCTTGTGGGAGAAGGAGCCGGACGTTTGCCTTTTCGGAAAGAGGTTCTGCCGCGGCCGAGTGCCATGAGATGTTGCGTCTCTGGGAAAGCACAGATTCCCACTGCTGTTGTGCCTGTAGATAGGGCGCCATGGGTAGGTGAAGAGCAGCAACAGCTTTCAGGGCTGGGCCCTTCCTTGTGGGAGAAGGAGCCAGACGTTTGACTTTTCGGCAAGAGGCTCTGCCGCGGCCGAGCGCCATGAGATGTTGCGTCTCTGGGAAAGCACAGATCCCCACTGCTGTTGTGCCTGTAGATAGGACGCCAAGGCACCGTGAAGAGCAGCAAGAGCTTTCAGGGCTGGGCCCTTCCTTGTGGGAGAAGGAGCCGGATGTTTGCCTTTTCGGCAAGAGGCTCTGCCGCGGCCGAGAGCCATGAGATGTTGCGTCTCTGGGAATGCAGAGATCCCCACTGCTGTTGTGCCTGTGATAGGGCGCGAAGGCACCGTGAAGAGCAGCAAGAGCTTTCAGGGCTGGGCCCTTCCTTGTGGGAGAAGGAGCCGGACGTTTGCCTTTTCGGCAAGAGGCTCTGCCGCGGCCGAGCGCCATGAGATGTTGCGTCTCTGGGAAAGCACAGATCCCCACTGCTCTTGTGCCTGTAGATAGGGTGAAAAGACACCGTGAAAGGCAGCAAGAGCTTTCAGGGCTGGGCCCTTCTTTGTGGGAGAATGATCCGGACGTTTGCCTTTTCGGCAAGAGGCTCTGCCGCGGCCGAGCGCCATGAGCTGTTGCGTGTCTGGGAAAGCACAGATCCCCACTGCTGTTGTGCCTGTAGGTAGGGTGCCAAGGCACCGTGAAGAGCAGCAAGAGCTTTCAGGGCTGGGCCCTTCCTTGTGGGAGAAGGAGCCGGACGTTTGCCTTTTCGGCAAGAGGCTCTGCCGCGGCCGAGCGCCATGAGCTGTTGCCTCTCTGGGAAAGCAGAGATCCCCACTGCTGTTGTGCCTGTAGATAGGGCGCCAAGGCACCGTGAAGAGCAGCAAGAGCTTTCAGGGCTGGGCCCTTCCTTGTGGGAGAAGGAGCCGGACGTTTGCCTTTTCGGAAAGAGGTTCTGCCGCGGCCGAGCGCCATGAAATGTTGCGTCTCTGGGAAAGCACAGATTCCCACTGCTGTTGTGCCTGTAGATAGGGCGCCATGGGTAGGTGAAGAGCAGCAACAGCTTTCAGGGCTGGGCCCTTCCTTGTGGGAGAAGGAGCCAGACGTTTGACTTTTTGGCAAGAGGCTCTGCCGCGGCCGAGCGCCATGAAATGTTGCTTCTCTGGGAAAGCACAGATCCCCACTGCTGTTGTGCCTGTAGATAGGGCGCCAAGGCACCGTGAAGAGCAGCAAGAGCTTTCAGGGCTGGGCCCTTCCTTGTGGGAGAAGGAGCCGGATGTTTGCCTTTTCGGCAAGAGGCTCTGCCGCGGCCGAGAGCCATGAGATGTTGCGTCTCTGGGAATGCAGAGATCCCCACTGCTGTTGTGCCTGTGATAGGGTGCCAAGGCACCGTGAAGAGCAGCAAGAGCTTTCAGGGCTGGGCCCTTCCTTGTGGGAGAAGGAGCCGGACGTTTGCCTTTTCGGCAAGAGGCTCTGCCGCGGCCGAGCGCCATGAGATGTTGCGTCCCTGGGAAAGCACAGATCCCCAGTGCTGCTGTGCCTGTAGATAGGGTGCCAAGGCACCGTGAAGAGCAGCAAGAGCTTTCAGGGCTGGGCCCTTCCTTGTGGGAGAATGAGCCAGACGTTTGCCTTTTCGGCAAGAGGCTCTGCCGCGGCCGAGAGCCATGAGATGTTGCGTCTCTGGGAATGCAGAGATCCCCACTGCTGTTGTGCCTGTAGATAGGGCGCCAAGGCACCGTGAAGAGCAGCAAGAGCTTTCAGGGCTGGGCCCTTCCTTGTGGGAGAAGGAGCCGGACGTTTGCCTTTTCGGCAAGAGGCTCTGCCGCGGCCGAGAGCCATGAGCTGTTGCGTCTCTGGGAATGCAGAGATCCCCACTGCTGTTGTGCCTGTAGGTAGGACGCCAAGGCACCGTGAAGAGCAGCAAGAGCTTTCAGGGCTGGGCCCTTCCTTGTGG